>NC_059159.1:164432799-164735830 GCF_019923935.1 Bubalus bubalis | reverse complement strand
CCCTGGGTCAGGGAGATCCTCTGGAGAAGGAAATGCAGTATCCTTGCCTGGGAAATCCCATGGACACAGGAGCTTGGCAGGCTACAGTCTATGGTCACAATAGTTCAACATGAGTCAGCAACTAAACAATAACAGATATATATCAGATCAGATCAGTCATTCAGTCGTGTCCGACTCTTTGTGACCTCATGAATCACAGCATGCCAGGCCTCCTTGTCCATCACCAACTCCCAGAGTTCACTCAGACTCACGTCATCGAGTCAGTGATGCCATCCAGCCATCTCATCCTCTGTCGTCCCCTTCTCCTCTTGCCCCCAATCCCTCCCAGCATCAGAGTCTTTTCCAATGAGTCAACTCTTCGCATGAGGTGGCCAAAGTACTGGAGTTTCAGCTTTAGCATCATTCCTTCCAAAGAAATCCCGGGGCTGATCTCCTTCAGAATGGACTGGATGGATCTCCTTGCAGTCCAAGGGACTCTCAAGAGTCTTCTCCAACACCACAGTTCACAAGCATCAATTCTTCAACGCTCAGCCTTCTTCACAGTCCAACTCTCACATCCATACATGACCACAGGAAAAACCATAGCCTTGACTAGACGGACCTTTGTTGGCAAAGTAATGTCTCTGCTTTTCAATATGCCATCTAAGTTGGTCATAACTTTCCTTCCAAGGAGTAAGCGTCTTTTAATTTCATGGCTGCAATCACCATCTGTAGTGATTTTGGAGCCCAGAAAAATAAAGTCTGACACTGTTTCCACTGTTTCCCCATCTATTTGCCATGAAGTGATGGGACCGGATGCCATGATCTTCCTTTTCTGAATGTTGAGCTTTAAGCCAACTTTTTCACTCTCCACTTTCACTTTCATCAAGAGGCTTTTTAGTTCCTCTTCACTTTCTGCCATAAGGGTGATGTCATCTGCATATCTGAGGTGATTGACATTTCTCCCGGCAATCTTGATTCCAGCTTATGCTTCTTCCAGCCCGGCGTTTTTCATGATGTACTCTGCATATAAGTTAAATAAGCAGGGTGACAGTTTACAGCCTTGATGTACTCCTTTTCCTATTTGGAACCAGTCTGTTGTTCCATGTCCACTTCTAACTGTTGCTTCCTGACCTGCATACAAATTTCTCAAGAGGCAGATCAGGTGGTCTGGTATTCCCATCTCTTTCAGAATTTGCCACAGTTTATTGTGATCCACACAGTCAAAGGCTTTGGCATAGTCAATAAAGCAGAAATAGATGTTTTTCTGGAACTCTCTTGCTTTTTCGATGATCCAGCAGATGCTGGCAATTTGATCTCTGGTTCCTCTGCCTTTTCTAAAACCAGCTTGAACATCAGGAAGTTCACGGTTCACATATTGCTGAAGCCTGGCTTGGAGAATTTTGAGCATTACTTTACTAGCGTGTGAGATGAGTGCAATTGTGTGGTAGTTTGAGCATTCTTTGGCATTGCCTTTCTTTGGGATTGGAATGAAAACTGACCTTTTCCAGACCTGTGGCCGCTGCTGAGTTTTCCAAATTTGCTGGCATATTGAGTGCAGCACTTTCACAGCATCATCTTTCAGGATTTGGAATAGCTCAACTGGAATTCCATCACCTCCGCTAGCTTTGTTCGTAGTGATGCTTTCCAAGGCCCACTTGACGTCATATTCCAGGATGTCTGGCTCTAGGTCAGTGATCACACCCTCATGATTATCTGGGTCATGAAGATCTTTTTTGTACAGTTCTTCTGTGTATTCTTGCCATCTCTTCTTAATATCTTCTGTTTCTGTTAGGTCCATACCATTTCTGTCCTTTATCAAGCCCATCTTTGCCTGAAATGTTCCTTTGGTATCTCTGATTTTCTTGAAGAGATCCCTAGTCTTTCCCATTCTGTTGTTTTCCTCTATTTCTTTGCATTGATCACTGAAGAAGGCTTTCTTATCTCTTCTTGCTATTCTTTGGAACTCTGCATTCAGATGTTTATATCTTTCCTTTTCTCCTTTACTTTTTGCTTCTCTTCTTTTCACAGCTATTTTTAAGTCCTCCCCAGACAGCCATTTTGCTTTTTTGCATTTCTTTTCCATGGGGATGTTCTTGATCCCTGTCTCCTGTGCAATGTCACGAACCTCATTCCATAGTTCATCAGGCACTCTATCTATCAGATCTAGGCCCTTAAATCTATTTCTCACTTCCACTGTATAATCATAAGGGATTTGATTTAGGTCATACCTGAATGGTCTAGTGGTTTTCCCTACTTTCTTCAATTTAAGTCTGAATTTGGCAATAAGGAGTTCATGGTCTGAGCCACAGTCAGCTCCTGGTCTTGTTTTTGCTGACTGTATAGAGCTTCTCCATCTTTGGCTGCAAAGAATATAATCAATCTGATTTCAGTGTTGACCATCTGGTGATGTCCATGTATAGAGTCTTCTCTTGTGTTGTTGGAAGAGGGTGTATGTTATGACCAGTGCATTTTCTTGGCAAAACTCTTATTAGTCTTTTCCCTGCTTCATTCCGTATTCCAAGGCCAAATTTGCCTGTTACTCCAGGTGTTTCTTGACTTCCTACTTTTGCATTCCAGTCCCCTATAATGAAAAGGACATCTTTTTTAGGTGTTAGTTCTAAAAGGTCTTGTAGGTCTTCATAGAACCGTTCAACTTCAGCTTCTTCAGTGTTACTGGTTGGGGCATAGACTTGGATTACTGGATTACTTGGTGATATTGAATGATTTGCCTTGGAAACGAACAGAGATCATTCTGTCGTTTTTGAGATTGCATCCAATTACTGCATTTTGGACTCTTTTGTTGACCATGATGGCTACTCTGCAACCGGCGCACTAAGCGCGGCAGAGAGGAGCCACCCCACGTCCGAGGTCAGGGGCAGAAGCCGAGAGGACCCCATGACAGAAGGGCGGCGGCCAAGAGGAGTTACCCTACGTCCGAGGTCAGGGGCAGTGGCCGAGAGTGCCAGGCTGCGACGGTGCAGGAACGGCCAAGAGGAACTACCCCGCATCCGAGGTCGGGGGGGCGGCCAAGAGGAGATACCCAGCGTTTGAGGTCAGGGGCAGCAACGAGAGGAGTTACCTCATGCTCCTAAGCCCGAGGCCAGGGGCGGTGGCCGGGAGGACCAACCCCACATCCAAGGAGCCGTGGCTGCACAGGCGCAGGAGAGCCTAGAGGAGCTATCCCACGTTGAAGGTCAGGAAGGGTGGTGGTGAGGAGATAGCCCTCGTCCAAGGTAAGGAGCAATGGCTGCGCTTTGCTGGAGCAGCCATGAAGAGATACCCCACGCTCAAGGTAAGAGAAACCCAAGTAAGACGGTAGGTGTTGCAAGAGGGTATCAGAGGGCAAACACACTGAAACCATACTCACAGAAATCTAGTCAATCTAATCACACTAGGACCACAGCCTTGTCTAACTCAATGAAACTAAGCCATGCCCGTGGGGCAACCCAAGATGGGCGGGTCATGGTGGAGAGGTCTGACAGAATGTGGTCCACTGGAGAAGGGAATGGCAAACCACTTCAGTATTCTTGCCTTGAGAACCCCATGAACAGTATGAAAAGGCAAAATGATAGGATACTGAAAGAGAAACTCCCCAGGTCAGTAGGTGCCCAATATGCTACTGGAGATCAGTGGAGAAATAACTCCAGAAAGAAGGAAGGGATGGAGCCAAAGCAAAAAGAATACCCAGCTGTGGATGTGACTGGTGATAGAAGCAAGGTCTGATGCTGTAAAGAGCAATATTGCATAGGAACCTGGAATGTCAGGTCCATGAATCAAGGCAAATTGGAAGTGGTCAAACAAGAGATGGCAAGAGTGAATGTCAACATTCTAGGAATCAGCGAACTGAAATGGGTGAATTTAACTCAGATGACCATTATATCTACTACTGAGGGCAGGAATCCCTCAGAAGAAATGGAGTAGCCATCATGGTCAACAAAAGAGTCCGAAATGCAGTACAGAGATATATGTATATATATATATATATGTAAACAGCACAATCACAGTGAAAATACAAGCACTTTTTTTCCTGCAACTAGACGACTTGATTTTACAATTCATGTAGAAACAAGCAAGACCGTCCAGGAAAATACCAAAAACTTAGAACAACAGCAAAGGAAACTAGCTCTCCTAGATGTTAAAACATAAGAAAGCCTCTAAAATCAAAATAGTGTGAAAATGGCACAGAATTTTACAGATATATCAATGAGAAAGGAGTAAAACACCAGAAGTAACCTCATCACAAGTGGAAAGTTGATGTTATTAAAGAAGGAATCTCAAATCCTTGGAGAAATATGTCCATTTAAGATAAATGATATAGAACAACTAGATAATCACTTGGGAAAACACAAACTTGGATTCTTGCATCATACCTAGATGCATTCACGGATGGATAGAAAAATAGATGGAAGGCTAAACATGTGATAAAACACACAGCATAAAGTGTAAGTGGTAGATGCTGTGTAATGGGTGTTTACTAGAAAAACCTTTCAAGTTTTCTAGATGTTTGAAATTTTCATAATATTTGCTAGGGAAAATGGACGAAGTATTTTTTAAAGGCACAGAAGTTGGCTTGAAGGAGCCCCCATTTACCAAATTAGGACAAATCAAGCAGCAAAACCAACAATAAAAATAATGGATTGCAGCAGCATGCATTAGTTTTAAAAAATCCATGAGTCTTTAGTGAATACTAAGAGAGAAAGGGAGACAGAGAGAGAGAGAGAGAGCCTCAGATGCTGATGCTGAAAGTGACCATTATTCCACCTCCTTACTGTAACATTTGGTAATGAAAGAGTAAGAATTAAGCCCCTATTTGATCATTTGAAGATAGTCTATAATCTTTGCTAGCTAGTGGTGGAAAGCACAAGAGATAGTGGGAAAAGTCAAAGTACACCAGAAGAAAGCAATCAGAAAACTCCAAAATGTAAAACATTCGACAAGACAGATGCCTAGCACTTCTTAAAGTCAGTAAAAGCAGTGTGTAAGAGATGTTTGATATTGAAAGAGATAGAAGAGATATAAAATTCAAATGCAGTATATGAATCTTGATTGGCTCTTGGCTGGGGGAAAATTATAAAAGACATTTTGGGGGCAACTGGGAAATGTTAGTGTAGGCTGGAAATTAAACGATAATATAGAAGGCAATGGCAACCCACTCCGGTACTCTTGCCTGGAAAATCCCATGGATGGAGGGGCCTGGGGTGCTGCAGTCCATGGGGTCGCTAGGAGTGAGACACGACTGAGCGACTTCACTTTCACTTTTCACTTTCATGCATTTGAGAAGGAAATGGCAACCCACTCCAGTGTTCTTGCCTGGAGAATCCCAGGGACGGGGGAGCCTGGTGGGCTGCCGTCTCTGGGGTCACACAGAGTCGGACACGACTGAAGCGACTTAGCAGCAGCAGCAGCAGCAGCATAGAACTATTGTTAATGTTCTTCAGTGCAAAGTGGCATTTGGTGATACAAGATTATTTTCTTATCTTTAGATATATGAGGGATGAAGTCTCATTAAGTCTGCAACTTCTTTCAAGTGCTTCCACCAAAAAAAAATAAAGATGATTATAGATGGTTATATAGGTCTAGATAGATAGATGATGGGTAGATGGATAGATAGAAATAGGTAGATAGATAAAACATATATGACCAGATATCAACAATTATCAAATTTAGGTGTTGAAAATACAGATGTTTCAAAAACACTTAGGCATTTTGAGAGATAAATATTGCCTAAGACTCAGATTTCAAGATTATTGAAGTCCTACTATGTACGTCAGGCCCATGCTCAGCACTTTAACATACGTAATGTATTCAATTTTCATAACCTCCCTGTCAGGTAGGCATTCCCCTCTACATTTTATGATACATACATGATGCTATCAACCCTGGACTAGTGTCACAAACTGTAACTCAATTCACATCTGCTGACTTCAAAGCCAGAGATCATTAAGTGGCAGCCGTAACCACTGGTTAACAAAGTAACCAGGCAATGTTAAAGATCACAACTCAGAACCATATAGAAAATGTTAAATTAAAATCACTCCAAGTCTTTTCCAAGCGTTCCCAAGTAGAGGGCATAGGGTTAGCAGAAGCAGGAAGACTGAAAAGTGGAGTATGTTCTGGAGTAAGACTTGTTTCTGGGCTTGGAAGAATGAAGAGAGGAACTGAGCTAAAAGCAACCCTGGGGCAACTCACAGCAGGCCTTGGGTGCCATGGCAGGAATTATGGGCTTTCTCTGGTTGGCTGTAGAGAACCACAGAAGGTCTGTACACATGCAAAGGACATGGTCAGATAGTGACGTGTTCACTGCTTTCTTCCTTCCCAGTGGGAAACCATACTAAAATAAACACAAACAAACAAAACCTACAGAAGGAATTGGAGCAAGTTTTTTGATGTTTTATTTATGAACTGAGCACTGGTCAAGTGAAAAAAAAACAACCTTAACGAGATAAAAAATTTATGTACAAAGAACCACTCAGTGGCTTATAATAACTCTTAGTAGAGAGGGGGAAAATGAAGAGCTATTTCATAAAAGATTGAAACTCCAGGGTACTCAAGGTTTGAGTACAGGCAGAAGGCTCTCTTGACACCGTGGTTCTTTAATAAATGGAGTGTTTCTATGATGGGAAGTCTTCCTGGGGAGTAGAACAGAGCCTGGAAGTATCCAGTTATGAATTTTTCCTTAAAGTCATATTTTGGAAAAGACGATTGATATCAATAAGATGGGTTTCAGTGATGCAGTGGACATGAACTTGGGCAAACTTCGGGAGATGGTGAGGGACAGGGAAGCCTGGCGTGCTGCAGTTCATGGGGTCGCAAAGAGTTGGACACGACGGGGAGACTGAAAAACAACATCAGTAAGATAAGTTCCCACCCGAGAGAAAGGGGAAGGAGAGGAAGGAAGAGGAGAGAGGAGGAAGTACAAGAAGGAGAGACTCAAGTGTCGTGGCTCCTCCTTTAGCACGTAATCCCAGGATGGGGGCTGAGAAGAAACAGGTGGCAGAGAGGTCCCATGTCATATAGGCTGAAAGATGAAGCAGAGTGTGCATACGCCTGTTTTACCTTCTGTTGCTCTGGGAGACACACCCTGACAGGAAACCCTCCAGCACCGTGGGTAGCTGGAAGGAATTCTGGTATGGTACGATTAGACAGAGAGAGCACCTAGTTCCCTTGCTGTACTGTAGGGGATGCAGAAGTTCCCATGGCCTAAAAGGGAACACACAACGTACTGGGCTGTAAGCTCACCACTGGTGCCCACAGTGAGGGACTACAGCATGGGGGTTACAGGATGAAACGCTGAAGCTGGAAATTAAATAGTATTTGGGATAAAATACAGGGAGTGTAGTATCAGCTAGAACCATTGAAGTAGAAACCTAGTCAGCAGAAGAAAATGGCAGAACTTCCTGGGAGCAACAATCAAACATTTCCAGGGCACTGTCCTCTGTATCAAGGTGCCTTGTTCCTCTTATCCTTGATGTACCAGTCACTGTCCTTACCTTTTAAAAAAAAATGGATTTATTCACTTATTCATTTGGCTCCCTCGGGTCTTAGTTGCCGCATGGGGGATCTTTGCTGCGTCACGCGGGGTCTTTCATTGCAGTCCATGGACTCTCCAATTGTGGCACACTGGCCCCAGAGCACCTGGGCTTCAGCGGTTGCAGGGTACAGACTTCTCTCTAGCTGTGGCGTGTGGGCTCGGCAGTTGTGGTGTGCGGGCTTAGATGCCCTGCTGCGTGTGGGATCTTAGTTCCCCGCCCAGGGATGGAACCCTCACCTCCTGCATTGCAAGGTGGCTTCTTAACCACTGGACCACCAGGGAAATCCCCTTGCCTTTTTTTTAATTGAGACTTAATTGACGTATAACATTGTATAAGATGTACAACATTGATCTGATACATTTATATCACAATATAACAGCCACTGTAGTGATAGCTAACACCTCTGTCACATCACATACCCATAATTTTTTCTAGCCCTTGGCTCTAAAGGCGCTCTGTCCGATGGAACTCAGGGTCTGAACTTTTGACACTGGAAATGCATCCACCACCTACCCCGGATGCTTTCCTTGCCGCTGGAGACCATCGCAGGAAAGAGGAGAGAAGCAGCCTCTGCTTTAGTGGTAATGAGAAACTCACTGCCCCAGAGATGTTTATCCCCCTTTGCTGATGTCAAAATACTTTTTCTTAATATCAGTGGGCTTTTCATTGGCCTATCCATATGTTCTAGACAGTTTTACAGTTATGACTTTTTTAAAGGAAATTCTCTCTTTTAAAAAAATGTAGTTATTTATTTTTGGCTGTGCTGGGTCTTCCTTGCTTTACTCTTTACTTGGGCTTTCTCTAGTTGTGGCAAGCAAGCGCTACTCATTGCGGCGCTCAGGCTTCTCAGGGCAGTGTCCTCTCGTTGTGGAGTACAGGCTCTAGACGCCCGGGCTTCAGTGTTTGCAGCACACAGGCTCCGTAGTGTGGCGCATGGACTTGCTTGCTCCGAGGCATGTGGAGTCTTCCCGGGCTAAGGACTGAACCCGTGTCCCCACATTGGCAGCAGATTCTTATCTACTGCACCACCAGGGAAGTCCCCACAATTACGTTTTATCTCACGTGTCAGCTCCATTCAGTTTGTGGGGACAGTTGGAGGCACTGTGTTGAGAAGGATTCTGAGACTTGGTCTGGCTCTACAGGTGGGTGTCTGTGATCAGTGGTGTTGCTGTGAACTTGAGAGGGGGCATGACAGCACTTGGGCCAGTTCTCTCCTATCCCTAAAGTCACAGAAAATTGAAAAAGTAACTCAGCTTTTACATGCTGGTCCTCAGTTATGGAGACGGGGCTTATTTTCATCCAGCCTTCTGTTTAGATTAAATATGGATTTTTTTTTAACTTATCCCTCAAGTTATATGGTTTCCAGCCTCCTTGTTAGTTCTGGACAGTTTATTATTGCCGCCCACTCCCCAAACAGGGCACACAGAAACAAACATATTCAAACCTCAATTCAGAGTTCTTTATACACTCACTAAGCATTCATGAGCACTCAGCAGGATCCAGAGTCTTTCTCTGCCACGAGTGTGAACAAAGAGGGAGATCAGAGCCCTGACCTGTTTCTGCATGGTTCAACCATTGAGGTTAGTGTGAGATGCCACCTGCCCTACTTCAGTCACGAGGAGCCTGTTAAAACATCCAGAATGCCCATCTGCTAAAACCCCTGAGGTCTTTGCATGCCTGCCCCTGTAGAGCCCCAACACCCTGACCCTGGAACTCGGGACAGAGCCTCCCTTTCAACTCTCGTCAATTCCACATCTTCTCATCTTTGCCCATCTCCCCTGGCTACTGAGGTTCCTCTGATTCCAGACACTGCCACCCAGCATGTTCGTGCCCAGGCCAGTCCTCATGGACAGAAAGGGGCTCGATGTGGCTTGGATCTCTAATAAAATGGAAAAGCAAAGCCAGCCTCCCCACCAGAGGGGCCCCACTGCAGTGAGTATACACTTCGTCATCCTTGGTCATCCATCTCACACACCCTCTAGAGTCCCACAAGCGTGTGAGAAATACCATGCTCATGAGTTATTGCACATCTGTGGTGGCTAGGCATACCTATACTCATAGGTATGTACAGAGATCCTAGCCCTTGTGGGATTTACATCCCAGTGGGGGTAGAGGAGTAGGGAGTCAGACAAGAACCTAATACCTTGCAGAGTGCACTGGAAGGCAATGAGGATGTGGAAACTGTAGATTGGTGTGCCAATGGAGAGATTGCAGTGATCTGGGCAGGCATAATTGGGAGGATGACATTGGAGCAGAGACTGGGAGGAGACGAGTGGGTGAGTCATTTGGATACACAGAGTGAGGTTGGGGATGATCCAGACAGAGGGCACGGCAAGAAGATCAGTGTGACGGAAACGAAACAAGTGACAGGGAGGATGGTGGGAGACAGGGTCAGAAAGGCAACGGGGACTGATCATGCAGGGTGTGTGGTCCATGGAAGGATCTGGAACCTTCTTGAGGTGAGATGGGCAACCATCCTAGGCATGATGTGATCTGCCTTATGTACCTAAGGGACTAGGGTGAGAGCAGAAGATTAAGTCAGGGACACTGGAAATGGAGCCCAGAGCCAGGTGTGATCTGTCCAAGGTCACAGGAAGTAGAGGACAGAAGCAGGAAGAGGATCAGTTCTCACGGCTGTTGCTGCCCAAGGCTCTTCCCCTTGCCCCCTGGCCACCTCGGGTGCCCAAGCCTCCAGATCAATAGTCCAGCTGGTCAGAGATTCTTCAAGACAGTCCCCAAGCCCCGAGTAAGAATTTCATGAAGAAATGGCGAGAGCAGCTCTGTGATTACAGCCTTAATTTCACTCTGATTCAACACAGCTCTCCCCTCCAGCATGATTAGTCAGGTACCATTACCATTTTGTAATGAGATTAATGAGAGAATTCATTCAGAAGTCATTATCTTACCTAATAATGACCTTACTGATTACTGTATCTCCTTCAACTAGGTTACTGATTTTGATGAAAATAAAATAAATATAGCTTGCAGCACCTGGAAATTTGTTCTCTGCCTGGAATAGTTCTGAGGTGAAGACTTATTTTTAAGAATTTCTTGAAAGTGATTAAATATTTTGGTTCTCCTGAGGCGGTATTTCTGTGTTTTCACAGATGACATTTTTGAAATGTATGAAATATTTGATGATAAAATATTTAATAAGCCTGGCGTTCATATTTTTCAGACATCTGTTTCTACTTTGAGACTGTCTGAATGTGATTTTACATGAAATTTCTATTTGCATGTTGTGTTGGTTTAAGAAAAGGGCTTGTGCTATGCATGACATATGCGTCTCATAAAATAATGAATGCCCGCGCCTCGCAGTCCAGAAGATATTGTACAAGAAGCATTGTGGTCTGCATATTAAAATGCATCTAAGCAAATCATTAAATAAAAACAGAGCCATTTCCAGAGGGAAATAATGCAACTCAACTCTTATTAACTGAGAACCTATTAGGTACAGAGATACTATAGAGAATAAAAGGTTAATAAGACACGAGTTTTGTCCTCAAGATTCAGAGTCGGCAAAGGCTTATTAAGCTCCTACTCAGTGCCTGCTTCTTTTAGAGCTGTCTTCTCGTTTATGAGATCGAGTGGTACAAAGACTTAGGCTTCTGGACTAAAATATAAGGATTCTAAGCTGTGCTCTATCTCTCAGTAGTCATGTCACCTTGGACATGTGACTTAACTTCTGTGTGCCTCAGTTTCCACATCTGTAAAATGGTGATAATAACTAACTCCTTAGTTTGTTGCTGCTGCTGCTGCTAAGTCGCTTCAGTCGTGTCCGACTCCGACTCTGTGCGACCCCAGAGACGGCAGCCCACCAGGCTCCCCCGTCCCTGGGATTCTCCAGGCAAGAACACTAGAGTGGGTTGCCATTTCCTTCTCCAATGCATGAAAGTGAAAAGTGAAAGTGAAGTCGCTCAGTCGTGTCTGACTCTTTGCGACCCCCTGGACTGTAGCCCGCCAGGCTCCTCCATCCGTGGGATTTTCCAGGCAAGAGTACTGCAGTGGAGTGCCATTGCCTTCTCCCAGTTTATTGCAAGGATGAATAATAAAATGATAAAACAGAGTCTAAGGGGTTAAAAGACTTGCTCAAGATCATGAGTCTAGTAAGTAGCAAAGCTGGGGGTCCCAGCCCCTTGGACTTCTCTATTGTGACATCCTGTCTTTTATCCCTGAAGTTCAACCTTGCTGTGAAAACACAGAAAGCGTCAGCTTTGGAACTTGGTGTAAGCTCTGATGTGATTTTCATAAATCTAAATAGTTATTGTATGATACAGACTTCACCCCCTGTTCATCTTAATCCATGCGTCACCTGTAAGGATGGATGAGTAATTTGGAGGCTTGATTGATGTGGGTTTTGCCTTATGACTTTCCTCGAAGTTAATGGGAGCCATGCGGTCCCAGATCCATGAATCACCCCAGCTGGAAATGCTCCGTTTAGAAGGAAAGAAAGAACAAAAGATCAGCAGGATTCTGGGAAGACAGTCACACTCAGAGCTGTGAATTGGCGGCAATAAAACTCCACATTTGGAAGTGTGGAGGGGGTGCTCTGAGCACTGGAGTTGGAGTAAGACCGGGTCCGGTGTGCCCTCGGTCTCTCGCTGTGGGACTTGAATGAAAGTTCTTTCTCCTTAGTAGACCTCTGGTTCCTTAACTTCACTGCAGGACTGAAGAATTACATTGTTGATTACAGAGTGCCTACTCTGTGTTGGGCCTATTCTAAGCGCCTCACTACACAAACATGATCTCATTTAATCTTCACAAAGACATTATGAAGCAAAATTAGCCACATTCTGCAAACGAGGAAATTGAAGCACAGAGAGGTTAAGTAACGCAAGGCCACCCAGCTAGAAAGTAGCAGAGGCAGGATTTGAAAGTAGGCAGGCAGACTCTGATGCCCTGGCCCATGGCCTCTACCTATACTGTCTTATGGGTCTTAAAGCGCTTTATGCACATGTTGAGGCCTCTTATTACCATTACCATATAACTCGTTGTACTTTGATTCAGGTTCTCAATGAAAAAGGAGATCAAAGAAAATGAAATTACTTTTTTATGACAGTGAAAGACAACTCGGAAGACAGATGTGACAGACACAGGCATCAGCACACTGCCTCAGAGTTATCCACCCAGGGAAAAAGAAAGAGAAGAGATGCAACACAGGCAGGGAAAGGGCCCTGCAGACACAACTTATAAAAACTAAGTAAGAGCCAAAGGTCGAAAGAGACATCGACCAGCTTCCATCTCGTGTTTCTCTGACTATACCCCTGTATGCAAAACGGAGTGGGAAAACTCCTGGGTGGGACAAGTAGATAAAGTCATGCCATTTGAAATGTGAAATGTCAACAAAGACATTGCTTAGAGCTTGTTAAAAATATAGAACCTTAGGCTCCATTCCCCAAACCTGCAGAATTAGATTCTGTGTTTTCACAAGATGCCCGGGTGATTCGTTTGTACATTAGGAGAAACCATAGCTGGTTTCTGGAGCTGGAGAAACTGTACTCTAAAGCCACATGCCAACAACTTGGGGAATCATGCTGCCGAGCCGGAAGTTAGAAGTTATGACCCGGGAAGCAAGTGAGAGGTGCCTAGTTTATGGTTTTTCAAAGCCAAAGGATGTAAAATCACGAAAACTAAATCCCAGATAGCATGGGGGCATGTCGTAGATATATATAAGGTGAGTCTTGGCGTTTTTATCAGGCCATGAGAAATCTGAGGGCTACCCCAGTAGGATAGACTGGGGTCTCATCTAAACCCTGACACTGCTGCCCCGTGGGATTTCGGAAAAAGCCAGATTAAGGACTGGGCAACTGCCCAAGGCAGAAATCCATGAGGGAAGTTAAAGGATCGCTGGAATCAATTGGTGAAATGAAACATGGTTCCACCAAAGCAGACAGCGCCCTCCAGTGGAAAATAAAAATAAAATGTCCCTCCTAAGCACAGCCCCTCTGTGAAAGTCTTTTCCACGTAGTTGGGCTTTTTCAGGAAGCAAACAGTTCATTTCATTATCTAAATATAAAACCCTCTAATATACCTACCAAAAAGTTTTACAGTTTAGCAAATCGCAAGAGAAAAACTGAGGAGAGTAAAAGAGCCACACAGAAGTGGAGAATATTTGGAATATTTGGCTGGTATTTTTCAGAATGTTGAGACCACTTACAAATAAGTACATTTCTTTTTCTTTACAATTTCTATTAATATAAAGCAAGTCTCTCTTCCCCTATAGAAATAGATGTTGGCCAAATATTTAAGGACATTTGTTTGAAGGGTTACCAACTACACCACAAGCCTGGACTCCGTGTGGTCCTTAATCCTTTTCTGCCCTTAGGCGAATCTCTTCCCCACTCTATCTTTCCTTTCTCAGGATAGTAGGAGGCTTAAGGGAGAAAGTGGATTTCGAAAAAGTACCACAAAGTGCTTCAAACTATAAACCCAACAAAGGAACAACCAGAGTCTAAAAGGTCCCCAGGCAGCATTACTGGTTCCTGCTCCTGGGGAACTGTCCTGGTCAAGAAACCTGGCTGAACATGAGACAAAGAAGCAACAAACCGGGCCAAAACCCCCAGGCCTTTACACTAAACCCTGCCATGAGTCTTTCAATAAATACTTTGTTAGGCTCTGCTGGAAATGTGGAGATACCTACTGTAATATTTCCCTCAAAGACCTTACAAGCTGCTGAAGCTAGTGACCAAAAGTCTGAGCCTGGAACTAGACTTGGTTCCAAAATACTCTGCCGTCTAACAGATGGTGGGCCCTTGCAAGTTGTGGGATTTCTCACAGCACTGGCATCCTGGTCTGTAATGTGGACAAAACAACTTTTCTGATTAGGAATTGTTACGACAGATCCTTTGTTCCTCCCACCGTGTTTCCACATGTATAGAATGCCAAGGGAGTAATATTTTTGCCACACCTCTTCCTTTCTAGGGGAGGAAGGAGTTAATGATTATGGAGTAACAGCCTTTGGACTAGGTTCTCAGTGGGTGGAGCTAATTTATTAAAAAGGCTGCATGATTGAGGCTGTTTCTTTTATTGTCTCCCTGCTCCACACCAGTGCAAGGCAGAAGTGCTGAGTAAATAGGTGACTCTGAAGCCCAAACTTACCACGAGGTGAGCTGTTCCAACTTTAAACTAAAAAGGGGGGTGGGGATGCAGGGAAGATTTTTGGCAAGTTCTTTGATTAGAGGTGTGAAGATAATAAAGACACATTCTCCTGTTTATCAGTAAAAACCTAACATTGGTCTCCATTGGCCTTTCTCCTGGATCTTGTTTCTCAATTGGTCCTCATTTTGGAAGGGAAAGAGGGAAATGTTTCTTGTTGAACCCCTACAAGTCCACTAAGGGAATTGTGGGGAAAAAATGAAATATGTGTGTAAAGCATCTGTCTATCATAGGCATCCATAAAAGATTACTAAAGTCATTTTAGTTCAGTTAGTAGACCAGAGAGGAGGGTCTCCATATACATCTGAGATTCAGGCTGCAAGTAGAGGTTTCTATGGGGTGAACAAACATAAATTGGGCGTCCAGAGGTGAGGAAAGAAATATTAGGACATTTTGTATGGGAAGATTTACATGAGTAAAATATGGATATAGGAACACTTTCCAGTTCAATGTGACCTGGCTCCTACTTTTTCAACATTTCTTGCCTTTTGTCCATCTTTGATGTAACCTTCTCTCTCACTGGAGTAGTCAAGCTTCCATCTTCGTCCACTAGGGTCTTTCTGTTCTTACAGCCTTCATCCACAGCCAGTCATTCCCCAATATCAGTCCTCTCTTTCTCTCTCATGATAATAGAGGCTTCCCTGAATGAGGATGACACTTCCCTGCCTCCCTTGCAGCTCGGTATGACTATGTCACTCAGTTCTGGCTAAGGGGATGTGAATGAAAGTCAGGTGTGCAACTTCTAGCTCAGCCCCTTAAAACAGGGAGATCTGCCCTTGCTGCTCATCTTCCTTTCCATGTGTGCTTAGTCACTCAGTCGCGTCTGACTCTTTGTGACCCATGAACATTAGCCCGCCAGGCTCCTCTGTCCACAGTATTCTGCAGGCAAGAATACTGGAGTGGGTGGCCACTTTCTTCCCCAGTCCTTTCCGTGTAGGGGCCTCATCCCTGCCTGTCTTCCTGGGGGCCTGTCCTCACGTAACAGTGACCAACAGTGAATCATCTTGTGTCATGAGGACAAAAGGTGTGTCCTCAGGCTGCAGAACAATCTAGGAGGAATCAATACCACAGGCAACTTTGTAAAGCAGAGCCCCTTATTAACCATTCTGGAGAAGGGAAAGGCTACCCACTGCAGTATTCTGGCCTGGAGAATTCCACGGACAGTCCATGGGGTCGCAAAGAGTCGGACACTGAGCGACTTTCGCTTTCACTTATTAACCATTATGTAAACTATTGCTGTTTGGTCTCTTCATATGCAACCAGAATGACTTCAGTCAACACTGGTGCCTTTTGTTGTTCTGTGAGGGAAGGCTCTTCCTGGAAGAGGAAAGGGCAAGGATACACTTCCAGGTAGAGAGAACACTGTAGATACACAAATGAAAGCTAGAGGAACCCCTGAAAGTAACTGGATATGTCTGGGGTTAAGTTTGAGGTGGAAAAAGAGTGGGGAGAGACAAAAAGAGGCTGGCAGGGCCCAAACCATACAGGTGTCCCTGGAACTCTGCCTGCAGCCTCTCTAGATATCACCATTAAAATAACTGAATTTCTGTACCCTTTAGAATGTGCCTAATCAATTGCCTATTAATATTTCCATGTCTGGAACATTGAGTTGATCCATAAAACCAATGAGAAAATTTCAAACATCAATGGTTTCTGCACCGTTGGGCCTTAGACAATATGGTGAAGTTTTTCTCAAAGATTCAGGTGTCATCAGCAGCACCTGATTCTTGGGCTTGAACTCAGAAATAACTTCAGTGAGAGTTATATGCATAGATCACAGCGCATGCCCTCAAGTTATTAAGTTCTCCTCTCCCTGTCCTGGAGTACAAGAATGCATTCATTCACTTCTGTAATCCACGCAATACCTAGGATTACAAATTGCACCTTGTAGACATTGGCTAAAATTTAGTCGAATTGGGTCAGGCTAATATGTTCCTTAAACTTCTAGTTAGTGGAGTTTTACCCAATCGGATATTATAGTTTTTTCATCCAGGTTTGTACATATGCTTACAAATATAATTGGATGGAATCATAGTTTTTCTGGGAATTATTGCTATCCTCCACAGAGCCACTTCTTCACGCTCATAAAACATGCCTGACAAAAGAAAAGGAAAAATTCCTTGTTATGATGATTGGTGCCTTATTTCTGTGTTTTCCTAGAAAGCAAAATCAAGATATATGCTTGGCATATTGGTTTTTGAAAGCAGCAGCAGTAGTTAGAGAAACAGACTCATGAGTGCTGCCGGCAGTGTTCGGGCACACCATTGCTATGTATTGTCATTTATTTTTTTAATCATTTTAGGCTAATCTCCTTGTATATCAAGGCAGAGGGTCAATAGGTACTCTCTCAGATTGCAAATAGTTTAAAACTGTAAAAGATGGCAGCTCTCACACACCGTTGAGTCAAGATGACATTGTTCACTTATGCCTTATCTATCCAACAACCTCCAGTTCTCTTGCTGCAAACACAGAGCAACAATGCTGCTAAGTCACATCAGTCGTGTCTGACTCTGTGCGACCCCATAGACGGAAGCCCACCAGGCTCCTCTGTCCCTGGGATTCTCCAGGCAAGAACACTGGAGTGGGTTGCCATTTCCTTCTCCAGTGCATGAAAATGAAAAGTGAAAGTGAAGTCGCTCAGTCGTGTCCAACTCTTAGCGGCCCCATGGACTGTAGCCCACCAGGCTCCTCCGTCCATGGGATTTCTAGGCGAGAGTACTGGAGTGGGGTGATAAGTAAAATATAAGAGAGAATCCTAAAGGAAATCCTAAGGGAAATCAATCCTGAATATTCCTTGAAAGGACTGATGCTGAAGCTGAAGCCCCAGTACTTTGGCCACCTGATGTGAAGAGCCAACTCATTAGAAAAGACCCTGATGCTGGGAAAGATTGAAGGCAGGAGGAGAAGGGGATGACAGAAGATGAGATGATTAGATAGCATCACTGACTCAATGGATGTGAGTTTGAGCAAACTCCAGGAGATAGTGAAAGACAGGGAAGCCTGGTGTGCTGCAGTCCATGGGGTCGCAGAGACGGACATGACTTAGTGACTGAACAAAAACAACAAGAGAGAAAATGTGGAGACATAACCCTGTTCAAAATCAACAGTGACATCTCCGTGGACTAGAAATGAAAAGCAGGAAGAGAGATATGTCACAGTGAGCATCCAGGGCTCACGGCTGGGAAACAAACTGGGGGATGGGGCATAATTTGGATCCTAGAATATAAGAGAAAGTAACTGCCTCCAACATGAGGGGGGGCACCAGAGCCAGGCTCTTTGCTCCACATCAGGAGTTTGAAGGGGTACTTTCTACTCTTGAAAGGAAGCTGAAAAAGTCTGTGTCAACTTCCAAGGGTTACATTTCACATGAAATGGCAAGCTCAGGAAAGCAGGGGAGAACAGAGGCTTACAACCAGGACCTCCCTCAGTCAAGCTGCTGACTCAGTGGAAACATCTGAAATATTTATTGCTGGGCTAGAGCCCCAGGCTGCTGATGTAAAGAGCTGGTTCTGAACTAAGGGTCTCAAGAGGTAAGATGGAGACAGCCACACATCTATTAGGCAGGGAGGAGTGCTAGGAGAGAGAAAGTGATTTATTCAAGATCAACCTGGAAATAAAAATTTTTTTAAATGCATGAAAAAGTGATATCAGTTAAAAATGGCAGAGTAATGGCTTCCAAAAGTTTTCTTTTCCATAAAAGCAATGAGAAAACTAATAAACATTTTCGAAATCAACTTTTTCAGAAGTCTGAAAGTTAATTAAAGGCTTGCAGCACTCTGAGGATCGTTTCTCCAAGAGAAACATCTTACTCTTGCTAAGAAGAGCCAGTACTGTGGTACTTTGATTTGCCCTAGTCCCATCTCACACTCTGCAGCTCCACAGTAACCATGAAAACCAACAGCCTATGGTCATAGTAAACACCAGCAGCCTGACAGCCACCAGGGCAGAAGAACAGGGTTTAAGCTTCTTCAGATCCCAGAGGACTGTCATCATTTAACCTGTCTAGTGGTTGCTCAAAAGATTCCACTTAAGAGACTGTCTGTATTTGACTTAGCTCAAAGCTCACACAGCATTGAGGAAAATATCTACCAACCCCTAGATTTCTATACTCAGCTAAACTATCATTCTAGAAGAAGGGTAAAATACAAATGTTTTCCCCAGATGTACTGTTTACTACCCATTGACTTTTTGCATCAGGAAGAAGTCTGGAATCAAAGAGGAGAATTCAAATAAAATGATGAACATAGAAATTGATAAAATAGGTTAGCAAATTTAATTCCGTTCAGTTCAGTTCAGTCGCTCAGTCGTGTCTGACTCTTTGTGACCCCATGAATCGCAGCATGCCAGGCCTCCCTGTCATTGACTGTATAATAATCATCACATCATGTCTTGTATTTAAACAGAGAAGTGAAAATAAGGACCTAGACTGTAATAATAAGGAGACTGACAAATGAATGTGAAAAAGTGTGCAAACATCCTTGACTTTCTCAAAAGATGAGTAGAGATACTGAATAATTTCAGATTGTATTAGAGAAATCAGATATTAAATATACACATTAAGTTTTTAAATGTTGCCCCTTCAGTTCAGTTCAGTCACTCAGTCGTGTCCGACTCTTTGAGATCCCATGAATCGCAGCACACCAGGCTTCCCTGTCCATCACCAACTCCCAGATCACTCAGACTCACATCCATCGAGTCAGTGATGCCATCCAGCCATCTCATCCTCTGTCGTCCCCTTCTCCTCCTGCCCCTAATCCCTCCCAGCATCAGAGTCTTTTCCAATGAGTCAACACTTCACATGAGGTGGCCAAAGTATTGGAGTTTCAGCTTTAGCATCATTCCTTCCAAAGAAATCCCAGGGCTGATCTCCTTCAGAATGGACTGGTTGGATCTCCTTGCAGTCCAAGGGACTCTCGAGAGTCTTCTCCAACACCACAGTTCAAAAGCATCAATTCTTCGGTGCTCAGCTTTCTTCACAGTCCAAGTCTCACATCCATACATGACCACTGGAAAAACCATAGCCTTGACTAGACAGACCTTTGTTGGCAAAGTAATGTCTCTGCTTTTCAATATGCTATCTAGGTTGGTCATAATTTTCCTTCCAAGGAGTAAGTGTCTTTTAATTTCTTGGCAGCAGTCACCATCTGCAATGATTTTGGAGCCCAAAAAAGTTGCCACTAAAGGAATATAAATAAAATCTATGCTTCCTAATCAGCAGGAGCAAAAAGGAGAACAATATGTAGAAAACTTTATAGAACAAAGGCAAGAAAGAAAAAAAATAATAAATGTAATTCCAAAAACCAGGGATCAAATAAACAAATTAATAGCAGAAGACTATCTGATTTAATTAAAAGAAAATAACAAAGGTTCTGACCACTTAAAGTTTTTCATACCTTTAATCTCTTTAGAGGAATCTTTAGCAATAAATCTCGCCATTTTTTAAGAAATGTTATCTGATAAATTCCATTCCATTTCTTTGTGGTTAAATTCAAGTATAATTAAATGGAATACTTTCAATTTTAAACTATCATGGACTGTATAAAGCTTTTCTTATAAAAATCTTTCTTTTCTCTCTTTCTCCCCCATTTCTTCCCTCCTTTCTCCTTTTTTGGTATATTCACACACAGATGTTCAAATAGACGTAACAGAACTGAGCAACTGAGCACACACACAATACACACCTAGGCTTTCTTTATGGAAAGCCCTGATTTTTGCACTAGGCCAATCTTGAGGTGAAACCCAGAAGTTCAAGGTTTATCATGAGAAATTCCACTCACCCCAGAGGATTTGTGAGGCAAACGGACGTTGCTGATGTCGTGGTAGGAGAAAGAGCGACGGTGCCTGCCGTGCACTCTGCTGCTAACAGCTTAACAAATCCCACAGACCCTCCTCAATTCCTTCTCCAGCGTCGTGATCAACTAGGAAGGCCTGCTTCCTTCCTGGACCCTTTCCTTCCCTCTCAGTCTTCCCAGCATTGGACTCTAGCCCCCCAGCTACTGTACCCTTAACCCCTCTCCTTTTCTTAGGCAAGGCAATTCAGCTTTGTTGCGGCCCTTCCAAAAGTCACATTACCTGTGTCCATCATCTGGCTCAGCAGTACAAGAATGTCCACGTAACAAAGACAATGAATAACAATGGACCTCTCCTTTCACACAAGAAATGACAAGTGAACACAAAACTTGCCATAAGTTCTAATCATCAGTGTTTTTTCAATGAAATCATATTGCTGAGAGAAAAATTAGAATAAGATACTGAGATGCTTTCTCTCAGAGAGGGAGGGAGAGAAGAAAAATCATTGTTTGGTTTTAATCCACATGATTCCAGCCTTGGTGATAACTGGCTTGCGGTGGGGGTAGGGATCTATACACGGAAATTACTATTTTTTTATTGCCAGTTTGTAATTCTGTCATATGTTGTTCTATAATTCTATCAGTTACTTCCAATTCACAGGTGTTTTTTTTTTTTTTAGCTTTCATTTTTTTGCCTTTGTAGATGGTACTTTGTTGAACAGGTTTAGGAATTTTCAATAAAAACACCAAAATTCCATCACTTTACCACAGTATTATTGTTTCAATTTCCCTTGGGTTCTATGTATTTATTTACAGCCATTCCCTAAGATGAATTCACCCACCTTTTGATGCTGTTAAATCCATTTGGATATCTTATTCTTCCTTTCCATCTTTTTGACAGTTTACACTGATTAAATCGTCAGCATTTCATAAGTGATATTTCTATCTTTTAAGACATTCATATCTTTCTTGATCCACAACCTTGGTGATGGGGTTCTAGTGAAGGATCAAGTCAAAAGGAGGCTTTATAATTGATTGTACTTAGTGCTTTGGGTACCATTGAAAAGTGCATTTGAAATATTAAATTTTGAAGAAAGGATTTTTAACAAACATCCTAACAAGTCCTTAAATTATTCAAAAGTAGATTAAGGAACAAATTACACACACAAGGATAAAAACAATCCCATAATCAAGGGATGGTTCAAATGTTTAAAATAACTCTTAGAAATGAAATTATCAGAAGTACCCTTAGACAATTAGATAACAAATACTTAACATGTCAAAAGATGATAAAATGAAAAAGAATATGATAATTGAATAGATATAAAAACACCTACAGGCATATGGGTGAATTTTCAGAGAATTGGTTATTAGATGAATTGATAATTAGGCAACGTGGTTTTCAGGGATTTGACCTGTTACCATTTCAACTCAGTTGCAATCTGAATATTCATTCATGTTCTATTTCCTTCTCATTTTACATTATAACTAAAGCATTTTCTTCTTTGTCACATACTCTTTATGAAATTAATTGCTGTCTCAATGACATTTGTTTTTTTCTGATTATAAAAGTAATACGTGTTTGTGACAGATAATTTGAAAAATACACAAAAAGTATGAAGAAAAAAAAAATCAACCATAATCCCATCATCTGCCAATAACCATTGTTTCTTTTTAATGAGCATCATCCCAGTGTTGATGGTGTTGGGCTGGGGTTTAGGGAGGGGATCTATATATGACAATTACTATTTTTTATTGTCACTTTATTATTCTCTCATAAATTGTTCCATAATTCAATTAGCTACTTCCATTTCTGGGTTTTTTTTTTTTTTTTAACTTCTGCATTCTTATCTGTATAGACAGTACTGTGTTGAACAATTTTAGTCATATAACTTTCTGGCCTGGTTGAATTTTTCCCCCCTCAGGAAAACTTCCTTAGAATGGGATTATGGGATCAAAGGGCTTCCCAGGTGGTGCAGTAGTAAAGAATCTGCCTGCCAATGCAGAAGACTCGGGCTTGATCCCTGGGTCTGGAAGATCCCCTGGAGGGGGAAATGGCAACCCACTTTAGTATTCTTGCCTGAAAACTTTCATGGACAGAGGAGCCTGGTGGGCTACAGTCCATGGGGTTGCAAAGAGTTGAACACGACTGAGCATGCAGGCACAAGTGTTATGGGATCAAAAGTTCTCATTACATAAAATTTCAATCCCCAGACAGTTCAGAAGAGAAAAGTGAGGCCCAGAGAGAAAAAGAGGCTTATCTACAATTACTTAGCCTTTGAATAACCTAGCACCCAGGTCTCCCAGCTCCTAGCTACCCAGGTCTCCCACCACTGAGCCTTTTGAGGGTAGGAAGACCTTCCAGTTATCAGGAATCCATTATCGTTGGAAGCCTTTCAGTTTGTTATTCTTCTCCCATTAAATTAAAGACACTATAAAAGTTTTCTAATAACCAAATCCTTCAAAATGAACTGTTTGAAGGCTCTGAAGTCTCACCCTGGGGCAAGACATTTACAAGGCTCAAATAAATCTTCCACAAAGCCTTTATAGGATCCTTAAAACCCAATTCCACCACAAAATGCTTGTTTTTATTATAAATTGAGTTTTTATTATCAGCACGAACGCTAACAGTGCTGCTGACATGGTAAACAGGAAGCATATGAGCAATCATAAATATTCACACACCTCTGGCAGAAGTAATTGGTACCTAGGGCAAGAGTTCCGGCCAAATTCTGATGAGCAGACCCGGAGAAATGGAGGATTCAGAATGTGAGACAATCGCCTCACCCCTGCCCTGCCACACACACACAGAAAAGGGCTGCAAGGGACAAGGACGACGAGATGATGGTGGCTCTGTGGGAAAGACCTGGGCTGGAAGGATCCTGTCTGCGTGAGAGGCAGTATGGGAAGACCGGGATCGCCAGACACCACAGGCTGACCCACCCTACTTCCTGCCTGCTTTGACTGAGGTAAAATTCACATAACATAAAACTCACCTCCTTTTAAAAAGGTTTTTTTAATGTGGACCATTTCCTTTAAAGTCGTTATTGAATTTGTTACATACGATATTGCTTCTGTTTTATATTCTGGTTTTTTTGGCCTCGAGGCATTTGGGACCTTGTCTTCCCCACCAGGGATTGAACCTGCACCCCCGGCATTGGAAGGCGAAGTCTTAACCACTGGACTGCCAGGGAAGTCCCTTCATTTTAAAGTGTGCGGGTCGCTAAGCACATTCACAGTATAGTACAATCTTCACCTCCATCTAGTTTCAAAACGTTTCATCACCCCACAGGGAAACCCTGTACCCATTAAGCAGTCACTTCTCATCCTCCCCTTTCCCCTGCCCTTGGCAACCACTAATACGCTTTTGTCTCAATATTTCACATTTACGGAATATGTAATACGTGACCTTTGGCATCTGACTTTGTTCACTTAGCATAGTGTTTTCAAGGCCCATCTGTGTTGAAGCACGTGCCAGCACTTTTCTCCTTTTTCATGGTTGAGTAATATTCTGTTGTGTGGATCTGACCCATTGTGTTCATTCATTCATCTGCTGATGGGCATTGGCATTGTTTCTGTCTTTTGGCATTTATCAGTGGTATTTGCAGTGAACACATGTGCAAAGGGAAATCAAGAACAGGGGACACATGTGGAGCTGTTCAGAGGGGCAACTCCGCAGGACAGACCAAAGGGCTGGATGCCAGGAGTGATGGAGAGAGAAGTCAGGAATAGCGCCTACATTTTTGGCTTCAGCAGTTGGGTTTCTGTGGTGACATTCATGGGGACAGGGAACCTAAAAGAGGAGGTAAGCATGATGAGGTCCATGTTGGACACACAGAAGTGGACATGAGCCTGGGGAACAACCAAGGGGAGAGCGGTCCCTCAAGGAAGCCCCAGTTTTATTTTGCCGCCCCTTGGAGTCTGGTGATGTACTTTCCTTCCTGTGGACAGCCTGGCCTCAGTACTTACTCAAGAGAGTCTGTGGATTGAATAAAGGAGTGGCTGACTCCTGGTCCCTACACATACCTCACTCACTTTGCTGTGTTCTCTTCCTTAATTTCCTCCCTTCACCTTTTTAAGCCTTGCCCATCCCACCATGAGCCACCTTCTCCAGGAGTCACCACCTCAGTGCCCAGTCTGCAGACCCCAGGGCAGGAGCCATGAGAGTTCCAGAGGTGGGGATGGGCAGATACACCTGTGAAAGCAGCCTGCAAGGGTCCAGAACCATTACCTCTGCCTTGGGCTAGGCTTCCCTGGTAGCTCAGTTAGTAAAGAATCTGCCTGCAATGCAGGAGACCCCAGTTCGATTCCTGGGTTGGAAGATCCTTTGAAGTAAGGGATAGGGTACCCACTCCAGTATCCTGGCCTGGAAAATCCCACGGGCTGTATAGTCCATGGGGTCACAAAGAGTCAAACACAACTGAGCGACTTTCACTGTCATTTTCACTTCACTTGGGCTGGACACAGAGACAGGGCAGGGCCTCCAGATCAGGGTCTGGGCTCTGAGGAAACTTCAGTGGAGAAGGCCAGCCAGGCTCAGTAGGTCAGGGAGCACGGAGCTCTGGCTGGGATGGTTTCCTGTCTGTTTGCCCAAGCGGAAGACTTGGTGACGGCAGCCGTGAAGCCAGCAGGCCCTGCCAAGGCGGCTGGAATGGAACATGCAGTTGCCTGTGATGTGGGTCAGTGGATCAGATGCCAAAGCCAGAGGAGCCAAGAAGGAGGACTCACACATCCCAGCCCCTGGAGCAAAGGAACAAGCGGGATGGAGGGACAGCGGATGGCAGCTTGGCCATGCAGCAGGCTCCCGGTCCTCACGAGTCCTTCCACATAGGTGGCCCACTGTCCCCATTGTACCTGGTCCATTGCATGCTTAACCCTCCCACCCCCACCTTGGCTCCTGCCAAAACACCATCCATGAAGCTGTCCCCGGTTCTCTCTGTCCACCCACGTTCTTCTCCACATGCAGAGCCTCAATCAGGTGGATGCTCAGTCCTCTTAGCTGTCACTTCCTTTGGGTCACACCACCTCCCCAAGGAGCCCTCCCTGAGCACCCACAATCCTTCATCTGAGGCAGCCAGTAGAGTTCAAAGGTTATCAGCCTGCCCTGCAGATTTTGGACATGGCAGCCTCCATCATCTTGTGAGCCAATCCCTTAAAATCAGTCTCTCTATATCTGTATCACACACGCATGCATGCATATACATTATTGGTTCTATTTTACTGGAGAACCCTGACTCGTGGAACCTAGCAAAGGGCCCTAGTGAAGCCCCATCCCCACCCCAGATGGTCATTTATACTCATTCAGTGAGGAGTTCAGGGGGTCTCTGTCTCTCACCTGTAGGCAGATACCCCCATCTTCACAGCCTCTAGCAGTTTGACACCCTGTGGATCCACGCGGCCCTCCTGGCTGGGCTGAAATGGGAGGAGGGAATAAGACCCAAGATTCTTAACTCAGGTTGCCTGGAATGAGGTGAGCTTTCAGGGAAGATTTAGATCCGGAGGCCCCAACTTATATTCTCCCTTTGATTTCCTTTCTGGTTCTATATTTTGGAACTAGTCTTTGTTCAGTAAAAATGGTTATTGACAAATTAACATTTCTTTCCCAGCAAATACAGTGTGGTGGGCAGTCATCTACATGCTTAGGTAACATCTGATCACCATCATTGTGTTTTGGTGTCTACAACAGCTTCCTATAAATAGATGTTAAAAAAAGACACACTTTAAGACTTACTCTGCAGTTATGATTATGAACATCTGTTCATATTTACAGAAGACCCAGATTAAGTTAGAAAATGTCAGAGCAAAGAATGTACACGGAAACTCCCACACCCTTCGGGTTTTACTTTAATCCATAAAGGTGTTGGGAGATTCAGGGCACAGTGCTTCTTGGGGGGCAAGTTCATGATCAGTAAAGTATGAAGGAGCCCATAATATCAGTGGTCCTCAACTCAGGGGCTTTCCAGGAGAAGAAGGCTCACTGTTAAAGGCTGGAACTTCACCAGAACTTAAATGTGCTTGGATATACAAGCCTTGCCTAGAAGCATGCTCTCAGGTCTTAAACCTCACTGAGCAAAAGAGGCCACACATGACCCAGGAGGCCCTGCGGGGAGCCAGCGCCCCAGAAATGGCTGAGCTGGTTTGTGCCTTGGAAGAAAATTGCAGCCTCTGTCAAATGATGTCCTCTTCTCCAGCAACCCTGACACGTTTTCATAATATTTTGAGACTAATCTTGACATGCTTGATCAAGCTTCTGGCAGAAGTTTCTCTTTCTGTTTATTTATTTGATTAATTTTTATTTCATCAAGAGCTGACTCTCAGGACAATTGGACAGGAAAGCTGGTTCATTCTGCCTGAGCTTCCTTGATGCCTGAATTTAGTCCTACAAGTGAAGTACGTCTTTGGATGTCCACGGCCATCGATGTATTTGTAGAAAATGAGGCATTTTCATTAATATGTCTTTAAATATGAGTATGAAATTGTGCATGATTTAAGGGCTTCCCTGATGGCTCAGATGTTAAAGAATCTGCAGGCAATGCAGGAGACCCAGGTTTGATCTTTGGGTCAGAAAGATCCCCTGCAGAAGGGAACAGCTACACACTCTGGTATTCTTGCCTGGAGAATTCCATGGACAGAAGAGCCTAGGGGGCTACAGTCCATGGGGTCGCAGAGTCGGACATGACCCATTGACTATCATGACTCTTCCTTACCTAGGCTGATCTCTTTTGTTTGGATGGTTACGCCCATTTCCATTTTAATTGCGTCTCTTTTTTCCATTGATTAGATTTACCAGAAGTTTGTACTTCATCTTTTTAAAGAGCTAATTCATTGTTTTATTTATTAATTCCACAGATTTTTTTTGATTCTCTGATTTATTTACTTTAATTTTAATCTTTATTTTTTATTATTATTACCATTTTCCTTTGGGTTGTTCCCCCCTCTCTTTTTCTAGTACTTAAAGTTGTTTTTCTTTTTTTAATGATAGCATTGTTTAAAGTTGTGAATTTCCCTATAAGTTCTGCTATGTCTATGTCCTGCAAGATCATCTGTTTATTACTTTCGTTGGTCTAGATATGTTTTTAGAGGCAAATGAGATATTTTAGAGAAAAAACAAATCATAAGTAACAAATAAAAAACCCTGACATCACCAGAAATCCTGTTTCCCAGAAAGATATATTGATGTTTTAGTACACATATTCTAGATTTTTCCTTTGCAAATTTATAGATTTTTGAGTTTTTACAAAATGGAGTCACACTTAGCACAATTTTCTTATATGTTTTGTTTATCTAAATAATAAAATTAAAATATCTTACCTTGTTCTCTTAAGACTACATTTACACTCTCAATTTTAATGGCTGTTAAGGATTTATTCCATTGTGCAAATATCCTATAATTTACACTATCAATTACTTACTATTAGAGATTTAGGTTGTTTTCACTTATTTTGTCATCATAAAAAAAGAAACACACTGCAATGTATATTCTTGTCTTTGGATATCTGCTTCCCTCCATGATTATCTTCCTGGGATAAAGATGTAGTAGTAGAATTGCCGACTGAAAGGAGAAAGGTATGACTCTAAGACTTTTGATGTATTGTCTTTCATTCATCCCCAGAACAGATGGACCAGTCATTTGCTCTCAGCCTGGAGCTCCCCTTTGCATCTACCCCCACTGATACTGAGTGTGTTTAATTTGGGACTATTGGTGGGAGAAGAAAAGGTTATTTTAGCCTGAATGTATTTTATTACTAGAAAAGGTGAGTATTTTTATACATTTATTGGCCACATATTTTTCAGACTGCCTTTTCACATCCCTTACTCTTTCGTCTTCATTCTTACTAATTTACAAGGGCTTTTTGCTCTTTGCCAAATATACTACAAATATTTTGGTCATTCTATTGTTAGACTTTCAAATTTGCATTAAGTATTCTGGTCTTATGGAATTTGTAAAGTTTTATTCAGTTACATATATCAGTCTTCTCTCTTTGCCCATGGAAATGACAGGTATCATATAAAAAATGTATACAGGCATACCTTGCTTTATTGCAGTTTGCTTTATTGTGCTTTGCAGATTTTGCATTTTTTACAAATTGAAGGTTTGTGGCAACTCTGTGTCAAGCAAATCTGTTGGTGCCATTTTTCCACAGCAGTACTTTTAAATTAAGTTAGGTACAGTGTTTCTTTACATATAATGCTATTGCACACTTATTAGACCAGAGTATAGAGTAAACATAACTTCTATTTACACTGAGAAGCCAAAATTAATCCATATGCCTCGCTTTATTGCCATATTATCTTTATTGCAATGTTCTGGAAAGAAACCTGCAGCATTTCAAAGGTACGCCTGTATAGACATGTACAAAGTCACGCCCTTGTGTCTGTCCCTGCCTTTCTATTTTTGGAGCATTGGCTGTCCATTCACAGAGCCAGCTCCGGGCACTGTAGTGACTGAAAGGGCCAGCTCTGGAATTCTTCTGCCAACGCCTAAGCCTGCTCCCTTCACTGACAAGCTCTCTGACTTGGACAAGTCACTTAAACTCTGAACTTTGGTTTCCTGGAGGGGGGTTGTGAGGATTCAGAAGAACATACGTGTATGTAAGAGTTCTTAGCTCTGGACTTGGCCCATTCAGTGATTCGATAATATACGTATTACTGCCATTGACACAGATACACCAATAGAACCCTTCTCAGCTACATCCCCCTTACTCTCAGGGTAAACTTGGCTTCATCCTGTAAGGGGGTAGAAGGAAGGAGCCATGCAAGCCCAGAGCTAAGTGAAGATTCTACTGAGTTCTGGGGCATCCATGCTGCCTCTGCTGATCTTCACCACTTATCGGGGTTCTAAAAGCCTGTCCCCTGTCCCCACACAGAGTTCCAGCCCCCATCTCTATCTGATTCTCTGCCCATGGCACAGTAGAGTTTCCTAAGTCCAGGAAGTTCGGGGACAGGAGACACCTGCGTGGAGGGAAGGTGAGCATATAAAAGTGGAGCACGGGGCCTCCCCATCAGGACCATGGGTCCAAGCTCTCCCACGGAGGGCTGCACACTCACCTTCCCTGAACTGTCTCAGCACCTCTCCCCATCTGTGTCCCCTCCCTCATCACTCCTTGCCCCCTCACCTCGGAATCAGAACCACAGATGCCTTCTCACACCTCCAACAGAGCAGCTGTCCCGTCCTCTGCTGAGTCCACACCCACAGGGTCTCCTCCTTCATGACAGGACCTCGCAGGGCATTTTCCCAAACAAACACAGTCCCCTCCCTAAGAGGGTTTTGGTACCAGTTGTTAAGATGCCCAAGTGGCCTTCACCTTGCTGTATTACCAACAACAACAATAATAATAGTAGCCACAGTTATTAAGTGCTTACTGTAAGCCAGACATGTACTCTGTATTATGTCTTTTAAACTTCACAACAATTCTGCAAGGCAGTCATTGGCAGAACATTATGAGAGGAATATGACTGGTAGTCAGAGAGCTGATGTGACTGGTTCAGGCCATAGGTAAGTATGAGAGGAGGACTTTGAGTGTGGAGGTATCTGACTCCAAACTCTGGAGCCTTATCTACACCCTATACACACCTGCTTCTCCAAGTCATATGTATATGTGTGTGTATATATATATGTATATATATAATTTTATCATTTTATTTATTTTATTTTTATAAATAAGTAGTCAAAACTATGGTTTTTCCATTAGTCAAGTATGGATGTAAGAATTGGACCATAACGAAGGCTGAACATCAAAGAATTAATGCTTTTGAACTGTAATATTGGAGAAGACTCTTGAGAGTCCCTTGGACTGCAAGGAGATCAAACCAGTCAATCCTAAGGGAAATTAATCATGAATATTCATTAGAAGGACTGATGCTGAAGCTGAAGCTCCAATACTTTGGCCACCTAATGCGAAGAGCTGACTCAAAAAAGACCATGATGCTGGGAAAGACTGAAGGCAGGAGGAGAAGGGGATGACAGAGGATGAGATGGTTGGATGGCATCACCAACTCAATGGACATGAGTTTGAGCAAGCTCCAGAAGATGGTGAAGGACAGGGAAGCCTGGTGTGCTGCAGTTCATGGGATTGCAAAGAGTCAGACACAGCTGAAGGACTGAACAACAGCAACAGTTTTATTTTTGGTTGTGCTGGTCTTTGTTGCCGCACAGGCTTTTCTCTAGTTGTGGCAAGCAGAGGACACTATCGAGTTGAGGTGCACGGTTCTCATTGAGTGGCTTCTTTTGTTGTGGAGCACGGGCTCTAGGGGGCTCGGGGCTCAGTAATTGAAGCTCCCAGGTTCAAGAGCACAGGCTCAGTAGTTGTGGTGCATGGGCTTAGTTGCTGCAAGACATGTGGGATATTCAAGGATCAGGGATTGAACCCGTGTCTTCTGCATCGGCAGGCAGATTCTTACCACTGAGCCACCAATGAAGCCCCTCTAAGTCTCTTGGTAAATATGTCTAACTTGTTCTTCTGAAAGATCCTACTAGCCTTCTGGTTTCAGGCAGGGAAATGTGACATGCAAGTTCAGGGTACATGTTGAGTAATAGCCATGGTGGGCTAGGGGGCGGGGTGGGGAGGAGAGGTGCGGGAGGAGGAGTTAAGCAGACAACGTTATATCTGCTTTACAACCTGGGGGACTATGAGGTACAGAGAAGTTAAGTGACAGAGCTAAGTGCACACAGCAAGTCTTTGGCACAGCTGGGATTAAAATCCAGACCTCTCATCACTGGGTCTAGTGGCACTCCGCCACCAGAAATGAGCACTGCTTCCAGCCACCTGTCCTCCCATCCACCTTTGCCCCCCCTCCTTCCCCCAGGTTCTGCTTCCAGCAGGTCCCATGTGTCCTTTCTGCCAGGAGTGCTCATCTTGTGTCTCTTGGTTACACTGGGTCTGTTCAGGGCTCATTCCGTCCTTGGGGGCTGAATTGCTTAAACCCTCCCAAACCTTGTACAGTCAGCCTCTGGGCTGATCAATTTACAGCTAATAGTTGGTGGATCCTCAAGACTATTTGTGGAGGGGGAGATTACCTCCTCCTGCATAGAGGCTGCCCCAAGCCCAAAGCCAAGCTTCCCCTCCGTACCTCCCTACTGGGAACAGACACAGGTGTTCTTTTGTGCGGGACCACCACTGACTGGTGGTGCCTGGTGCAGACAGGCACGTGGCCACGGAGGGCCCATCCATAGGCTGGATATCTGTGACATGGCAGGCCGAAGAGGCTCATTCCTGGAACTTCTTCAAATTCCAATGCCCTCGGAGAAGGCAATGGCACCCCCACTCCAGTACTCTTGCCTGGAAAACCCCATGGATGAAGGAGCCTGGTAGGCTGCAGTCCATGGGATCGCTGAGGGTCAGACACGACTGAGCAACTTCACTTTCACTTTTCACTCTCATGCATTGGAGAAGGAAATGGCAACCCACTCCAGTGTTCTTGCCTGGAGAATCCCAGGGACAGGGGAGCCTGGTGGGCTGCCGTCTATGGGGTCGCACAGAGTTGGACATGACTGAAGTGACTTAGCAGCAGCCAGGTCCATGCATATCCTCACATTAAACCTGTTTTTCTCGAGATGGAATGGAGGTATCTAGTCCTTGCAGCCAAGATATTAACACAGCCCATTGACAGATGAGAGAACACAGGTTCTGAGAGGTTTCAGAACAATGTCACACAGGTGGGAAGTGGCAGAGCTGAGACCCAAATGCAGAAATCTCTGATCCTAGAAGCCATGATCTTTCTGGGGCTCAACATAGGGTTTATCAGCTACTCTAGAAGGCTACTGTCAAATGAGAGACCAGGTCCTCCTCCCCTGGGTCAGGCAAGCCTCCTGGACCAGGCCATTACCATTAGCTACCCTTGCTGGGTTGAACCACATGACAAAGTACTAAGGCCTTTCCCCCTGCACATGGTTTTATCCTTTAAGGTAGGTATTCAGTTCAATTCAGTTGCTCAGTCATGTCCAACTCTCTGTGACCCCATGGGCTGCAGCACGCCAGGCCTCCTTGTTCATCACCAATTCCTGGAGTTTACTCAAACTCATGCCCATTGAGTCGGTGATGTCATCCAACCACCTCATCCTCTATGGTCTCCTTCTCCTCCTGCCCTCAATCTTTCTTCCCAGCATCAGGGTCTTTTCAAGTGAGTCAGCTGTTTGCATCAGGTGGCCAAAGTATTAGAGTTTCAGCTTCAACATCAGTCCTTCCAGTGAATATTCAGGACTGATTTTCTTTAGGATTGACTGGTTGGATCTCCTTGCAGTCCAAGGGACTCTCAAGAGTCTTCTCCAACACCACAGTTCAAAAGCATCAATTCTTCAGTGCTCAGCTTTCTTTACAGTCCAACTCTCACATCCATACATGACTACTGAAAAAACCAAGGTAGGTATTATTGCCCCCCGCCAAAATTGGGAAAAGAGTACATCAAGGCTGTATATTGTCACCCTGCTTATTTAACTTAAATGCAGAGTAGACCATGAGAAATTCCAGGCTGGGTGAAACACAAGCTGGAATGATTGCCAGGAGAAATATCAATAACCTCGATATGCAGATGACACCACCTTTATGGCAGAAAGCTAAGAAGAACTAAAGAACCTCTTGATGAAAGTGAAAGAAGAGAGTGAAAAAGCTGGCTTAATATGCAACATTCAAAAAGATCACAGCATCAGGTCCCATCACTTCGTGGCAAATAATGGGGAAACAATGGAAACAGTGACAGACTATTTTATTGGGCTCCAAAATCACTGCAGATGGTGACTGCAGCCATGAAATTAAAAGATGCTTGCTCCTTGGAAGAAAGCTATGACAAACCTAGACAGTCTATTAAAAAGCAGAGATATTACTTTGCTGACAAAAGTCCATATCATCAAAGCTGTGGTTTTTCCAGTAGTCATGTATGGATGTGAGAGTTAGACCATAACGAAGGCTAAGAATCTAAGAACTGATGCTTTGAACTGTAATATTGGAGAAGACTCCTGAGAGTCTCTTGAAGTGCAAAGTGATCTAACCAGTCCTTCCTAAAGGAAATCCTGACTATTCATTAGAAGGACTGATGCTGAAGCTGAAGCTCCAATACTTTGGCCACCTAATGTGAAGAGCTGACTCATTAAAAAAGACCATGATGCTGGGAAAGACTGAAGGCAGGAGGAGAAGGGGACGATAGAGGATGAGATGGACGGCATCACCAACTCAATGGACATGAGCTTGAGCAAGCTCTGGGAGATGGTGGACAGGGAAGCCTAGGATGCTGCAGTCCATGGGGTCGAAAAGAGTCAGACATGGCTGAGCGACTGAACAACAACAACGCCAGATTTGAGAGAAGTGAAGTGACTTGTCAAAGTCACAGAGCAAGAGGTCATGATGGTGCCAAGGCTTAAGCCCACGTTAGTCTGCCCAGGGCCCCTGCTCTTAAGTCCTGCAGTTACCCCAGCAGCAGAGGCCGGGACAACCACCTCCCTGGCCTTTCCCGTGCACACCAGTACACACACATGTTATCTCACACTGTCCCCAGTCTTCCTCCCCATATTCACTCTGCCCCTCAGAATCCATTACAACTTCCCTTCCTGCAGCAAGTCCTCCCTGATGCCCCTGCAGACAGTTCTCCATCCTTCTGCATCCCGGAGTTCATTCTCCTGCCTTAGGTGGTGGGTCATCTCTTTCTTTGATGAGCTTCCTAGCAGTGAGAAAGCAGGATCTATCTTGTGTTCATTTCTGAGAATCCAGCCCCTGGTATGCTACAATTTACACAGCACCCTCAAGTTTACCCTTTCTGTCAGTCTGTAGCATTGCCCAAGAGTCAGCAGGGCAGAGACAACTGTCCCACCCCAACCGAGGGAACTGAGGCTGCAGGCAAGGTGGTGCCAGCCAGACCCCAGCCACAAAAATGCCCTATTCTTTGGACTTGGCTTTGCAATGCAGATTTCATGCAAAGGCCGGGCAGTGAATGACTCCCAATACATATTTACAGGTTTTTCAAGTGTTGCAGTGAGCCCACAGTCCCCCAGCTCCCTGCATAAAGAGACCTCATGAAAACCAATGAAGTCACACCCTCGACACCCAGAGCCCCTGCTTACAGCACCAGCTCTGTCCCTGCCAGGGCGAGTGCCCACGGAATACATTCACACCATCTGAGGGTCAGCTGCAGGCCAGGGGGCCACCATATCATGGTCCTAGGCAGGTCAGTGGACCCCCGTGTGGCTGCTGAGCAAACTGAAGAAGAGGGATGGGGCTGTTCTGGGTCTTGGAGCAGGCTGGCCACAGGGACTTGCTCACTCACCAGGGAGAACTGGAACTGGGGTTCTCAGCAGGTTGCAGCTGTAGCCCCCCTAGTCTTTGCTCTTTCTGTGTGTTAGGATGATGGGTTAAGCAGTAACTGGCAACCTCCAAATCTCTGTGCCTTAACACTACACAGCTTATTTCCTGCTTGTGAAAATCCTCTGTGGTCCCAGGAAGTGACTCAGCGATACAGGCTGCTTTGATCTGGTGGTTCCCATGTCAGTCTGAACCCACCACGATTCCTTCAGCAGAGGGCAAGAGAACCATGACTTGCACTGAAACTGCTCTTCCATAGCTTGAAAGGGCCGCCTGCCACTTCTACTCGTATTTCATAAGCCAGAAATATTTATATGGTCCTGAGAACTTGGGAAAGCTGGGAAGTTTCCTCTATGCCAAGGCAAAAAGGCCATTTCACTAGAGACTAGTAACAACCTGACACTTTTTCCAGGGACCCAAATATTGGGTTATCTCCATTTCCCCTGCACTTGAACCATTTTTAAAGATACTCATGTAGGGAAGTGTATCAGTCAGCAATTACTGTACCAGTGCTGTGTAACACCCCACTCAAAAACTCAGCTGTTTATGACAATAAGCATTCACTTTTCTTGTTCACATGTCATAGACTGACTGATGTGGCTGTACTCCAGGTTTCTGATTGGCCTGGCTTACTGCAGTCAGTGGGTTGGAATCAGTCTGCTCTTTGATCAGCTTCCCTGATCCAAAGGGCTTCCCTGGTAGCTCAGATGGTAAAGCGTCTGCCTGCAATGTGGGAGACCTGGGTTCCATCCCTGGGTTGGGAAGATCCCCTGAGGAAGGAAATGGCAACCCACTCCAGTACTCTTGCCTGGAAAATTCCATGGATGGAGGAGCCTGGTGGGCTACAGTCCATGGGGTCATAAAGAGTTGGACACGACTGAGCAACTTCACTGTCTTCTTTCACTTTTGGATCAGCAGCTGTTAGGAGTGTTTTCTTTTCATGATGGATCAGAGAAGCAGAAGAGGCCGGACCACATCAGCACATCCATCCACATTCATCTCTGCACAGACACCACCTGCTGACATTCCATTGGCCAAACCAAGTCATGTGGCCAAACCCAAAGTCAGGGATGGGGCAGTGCCCTCAGCCTGCCGCAAAGCCACACAGGCGTGAAGATGTATAATTCTATTAGGGAAAGAAGTAAAGATGTGGGAGCAATGACCCAATTGCCGTGAAAGCTCTGGGAATAGCCTGGAACTCAGAGTCCCATAGATGGTGGCTGGAATTCCAGATCCACCCCAGCCAAGCCTCTGACCCTGGATAGCCACTTCTATAAAATGAAGCTAATCCTTGTTCTCAGGATTCCCATGCCACTCAGTAATCACAGATAACAGTCGAGTTCCCACCACATCAAGCACCAGGGGAAATACTTTATGTCCACCATGAACTCTTCATCCTTTGAAGGCACGCTTATAATTCACATATCATTGTGGATTAGCATGTGGAATGGATCACAACTGGGGAGTAGATTTAAGACCTGGGAGCCCAGGGATCCAGAGGGTAGAGAGAAGGATGCTGAAAGAAAAGCAAAAGCAAAAAAAAAAAGATCCAAAGGTCAAAGTTACCAACCTCCAGGTCCTGTGAACGCTGCCCTCAGAGCTTTGGAAGAGCTGAGGGTTCGGGGGTGTGGCTTTGCCACAAGGGCCCCTTCTCACTCAAGCATTCCTTCCTTCCACAGATGCTGATTCAATGCCAGCCCTGCACTAGGCTCTAAGGATGGGGAAACTGAGGCACGGAGAGTTTTTTTTTTTTTTAAGCTGTTTTCACTAAACTTACAGCCTGAATTAGTCAGGGTTCTCCAGAGAAACAGAACCAATCTGGAAGTATATATACATACAAACAGTCCCAAATTTATGAGAGTTAAATATTTTGATGGTGCGAAAGCGAAATGCATTCAGTAGAAAATGTACTTTGCATTCTGAATGTTGATTTCTTCCTGGGCTGGTGATCGGCAGTAAGAGCCTCTCTCGTGATGCAGGGCAGCGGCAGTCACAGCTCCCCGTCAGTCACACGACCATGAGGGAAGACAACCCGCACACTTACAGCCAGTCTGGATGCAGGCAAGAATTCTGTTTTTCACTTTCAGCACAGTATTCAATACGTTACATGAGACGCTTTATTATAAAATAGGCTTTGTGTTAGATGAGTTTGACCAGCTGTATTGGTCAAATGTATTGACCAGTGTATTGATTAGGGGTTCTGAGCATGTTTAAGATAGGCTAGGCTATGCTATTGGAGAAGGTAATGGCACCCCACTCCAGTACTCTTGCCTGGAAAATCCCATGGACAGAGGAGCCTGGTGGGCTGCAGTCCATGGGGTCGTGAAGAGTCAGACACGACTGAGTGACTTCACTTTTACTTTTCACTTTCATGCATTGGAGAAGGAAATGGCAACCAACTCCAGTGTTCTTGCCTGGAGAATCCCAGGGATGGCAGAGCCTGGTGGGCTGCCGTCTATGGGGTCGCACAGAGTCGAACACGACTGAAGTGACTTAGCAGCAGGCTATGCTATGGTGTTTGGTAAGTTGCATGCTTGAGTGTTAGGTCCCTTTAGTCTCTTACATCTCCTGAATTGGCAGGCTGGTTCTTTACCACTAGCGCCACCTAAGTTAGGTGTATTAAATGCATTTTTGACTTAAAATATTTTCAACTTATGATGGGTTTATGGAGACAGATCGAGGAAGATCTGTATATGTAGATCTGTGAGGAGATTTATTATAGAAATGGGCTCATGTGATTATGGAGACTGAGAAGTCCAAGATCTGTAGACAGGCAAGCCAGAGACCGTAGTATAAGTTCCTTCCTGAAAGCCAAAGGCAAGGGGAAAAAAAAGTCCCAGCTTAAGCATTTGGGCAGAAGGAACACCCCTCACTGGACAAGGGTCAGAGTTTCTGCTCTGTTCAGTCCTTTCACAGACTGCCTGAGGCCCATCCCCACTAGGGAGGACAGACAGCTCTTCCCTGACTACCAGTTCAGATATTCCGTTCACCCAGAAATACCCTCACAGACACACCCAGAGTAACTTTTGACCAAATGTCTGGGCATCCTGTAGTCCAGTCAGGTCTACATATAAATTTGCCCCACACAGCCTGAGAGGGAAGGCAAAAAATGAGGAAGTGAATACAAGTGGGATGAGGGTAAGAGAGCAGAAAAATAAGGCTGTGTGAGAACTCATACAAAAGGTCCTTGCCTGGCGTGGGAATACTTTGTGTTTCGAGGCTGGAAGGAGAGGCAGGGGCGCTGAGTGGGGTTTCCAGCGTCTATGAGCAGGTGGACAGGGCATCTTATGAACTGGAGCATTTTTCTCTCTGCCCATGAATTATACAGTGATGATTAAGACTATCAAGCTCTCCGTGGTGCTTAGAGGGGAAGGCAGGTGTCTTAAGATTTTCCACCAAAGTCAAAAATTCTTGTAGGTAAGGGAATTTGATTTAATGTGGCCCCAGTCTGTTGAAGGGCTTTCCCGATAGCTCAGCAGGTAAAGAATCTGCCCACAATGCAGGAGACACAGGTTTGATCCCTGGGTCAGGAAAGTTCCCTGGAGGAGGAAATGGCAACTCACTCCAGCATTCTTGCCTGAAAAATCTCATGCACAGAGAAGCCTGGCAGGCTATAGTCCATGGGGTCACAAAGAGCCAGACACAGCTAAGCATGAGCACAGTCACTGAGATTCAATAGCCATAAGCCACTTCAAGGGAGGGTCCCTAGCATGAGATTTTGCTAGTCTTTGGCTTAATTTTTAAAATACTGTTGCATTTCTTTTCATTCTTGTTAAATAAATTAATTCATTTGATCCTCACAACAGTTCTCTAAAGGAGGTGTATTATTATTTCTATTCTCATTTTTACAGATAACACAGAGAGGTTAATTAGTTTTCCCGAGTTTGCATAGCCAGGCAACCTGGCCTCAAGGTCTATGCTTTAATATCAAGCTGGAGTCCAACTAGAATTTCAGTGTTTGTTTCTAAACAGTCAGATGAGGGACTTCCCTGGCCTTCTAGTGATTGAGACTCTGCACTTCCAATGCAGGGGGCGCTGGCTCTATCCCTGGTGGGGGACTGAAATCCCACATGCCACATGGCCAAAAAATTTAAAAAAATAAACAGCTGGATCACCTGTGTCCTCAAGAGGATCCTCTCTGGAAGAACTTTCTGAACCAGATTGGGTCCATCATGAATTTTGGATAAACCAAAAGCATTCAGAAAATGCGTGATCAGCACCATACTGGACACACGAACACAGGAGGATGTCCCTGTGTGCAAGAGCGCTCCAGATTCCTGGAATTCCGCACCTCTAGCTTTCTTCCTTTGGCTGAAGGACTCTTCCAGAGACAAGGCCACCTCACCTACAGAGTGCTCCTTTACCCAACAAGCTCCAATACAAGGATCACAGGTCCCACCGTGGCTCCATCTTGCACCTACTGCAGTTTTCCTGCAACAAGAATTGGCCTGCGCTCATACTGGTTAAGGGTAAACCAATATTTACTCTTGATTTTGAAAAGGGGAGGGGAGTCAATCACTTGCCCCAACCGTGCCTGGCAGAGGTTGTGAGAAGGTGACTTGTCCATTAAGAGCCCAGCTCATGTTTTATGTATTTCTAAAGAGCCACAATTTGAACTTAATTCCTCCTCCCTTTAAGACAAGAACCCCCAAGTTAGCATTTAAAATGTCACATGCAGCCAGAGGCCTCTGTGGGTCATGGAGGGCTGGACAGTTTATACTGGGAAGTCATAAAATTGATGCTGAATGATTTCAAGACCCAGAGAGTTGCCTAAGAGGTCGAGAATAGAAAATTTGAAACTAAACCATGAATAAATCTTAGGAAAGCTGATAGCGGAGCTTTAAAAAAGGAAGCTGGTAAATAGGCTGAGTTGCAACTTTGAATTCACATTATGACGGTTAGTGAAAGGAAGTGACCCTTAGGTTGGCAGTGAGTTGTGGCGGGTCCCGGTGTGCAGGCAGTATGCCCCTCACCAAGGTCACCTCAGCTGAAGCAGTGTGCTTATTAATCAGTAGGACAATGGAGATGCTGGGACATAGAGCTAGTGAGTGGCAAAGCAGGGATTTGAACTAGAGCCTGCCTGGATCGAGGCATGTGAAGGACTTACAACTCTGCTGGACACACAGGAAGTACAATATGCACATTACCGCCATTGTCGCTATCATGATCATTATTTTAAAGTCTAAAGATATAAGCTTTAGAGGCTCTTAGTTCCCGTGATGTGATCCTTTCTAAAAGACTCTTCCTGGGACTTCCCCGGTGGTCCAGTGGTTAAGAATCCACCTCGCAACGCAGGGGACTCAGTTCAATCCCTGGTCGGGGAACTAAGATCCCACATGTCACAGGGCAACTAAGCCCGTACGCTGCAAGTACTGAGCCCAGATGTCAAACTGGAGCATCCATGCACTGTATTGAAAGACCCTGCATGACCCAACAAAGATTCCACACGCCACAACTGAGACCCAACACAGCCAAATAAATAAAAGACTCTTCCTCGGTGTCACCCCAAATTTACCTCGGTTATTTTGGAAACTCAACTTGATGTGTGGATCAACTCAAAAAGTTGATCATGGAACTCAACTTGAAAAGTGGATCATGGAAGAAACAGTTAACCTGCATTGACTAATCCCAGCCCCTTCTGTTGCCTCCAAACATTATGTGTAGTAACAGCTTTTTATTAGCCATCTTTTTTTTTGTCTTGCAATTGCTTGCTTTGCCAAACATGCTGTACTTCTTTCCGTATCAGCCCACAGAGCTGCATCCTAAGGCCATGGCTGGGGTGGCTGCTGGTGGAGGATCCCACCTAAAGCCAGGACCAGGAGAGGCTCCCTGTGATGGATTTTTCTTTGCTCACCATTTCTCTCCATAACCAAACCTAATTATTACCATCCTTCAAATTAATTTCTTCTGAGATTGATCAGTTTGGCCATGGAGGCTGAGCGTTGCTCTGAACCGACTCAGGGATCACACATACCAGGACCAGAAAGAGAGCCCTCCCTTTGTTCTGTTTTGTTGTGTTTGTTTGGTTTTGTTTTGTTTAAGCGCCTACACCTCCAAAGCAATTCTTTTTCATTTTTTTCTACACAAATCACCTACTTCAGGCGCACACAGCCCACCTGTTCCCTCCCCAGCCTTTCACTGCCTAGAAGACTCCTGGTCTCCATCTAAGCCTTCGACATTCAACAGGGCTGCACATTTGAACCACCTAGGGAGCCTTTCAAAAATCCTGAGGCCTAAGCCACGCCCCAGACCAATTAAACCCTGCAACCTCAGGGGAGGGGCCAGGCACCAGGCATTTCTAAAGCTCAGAGGTGACTGCAACATAGTTGGGGATGGAAACCACCCCACTCAATGCCAAGTCCAAAGGCTTCTGTTCTGTGAAGCAGCAGCCTCTCATTTCATCTGCTCCCAGCCTAGTGTACACACATACCGCAGTTATTTTTCTTTTCAGTAAAAACATTACCTTTATTTGTTCATTTTAGAGTAGTGCATTCAAAATTGTAAAGGTACACAAGGAAAATCCCCCTCCCGCCTCCCAGCTTCCCTCCGCAGAAGGAAAAGTGTTCATTTTCTGCTCTCTGAGGCACCATGACCAAGGGGACAGGCACAGCCTTTGGGTCACTGAGGCCTGCCTTTAAATCCTGCTTCTGGGGACTCCCCTGGTGGTCCAGTGGTTAACATGTCACCTCCCAGTGCAAGGGATGTGGGTTCAATCCCTGGTTGGGGAACTAAGATCCCACATACCTTGTGGCCAAAAAAAAAAAAAAAAAACATAAGACAGAAGCAATATGGTAACAAATTCAATAAAGACTTTGACAAAAATATTGTTTATAAAAGATTTATAAATAAATAATAGAAATAAATGGAGAAGGAAATGACAGTCCCCTTCAGTATTCTTGCCTGGAAGATCCCATGGATGGAGGAGCCTGGCAAGTTACAGTCCATGGGGTCACAAAGAGCTGGACACGACTGACCAACTAACACACACATATAAATGAATCCTGCTTTCACCACTGACTCCCCATATGACCTTGGATTAGTCATTCAGGTCTCCAGTCCTTGGTTTCCCATCTATAAAGTGGAAATAATGCCCCCTGCCTCTTGGAGCTGTGAAGGAGGGTGAAAGGGGTGTTTGGGTTTTCTCCTGCAGTCTAGCAAATGATCCCAACACTTAGAGGCTTATAAAACAACCATTTTATTCATCCAAGAATCGATGGGTCAGGATTCAGGCCTGGGTGATCAGGGTCTACAAGGTGTCCTCGGAGGGCATTCTCCTCACTAATGGCTGGGCTGGACTAGAAGCTCCAGGACGGCTCCACTCACATGACTGTCTCACTGGGGCCCTTCTGCTTGGCTCTGACTGGTTCAGGCTTCCTCACAGCATGGCCTCTGGTGGTCAGACATACACTGCCCTCCCTCAAGAAGATTGTAAAGCAGGAAAGTGGACACACAGCCAATTTTCAGAAGTTACATGGTCCACCCAGATTCAAGGGGAGAAGAAATACGCACTAATTTGTGATGGGAAAGTGCTGTGGTCACATGGTCAAAGAGCACGTGGGGTGGGGTATCCTTTCGGTCTCTTTAGAAACACAGTCCACCTCCAGGTGGATTCAATGCACAGTGCCTGCATAAGGCAGGAAGCCAACAACCGTGAGGGCTTCCCAGGTGGCTCAGTCATAAAGAATCCGCCAGCCAGTGCAGGAGACGCAGGAGACTTGGGTTCGATCCTTGGGTCAGAAAGATCCCCTGGAGAAGGAAATGGCAACCCACTCCATTCTTCTCTGGAAAATCTTATGGACAGAGGAGCCTGGTGCACTACAGTCCACAGGGTGGCAAAGAGTCAGATATGACTGAGCTACTGAGCAACAAATGTTAGATCCCATCCTTCTTCTCAGCACACAGTTCTTGTGCCTTTTACTGCAGTTCATTATTTAAATATTTTTTTAAGTTCCATCCTTGGTGCCTGGCCAAGAGCCTGGCAAGATAGATGACCAGTGAGTATTTCTATGAAATCTCAGCATTCACTGTACATCCAGTCCTGTGAGTGCTAACAGGAGGGATTCCTAAAATACCAAGTCATGTGATGCCTTTGCTGGCTTCCCCCTCCTCCACCCTCTTACATGCTGGTCATTCTGGTGTGCTGTGTCCACAGCCTGAAAGGCCCCCCTTCTCTCTTGGAGATGTGTAAGGACCAGGGGGCAGCAGGAGCAGAGGTGGAAGACATGAGCAGGGCATGACACGACTCCCACCCAGAAGGACCACAGGGTGAGTGAGAAGAGAGTTGATGACCAGACCAAGCAATGTCTCCAATTCCCTGTGATGAATTGGAGCTTCATTTTCCAGGCAAAAGGGCCCCACAGCAGGCATTTCTAGGAGACAAGAGACATAATTAGACATGCACGCCATTGTGCAAATGAACAGAGGGCAAAGAATGGATGTTTCAACATGTACCATCTTGGCACTCAGACTTCTGAGCCCTGGACAGTCAAAACAAGGCTCTCCACTTCAAATCCTCCTCTGTGGGGAGACTAAGGCCTGGGTGGAGAAGGGGATTGCCCTCAGTGAGGGCCACAGGCCTTTGGCCATGCAGCTGGATTCCAGAAAACATGTCTGCCAGGCTTCTGTCTGACATTGAGAAATGTCTTAGCGGCACAGGGGATAATGATTGATAGGTCTGATGAATGCATCCCCATTATTATTGAAATTTATACACGTTCTACCGATCGAAGACTCTCCCGGTGTATGAGACTCATTTAATATTCACAGCTGTTGTTTTTCAACTGGAAACCCAAGCGTCTGGCCCCTGGATTGACAAAGCTGAAATCTGGGGGCACCTTCCAGAAAGCAAATTCCAGATCTAAAGCCCCCATTTGAAAAGTGCCCCCTGCCACTAATTTACATGTGACCTGGGCACCCGGCTGCTGAATCTGAGCCATATTCTAGGAAAATGAACCAGGTCGCAGACAGGATGAGCCAGCCCAGACCCTCACTTACCTGAGAAGGCTCCAGCTCCCTGTGACTATTTATTTAGCCATTCATTCTTTAACAGATCTTTTGAACACCTACCATTTGCCAAGTCCTGGGGTAGGTGTTAAGCATACAGCAAAATCACCATAGACCAGGGTCCTGACCTCGGCTGTCATGTGGAGCAGATTGGTTTTCAGCAAGCCTGTTGTTCATCCTGGCAGCAAAGTGCGCCCTGGTGGCCTCCGAAAGCTTCAGGGAAGCAATGCAGATTCTCGCTGCTGGGATGTGTGCACTGCTGAGTCCCCAGCGAGGAGCTGTGGATGGGCTCCAACAGATCCCAGTGCAGAGGCACAGCATGAGTGGAGACACAGTCAGGAGAGCTTGGGGACAGCAGGTCTAAGCTCCAGGAGCTAAAGAAGAGCCGCACAAGACAAAATGTCCTGCTGAACCCCCAGTCATGAGGGCCTTAGGTGCCAGGCTGAGGAACTGGGGCTTCATTCTGCGGTCAGGCAGCCCCAGCGGTGTTGGAGGAGGGGAGCGATGTACAAAAGAGGAGAAACAACAGGATCACTCAGATGTGGGTCTACACCACCCCCATGTGCCCCTGGAATATGCTGCCCCTATCCCCGCTATGCTCAGTCTGCAGCCCAACCAGGAGGTTTCCTAAGACATAAACTCCAAGGGTGTCTTAGAAGGAATACTCTCAGAAACCACTTGGAAGGGGGATGGTGCTCCCCGGGATGTTCTCCCGGGGTGTAAGAGGAGGGTCAGTCACCACGCCCCAACAGTGTTAATGGACTAGAAGAGTTAGATATGCATGTCTGGGCCCGAGCTGAATTCGTTGGTGCAATAGTCCAAGGCTTTCAACAGAGGGCCTGTCCTGTTCCTCACCCAGGCCCACCCCATCCCTCTTCTGAACAAATGCTCAAACAAATGTTAAAAACCATTGTTTGAGAGGATGGCCACATTGCTAGCATTGCCAAGACATTCAGGTCTCTGGCACTGCCAGAGGGGGACAGACACTGTGCTGGGTCCCGCTCAGCTCTCTCCAGCCCCAGACAGGATGGAGTATCACCTCTAGAGGCAAAGATATGTCCCAATAGCAGAGCTGGGGTTATAACCGGAGGGCTTCAAATACTCTAGGTTAAGATGTCCAGACTCACAAAAACCCGTGACCAAGAATCAAGAAGGTGATTCCACCAGAGTAGAAGCCCCTACAGAGAAGGCCTGGCCATCAGATTAGACTTGAGGTGACAGAGGGGAAGGAAATGCACTCAGAAGTTAGTGAGCGCATGGATTTATAGGAAAGACAACAAACTGGGAGAAAGGAAACGAGACCAATCGCATGAGAAAAGAATGCTTGTTTGTGTGTGAATCACTCGGCAGCCTGCAGCAACCCCTAGAAGAAAATGCAGAATGCCAACAGTGTTAGCAAAAGACACATTTTGTTGACACAGTGGATCAGAGCCAGGAAAGAGTGATAAAAAGGGAGGCCACGTGGATGAGGAGCGGGCTTGCCACTCAGAAACTAGAGCTCACAGGCACCCTATGGAGCTCCCAGAGGCAGCAAAAGAGATCCTGTGCCCCACTCTGGATGTGTGTGTGAGAGTGTGTGCAGGCACGTGTGGACTCATGTGTGCCTGCCTATGTGTATGCGTGCAGGCCATGTGTGAGAGTGTGTGCGCTTATGCATATTATGAGCATGCTTGTGAGTTTGTGTGTGTGTGTGTGCAGTATGTGGGTGTGCACATGTGAGTATGCGTTTGTGCTACTAGATTCTGTGATGCATGTCTGTGTGTAAGCGTGGATGTATGTGCACATGTTTGTGAGTGTGTGCACGTGTGTATGTTCATGAGCACATGTGCATTCCCACATGCACATGCATTTTAGGGGAGGCTGGCATCACGCTGGTCCTCCCCGCCCCTGCCAAGGCAACTGGCAAGAGCAGAGCCCTCAACTCACAATCCTGGCATCTGGGTGTCTGTGGCACCCAGGATTTGCTTACATTTAACTAAGTCCAGTCTAAAAACCTGGCTTCTTGCCCAGGGCATTCGCTGTCTGATTCCCTCAAGACACGAAGAGTCTAGAGAGGTTGAAAGTGGGCTGCATTTTCTGCAGGTAGAGGGGTGCTTGAGCTCCTTCTCTTGTCCTACCTGTCCAGGACGCGCTCTGGCTTCCTCCCGGCCCCTCCTGCTTCCTCCCCGCTCTGCTGCCCTTCCTTCAGGATTCCTTCTACCCCTGGGGACTTCGCCAGGGGCTCCTCCTTCACAAAGCACTCACTCTCCTTCTGCTTCTCTGTGACGCCCGCATCCCACCCAAACTACCTCCCTCACTGCTCACACCACAGGGCTCAGCCCAGACACCATCATTTCCTGGTTTTCCATAGCTGTTGTTGGTTTTTTTTTAAAAGAAGTTCTAGTGATATATTCACATACCCTACAATTCACCCATTTAAAATGAACAATTCAAAGGTCTTAGTAAATTCACAGGGTTGTGCTACCAACACCACAGTTTAATTTTAGGACATTTTCATCTCCCTTAGAAGAAGCCTAATAACCATTCACAACCCCTCTCCATTCCCTCCTCCCGCAACCACTAATCTACTTTCCCTCTCTGTGAATTTGCCTTTTCTAGGAATTTCACATAAATGAAACCATGGAATGTACGGTCTTTGGTGACCAATTTCTTTCACTTAACATCATGTTTTCAAAGTTCATCCATGTTGTAACGTATTGATACTGCATTCTTTTTTATTGCCAAATTTAGCATGTAGTATGGATATACCAGGGTCTTCCTTGGTAGCTCAGATGGTAAAGAATCCACCTGCAATGTGGGAAACCTGGGTTCGATACCCGGGTTGGGAAGATTCCCTGGAGGAGGGTGTGGCAACCCACTCCAGTATTTTTGCCTGGAGAATCCGCATGGACAGAGGTAACTGGCAGGTTGCAGTCCACTGGGTCACAAAGAGTTAGACACGACTGAGCACATACACACATGGATACACCGTGGAGGGGGCATGGCAACCCACTCCAGTACTCTTGCCTGGAGAATCCCGTGGATGGAGGACCCTGGGGGGCTATAGTCCATAGGGTCTCAAAGAGTCAGACACGACTAAAGTGACTTAGCACACGTGCACATGGACACACCATAGCTTATTCATCTATTCATCAGTTGATGGACATTTGGGAAGTTTCCATCCACTTTTTCTGTTGGGTATGGACCTAGGAGTGGAATTGTTGGTTTATATGGTAACTCGGTGTTTAATTTTCTAAGCAAACTGTTTTCCAAAGTGGAAAAGTGGCTGTTACATTCTAGACTCCCCCCAGCAATTAAGAGGAATCAACCTCTTCACATCCTCATTAGCACTAGTTATTCTCTGACTTTTGATTCTAATCTTCCTAGTGGGTGTACAGCAGTACTCACTGTGGTTTTGATTTGCATTCTTTGATAACTAATGGTAACTTACCACTGTAACTTTTCAGAGCTTATGGGCATTTGCGTATGTTCTTTGGAATAATGTCTTTTCAAATCCTTTGTCCGTATTTTTAGTCTTTTGTCTTTTTGTTATTGAGTTGTAAGAGTCCTTTATATAGTTATAAATACTAGACCCTTATCAGATATATGATTTGCAGACATTTTCTTCCATTCTGTGGGTTGTTTTTCACTTTCTTAATAGTGTGTTTTGAAGCACACGTTTTTTATTCTGATGTAGTTCAAATGTATCCATTTTTCTTCAGTTACTTGTGCTTGTGGTGTTATACCCAAGAAAGCACTACCTAACCCAAGGTCACAAGAATTTACATTTCCTTCTAAAAGTTTTTTAGTTTAAGCTCTTACATCTGGGTCTATGATCCATTTTGAGCCTTCAACAATTGTTTATTCGGCAGCTACCATGAGCCAGTTGGGGCTTCCCAGGTGTTACTAGTAGTAAAGAACCTGCCTGCCAGTGCAGGAAATCGGATTTGATTCCTGAGTTGGAAAGATCCCCTGGAGGAGGGCATGGTAACCCCCTCCAGTATCCTTGCCTGGAGAATCCCATGGACAGAGAAGCCTGGCAGGCTGCAGTCCTTTGGGTCACACAGAGTCAGACACAACTGAAGCGATTTAGCAGACATGTACCAGTCACTGAACTAGGGCTGGGTGAACCCTCAACACATCAGTGAGCAAAGCAGACAGTCTCTCATCCTTGAAAAGCTGACATCCCAGTGGAGGAAACAGACAATTTTGGAAAATTTTGGAAAACCAACAAACAGGATAAACTGAGCTGGTGTTGAGCCCTGAGTAGTGAAACCACATGGCTTATTCAGGAAACTAGGTAGTTCCATGAACCCGGAGCCCTGAGCAGATGTTAAAGCCTTCAGAGGTACGTGGGTCACTCCTAACTCTGTTCTTGTTTACGAACAGCAGACTGAGGTCCCAGAAGGTGAGGGCAGATGTCCAGTCCTGCAGGGCCAGGCAGTGGCAGCTCTCAACAATGCTTTCAGCTCCTAGGGTTCCGTGGCCTGACCCCCATAATGCCCCCAGGGTCGGCAGCCAGGCTTTCCCAAGAGGAACACGCTGCATTTTCTGCACAAGGTTTGTGTTTCCTATTAGCACATTGGCTGCAAAGTTGTAGAAAGTGCTCTGATAGCACCTGAGCAGTGTCTTGCTTTAAGTACTAAAACCATCTTAGATTAGATAATACACATGATGATTTTTATGGGCAATCCCCTCACTGGGAAAGGTTCTGCTTTTAGACAGGCTATTTCTGCCTTCACTTTTGATAAGATAATATCTCAGTTAATCCATTTCTCTGTTGGGCTTTTCGGAAACTTCTCCCTTAATCTTCATTATCTCTCACCATGTGCTTTTGTTGGGACTTCACTGGACCAGATTCACCCCCAAAGGCCTCCTTGCAGTTCTAAGAAGAGCAGATAGCAATCAGGACAACTCAGAGCTTTGCCTGTCTAGGGCCCAGGCTGGCTGTCAGTCATCTGAAGGCTTAGCCACTGCACTCCCAGGTTCCCAGGTCATAGGTACACCCCTTATTCTGACACATCCTCTCTCTGGGGAGATCTGTGCCTACTTTGTGGAACTCTCCTGGCAACAGGAAAGAACAAAAATCTAATTATTAGTCTGCCAAATGGGGCACTTATACCAGGAAGAGTTTTAACAGTAATTAAGGTGGTCTCAGACTGAGACTTCAAACAGGGTTCAACCTGCAGGTCATCTGCAACCTTGTACCTAGGTAGAAGAAGTAGTGAAGTGAAGTCGCTCAGTCATGTCCGACTCTTTGTGACCCTTTCGACCCCATGGACTGTATGTAGCCTACCACACTTCTCCAACCATGGGATTTTTCCAGGCAAGAATACTGGAGTGGTTTGCCATTTCCTTCTTCAGGAGATCTTCCCAACCCAGGGATTGAACCCAGGTCTCCCGTGCTGAAGGCAGATGCTTTACCGTCTGAGCCACCAGGGAAGTCCCCAGGTAGAAGGAAAATCAATTCGCCTACCATGGCTGGGGAACCCTTCTCACTGGTGGAGACAGTTCTCCAACAGGAATCAGGAGACCTAGTCTTGTGTCACTGGGAAAGTTGTGCCACCCTTTCTGGGTCTTGATTTTTTCCATAAAAAATAGCACACTTGGCTTTGTCTCAGGGATTCCCTGGTGGCTCAGATGGCAAAGCCTCTACCCACAATGTGGGAGATCCGGGTTCGATCCCTGGGTTGGGACCATCCCCTGGAGAAGGAAATGGCAACCCACTCCAGTACTCTTGCCTAGAAAATTCCATGGACAGAGGAGCCTGGTGGGCTACAGTCCATGGGGTCGCAGAGTCGGACACAACTGAGCGACTTCTCTAAGTTTCCTGAAGCAGTTTGCCATTCCCTTCTCCAGTGGACCACGTTTTGTCAGAACTCTCCACCATGACCCATCCATCTTGGGTGACCCTACATGGCATGGCTCATAGTTTCAATGAATTATACAAGGCTGTGATCCATGTGATCAGTTTGGTTAGTTTTCTCTGATTGTGGTTTTCATCCCATTTGCCCTTTGATAGATGAGGATAAGAGGCTTGTGGAAGTTTCCTGATGGGAGGGACTGGCTGTGGGGAAAACTGGGTTTTCTTCTGATGGGTGGGGCCAAGCTCAGTAAATCTTTAATCCAATTTCTGCTGATGGGTGGGGCTGTTTCCTCTCTGCTCAGTTCAGTTCAGTTCAGTCACTCATCGTGTCTGATTCTTTGAGACCCATGGACTGCAGCACGCCAGGCCTCCCTGTCCATCACCAACTCCCAGAATCTACTCAAACTCATGTCCACTAAGTAAGTGATGCCATCCCACCACCTCATCCTCTGTCGTCCCCTCCTCCTCCTGCCCTCAATCTTTCCCAGCATCAGGGTCTTTTCCAATGAGTCAGTTCTTCGCATCAGGTGTCCAAAGTATTGGAGTTTCAGCTTCAGCATCAGTCCTTCCGATGAATATTCAGGACTGATGTCCTTTAGCAAGGACTGGTTGGGTCTCCTTGCAGTCCAAGGGACTCTCAAGAGTCTTCTCCAACACCACAGTTCAAAAGCATCAATTCTTTGGCACTCAGCTTTCTTTATAGTCCAACTCTCATATCCATACATGACCACTGGAAAAACCATAGCTTTGAGTAGACAGACATTTGTTGGAAAAGTAATGTCTCTGCTTCTTAGTATGCTGTCTAGGTTGGTCATAGCTTTCCTTCCAAGGAGCAAGCGTCTTTTAATTTCATGGCTGCAGTCACCATCTACAGTGATTCTGAAGCCCCCAAAAATAAAGTCTGTCACCATTTCCACTGTTTCCCTATCTATTTGCCATGAAGTGATGGGACCAGATGCTATGATCTTAGTTTTCTGAATGTTGAGTTTTAGTGGGGACCTCCTTCAAAAGGACTTATGCCAGCATGCTGTGACTCCCAGGACTGTTGTAGTCAGTGCCCTGACCCCGAGACAGGCCACTGTCGACCCACGCCTCCACCAGAGACTCCTGGACACTCACAGGCAGGTCTGGCTCAGCCTCTTGTGGGGTCACTGCTCCTTTCTCCTGGGTCCTGGTGTGCACAAGGTTTTGTTTGTGCCTTTGAAGAGTCTGTTTCCCCAGTCCTGTGGAAGTTTGGTAATCAAATCCTGCTAGCCTCCAAAGTCAAATTCCCTGGGGGTTCTCAGTCCCTTTTCCAGATCCCCAGGTTGAGAAATCTGTTGTGGATCCTAGAAATTTTGCAACAATGTGAGAACTTCTTTGCTATCATTGTTCTCCAGTTTGTGTCATCTGCTTGGCCACTCTATAATGAAGCTAATGGCGACCTCCTCCGAGAGGACTTATGCTACATGCCATGCCTTCCAGGTCCGCTGTAGCCAAAGCTCCTGTCCCCTTGGCAGGTCACTGCTGACCCGTGCCTCTGCAGGAGACACTCAGACACTCAAAGGCAGGTCTGGCTCAGTCTCTTGTGGGAGTCACTGCTTCTTTCCCTTCATCCAGGTGCACACAAATTTTTGTTTGTGCCCTCCTAGCATCTCTGGTGGGTCTGAGATTTGATTTTAAACATGATTGAGCCCCTCCTACCATCTTCTTGGGGCTTCTCCTTTGCCATTGGACATGGGGTATCTTTTTTTGGTGGAATCCAGAATTCTCCTGTTGATGGTTGTTCAGCGGCTAGCTGTGATTTTGGTGTTCTCGCAGGAGAAGATGAGTACACACCCTTCTACTCTTCCATCTTACTTGTGGTATGTTACCATGTCAAAGCTGTGGTTTTTCCAGTAGTCATGTATGGATGTGAGAATTGGACCATAACGAAGGCTGAGAGCTGAAGAATTGATGCTTTTGAACTGTGGTATTGCAGAAAACTCTTCAGAGTCCCTTGGATTGCAAGGAAATCAAACCAGTCAATCCTAAATGAAATTAATTGTGAACATTCATTGGAAGGACTGATACTGAAGCTGAAACTCCAATAGTTTGGCCACCTGATGCAAAGAGCCAACTTATTAGAAAAGACCCTGATGCTGGGAAAGATTGAGGGCAGGAGGAGAAGGGGACGACAGAGGATGAGATGGTTGGATGGCATCACTAACTCAACGTACATGAGTTCAAGCAAGCTCCAGGAGTTGGTGAAGGACAGGGAAGCCTGTGTCATGCTGCTGTCCATGGGGTTGCAGAGTTGGACATGACTGAACAACTGAACAAATGCAACTAAGGTTCCTGGTCTTTAATTTGTTTTCTTTAACTTGTACATAGTTAGGCAACAATGACTTGTTCATGCCAAAGTATTGACTCTGATGAAGGTGTTGGGGGAGGGAGTGAAGAGATTTACTTCTTAAAGATCATTGCTCTATGTTTAAATGTGTCAAGTCCACCCTAGTGGCTACTAGCCACATGTGGCTTTTAAATATCAATGGGTTTAAATGCAATAAAATGTAAAAGACAGTACTTGAGCCCATGAGCAACATTTCGGGAGTCTTGGACACCGAACACAGAAAGCATTTCTATCATTGCTGAAAGTTCTAACTGGCAGCACAGGTGTATAATAGCATTTTCTCATGAATCATTTCCTTGAATTTTGCAACAATTCAATGAGATGAGTGGGAGAGGACTAACAAGATTCAGAGATTCAGTGCTGCTCTGTGTCTCCCAGGTACAGCTTTTGCATACACATTGCATGTAATCCACTCCACATCTTGTCAAAAAAGATGTCATTATTTCCTTTTTTAAATAGGAAAACTAATGCCAGAGAAGCAAAGTAATTTACCCAAAGTTACTCAGTTGGTAACCAACCCCACCACCCTACACAGTGGCAGTCAGACAGGAGCAAGCATTGGATTCTCCAGATGAAGAGACTGAGGTTCAGGGAGGTCACATGGCTCAGGCAAGGGTTCCTGCTCTGGGGGCTCAGTAAGCCCTCTCCCCACTCTAGCCAGCAGGGACCCATGAGATACGGGCCTTCAGCTGCTGGTTCTAGACTCTAAAAGGAACACTTCCTATCTGAGAAGTAACAAAGCAAGAGAAAATTCATGCTTTTGCAGTGATGAAAATGAAAATTTCCAATTTGCTAGTCAAAAAGCATTTCCCTGTTTAGAGATAAGAGTGACTTTGAGTCTTTGTTATCAGTGATTAATTCATTACTGTGCAGGGCCTCCCCGTGGTGTCTGGCCCCACTGCGTGGTTTAGGAAGCCCGTTTACCTGGCTGAAGCAACTGGCCAATCCCCAAACTCCCTTTTGCCTGATCTCCTTGCCAACACTGCTCGGTGACTTTTTAAATTTTTCTTTATTGAGTTGTAATTTACACACCGTACAATTTGCTTGCTTTATGTACACAATTCAATGGTTTTTGGTATATTTACAGAGTTGTGTAACTATCACCACAGGAATAGGGTTGGTTTTTTTTGTTTTTTTTGGTTTTTTTTTTTTTTTTGGCTGCAAGACATATGGAATCTTATTTCTCCAACCAGAGATCAAACCCATACCACCTGCATTGGAAGGAAGGAGTCTTAACTGCTGGGCTGCCAGAAAAGTCCTGATTTTTTTCTTTTTTAAGTTTTAAGGGAAGTCTGCCTTGGAGAAAGGGTGTGTATATCTGTCAGTGTGTGTATATGTATCATCACAGTATCTGGGGCTGTCTCACTAAGTTAGAGAAATGAAGGAAACTTTCTTAATGAAGCAGCCTTCTAACTGATGTCTGCACTCAGAGTGTTGGACTGGGTGGGCATCAGGAGACCAGGCCCTGAGCCTAGCTTGCTTCTTCTTCCTTGAGCCTTTCAATTTAATTTAATAAGAATTTATTGTCAGGAAAGCTGCTAGCCAGGGAAGCAAAACGGGCTTCGGCTTTCATGTCAGTTGATTGGTAGCCTCTAACTACAGTGCTACATGGAGGAGGAGCTGAGGCTCAGTGGGTGAGGACACCTTGATCGATTATTCATGTCTGTCAGGGCTCAGGAGGCGCTGGCTGCATCCTACAGTAAGATGAAATGAGGGTAATGATGATACAACTAATAATCTTAGTAATTAGAAGAAAATCTTCCTGGTCAGGTCGTTGGGGATATTAAGTGAGATCTTAGATGTGAAGGTAATTTGTGACCTAGACAGGTGAACTCATGATGTCTGGGCTCTTATTACTGCTTTGATTGTGAATCATGACTCCCTTGTTCAAACAACTTGCTCCTTCCCCACAACCCTAAGTGTTGCCAGGCCTTCCTTGTCATAAGCCTGGAGGCAGCAGTGATGTGGACGGAGATCCGTGGGTCAATGCTCATTCATTCATTCCTGCACTCAGCATTCCCAGCCCTGGTCATTTCACTCAGGATACATTTCAGTCTTTTAAGATCCAGGTACCAGCACCAAGGTGGTACAAGACAGACAGATGTCTATCTCTTCAGTGCTCCTGGAAGAGTCATCCTTTGGACTTGATCTCCGGGGAAGGGAGATTTGTTTTCCACCCAGGCTTGTGCCCCTCAAAGCCTCCAGGGCTGATGATGACCACCATGCCAGGACCACTCAGGGAGACACTAAGCTCCAGCGCGGAGCACACAGTTTCTATGGCAGCTGATCCAGGAGGCATCACTAAGGGGCAGGGACCTGGCTCGGGAGGGAAGGAAGCCACATTGGGGATGTGAGGAGCAGGTCACTCCTGTGGGCAACTGGGGCTCCCTCCAGCTGGGCAACAACAGGAGGCATACGACTGAAAGGTCTCAAAGCTGCCCACCGGGAAGTGAGGAAGTCGGGATATACATTCACCAGTTCTCATCCTTCAGTGCTTGACGATCACTCCTGCGGCATTAACTCCCTGACTTTTCTGGTCATCCCCCTGTGCAGGCCAAGTTTGCTCCTGCAGCCAGAGCAAGCTCTCAGGCAGAGTTCCAGGTGTGTGAGTTAGGAAGCCTTAGGTGTGAACAGATCCAGCAAGTGCCGAGCCGACGTGAGCAGGTCACCACCAGCATCTTCTGTCTCCTTAAGTATCACCGAAGTTTAGATCCACCGCAGCATTAAAGATCTGATCAGCCTTCTCATCACCAGGCTGGGGAAAATGAAGCTCAGAGAAGGTAGGAGACACACACAAGTTCATACAGCAAGTCCTCAGAAATGATAATAACCCTAATGCCAGTTACCGTGTCATGCCAGTTACCAGACATGATGGGAGGGGCTTTGCATAATTACCTCTAAGCTTTGCCATTACCCCCAGGAGGTAGCTGTTACTGTTTCATTTACAGTTAAGACAACAGAGCTCTGAGAAGCGAAGTATTTGCCTAAGGACCCGGAGCATAAGTGGTTGGGACGAATTCCAGCCCAGGTCTGTCTGCCTCCATAGCCTGGGATCTTTTCACCACTCGACAAAGCCAGCAGGAGCTTCCAGGCATAGTTCAGAGCCCAGGGTTCTCCCCATTGCCCCCAACAGTCCAGACAAGGAGTACCCTCTAGGTCAAGGGCCTGAATCTGACTTTAATTGCCTTAAACTCCCTCAAAAGCTCAGAGCTAGTCCACCAGTGTGCATCTCTGCCTCCACCCAGGGCAGTGCATCATTCTCAGCAGAACAACCTGGCGAGGACACGGGAGTGGGCTGGGAGCAGAGGTCAACAGGGGAGCAAAACGGGTGGCACCCCAGTCAGTGAGCCTGACTCCCTGAAGGAGCTGCAGGGGGACCTGTTATCAGCGGTGCACCCCCGAGTCAAAGCACAGGAAGGTGGGCCTCATGACCCCACCTGCAGAACTGGACGACAGAGACAAGAGTTAATACTTCACGGGCACTTCTTGTACCCGTCATTCTTCACACGAATGAACACACAGAATTCTCAAGCCAAGGCAGGAGGCGCTACTAACAGCATCCCCGATTCACAAAGGAGGAAACTGAGGCCCAGAAAAAACAGTGACCTGTCAAGGCCACTGAGATTGGAACTCAGGCGGCTTGCTTCCAAATCTGACACCACTCTGGACACCATCAGTATTCTGGCTCAGATAGTAAAGAATCTGCCCGCAATCCAGGGGACCTGGGTTCTATCCCGGGTTGGGAGGATCCGCTGGAGAAGGGCATGGCAACTCGCTTCCGTGTTCTTGCCTGGAGAATCCCACGGACAGAGGAGCCTGGCGGGCCACAGTCCATGGGGTCGCAAAGAGTCAAGACAGAACTAACACTTCACGCCCCTCCGGCGCGTCCATAAAAGGAGACCCTCCCCCAGTATATGGTACAGAACCCTTGCTTACAGTAGCGGTTTTGGCCAGCACGCATTCATTCTGGAGGTTAGTACTGTTATGATCTCCGTATTTTACTAACGAGGAAACAGATCCGAGAGGGTCCAAGGTCAACAGCAAGTCAGATGTAAAGCCAGTGTCGGTTTCCCAGCGTGCTTTCCCCGGTTGGAGGGCGGGGTGGTACCAGAGCCCAGCTCACCACCAGCACCGCCCCCACCCGCCCCGGGCACCCCCGCCCAGCCCGCAGGACCCAGCGCCAGCGGCAGCGCTGACTAGGCACCTCCAGCCTGTACCCCGGGGCAGAGCACTCAGCACGGCTGCCTGGGGACGTCCCCAGTGGTTCCGCCTCCTCAGAGGGAGAGAGGGACCCTCGGGGAGAGTTTACGAGGGAGCCTGGGGCGGGAGAGCTAATTCTAGAGGGTGCCTCCGGGCCCAGAGAAGGCAGCAGGATGGGGGTGGGGAGTGAGGAGGAAGGGTGAAGGGAGGAGGGGAGGATGCGCACAGAATCACTAGAAGCAGAAGGCGGTGGTCCACCCATCAGAGCCGGGTGGAGACCTTGTCTGTCTAGAAGAGGCATTTCTCACCGCGCCCACCCACCCACCCCCACTGCACACAAAGAGCAAGAAACCGCCCCCACCCCCAAACTAGGAAGCAGAGACCGAGGATTTAGAGAACCCAACAGAAAGGGCTGGAAGAGGGCTTTTGGTCCAACCCCACCTGCCCAGGTGGAGGAACTGAGACCCCAGGAAGGAGAGACCCAGAGGTCCTCGTGGACTGACTTGGGGGTTAGTCCTGTTTGAAAGGGTGTGCAGGCCAAGTCCTGGGGTACCTTCTCCCTCTTCTGTCCCTTCCCCAGCACCCTGCCCCTCCCCTCCCCAGCCTCTGCCTTCCCAATGGCCCAGTCCCGACCTCTGGGAAGGTCCCAGTGTCCCCACTACCCTCAGGGACCCCCCTTTCCAAATTCTGGCTCCATCCCTTGATGGACGGGGCGGCCTTGGGAAGCCTCTCTGGGTGTCTGGACCGGGGTGGTGTTAGGGGAAGCACACTGATTGAAACTGCCCACCCTGGCCAGGCACCATAGTAACCATTTGCAAGAGTTGTTTTATGACAGGAGATCCTGATACGGAATACAGAACTAATAAGCCACCACCAACCCAGAGAGCTTGGGAAAGGTCAAAAGGAGACACCGCGTGTCCGTCCACTTCCCAGAACCCCTCTTGCTAGCATCCATCTTGGCTGAGCGATGCGTGCGCCACCAGGAAAGACTCTGAATTAGAATGATTGGCTAAAGACCACCTGGAAACTAATCCCATCATCATAAAACCCGAGACTGCGAGCCACGCGGCAGAGCTGTTCTCCTGGGTTCCCTTACCCTACTGCTCTCCAACCGGGTGCCCTTTCCCAATAAAATCTCTTGCTTTGTCAGCAGATGTGTCTCCTCAGACAATTCATTTCCGAGTGTTAGACAAGAGCCCAGTTTCGGGCCCTGGAAGGGGTCCCCTTTCCTGCAATAGTGGGAGGTAGGGGAGAGTGAAGGAGGCCGAGGGGGCACTGGCTGGGAGCTTCCCTCCCACCCAGGCACTGGGTGCTTCCAGCCTCCAACCTAAGAGGCAAGTCACCTCTATGTGGGGAATGATAATAACACCACCAAGAAGAGCAACTCCCCTCTGCCCCCGAGGAGAGCGCCTGCCCCCGGACTGCCCCCTGGATCCAGCTCGTCCCTCAGCTTCCCAGCCCTTTCCCTCACACCCCAGCTTCAGCCCCACCAACTCTCTTCCAGTCCCCTAATTTCCACACCCTCTCCTGTCTCTGACATTTGCACCTTCTGTGCGCTCTACCTGGAATGCTCCCCAGCAAAATGACTGCAAATGAAAGAAAAGATATTGGCAGGCACCCCCGGGTCTACGGGCAGAGCAGGCCTTTGTCAGGGTCTGATCGTTTGCAGGGTGGCTTTCAAACAAGGCCCTGGGCGTCAGGGCCACCAGAGCCCCCAGGGCAGGGGCTCTCTGGGGGTTCCTTTGCCAGGATGGAAAGAGGAGAAAAGGCCTGGGTCAGCCACTGTCTCACCAGGGGCCTTGGCACTTGCCCGTCCTCCAGCCTCGCCTGCTTCTCCCTGGAGCTCTGCAGGCCACAGCTCACGTGCCACCTCCAGGAAGAGACTGTTTTGGCCACATGTCCCTGAGCCTTATTGTCTTCATAGCACTTATCATAAACTGACATCTCTGATGTGTTTACACACCCACTGTCTACCTGCCACCCACCCCCCACCCTCCCGCCAGAGACCTTGCTCAGGTGGCTCTCTGAGGACCTCTGGCACCTCAGCAAGCTGCCACTTAGTGGGTGCTCAAGACCTATTTGTCAAATAACTGAAAGGGCCTCCACGTGCCTCTGCATCTCGTGCATCTGTTTGGAGTTGCAGCATAGACCCAGATGTGTTATTTTCCCTTGTTAATTACCGCACAGTAATTATAGTAAGAAGTGTAAGTACAGAATGCATTAATGGGAAAAAAACATAAAAGACTTCATGTACCGGCTCACAGAACACTTGAACCACTGATGGCCTCCCCGCAGCCTGCTGGGGTCTAAAGTGGATAATTTGGCCTCCTGAGTCAGGAGCTGGAGTTCCAACCCAGCCCTGCCTTTTTACCCCTTCTCTGGACAGTCACTCCTAGGCCTGGATCTGCCTCAATAGAGGCAACAGCGGGAGCAGTGAAGCCTGGGCTCTTTTGGGGTTAAAGTCTTGCTTCCATGTATCCTTGAAGTGCTAGGGGCAGGGGGTGGGAGGGGGATGTTGGGCAGATGACTTAACTTCTCTAGGCCTCAGTTTTCCCATCTGTAAAGTGGGGAGAGTAGTGCCTCCTTCCCAGGACTCTTGTGGTCCTAAATGAGACAACATAAGCAAAATGCCCACAGTGGGTTTTGGGCAAGGCGACTCAGTGTGGTGGAGAAAAAATAGGCTCCCAGCTTTCCCACCCTGGGCTCTCCTGCCACTCCCCTCTCTTCAGGAGATGATACACATCCGTTATGTGTTCATTGGCTTTCCCTCGTCTACTCTCAAAAGCCAAGTTGACTTTGATAAGGTTGGTGAAATATGTCTTTAATATGCTTGTTGCAGACCCAGAGTTTTAAAAGGGAGTGCTATTGTGGGGAAGGCCATATCTTCATGAAGGACTTCTCAGGTGTGCGGCCAGCTGTTTTACAGATTGTGGAGCCTGTTTACACCTCTGCTTGCCCAACACACACACACACACACACCCCTAAAATGCCAACAGTACCCCCGCCCCCCCACTAGGTAAAAGAGAACCACAGATGCCCCAGGGGTGGAAACCCTTGTGGGCTCAACTGACAAGAGGAGGAGAAGGAGACTAACTTAAACTGTGAAGTCCAGGAGAGGTGGAATCATGGTTGATGTTCCAGAACCTGCTCCTTTGCATAGAAGGGGTCTCAGTTGCAGCAGAAGTGGATATTAGGCTTGACTTTTGCCTTCCTGGCGACCCTGGCGCCCTCTTGTGGGTATCAGCGGTAGCAGCAGGTTTTCCACTTGTTCTGCCTTCTGCTCCATAGAGTCATTTCCTTTTCTTTTTCTTATTCTTTTTTTTTTTTAAGTACTCTTTAATTCAGTGCCTTTTGAATATACAACCCCCAATCACCACTTTGCTGCTTTCCAAAGCATTGAAGGATGAAGATCCAATGTCATTATTGATCTTGCGTTAAAACAAGTAAGCACTTAATTTGCTTTTTAAAAACCATTATACAAAAATTTTGAAACTATTGAAAAGCACAAAGAAAAATAACTCAAGAGTAAGCTTTCTAACTACATCACAGCCGGCATGAAAAGAGAATGAGGTCACAGGCCTCCTGGTTTACTAGGAGTTTATTTAGAGAAAATAGAAGACTTTCAACAAAACATTTGCTCAATTTTAGCTCAGTTCTGAACTTGTGAAAGAGGGTGAGCATCTAGGTTTGAGAACTGAGTCAGTTCATGATGTTGACCCTGTAAATAAAGACTGTTTCTGAGCCCCACTCCCCACACTTGCTTTTTTTTTCCCTTCCAACTATGCAGTTACCTCAGTGGTTAGAGTGAGTACTGGGGTGTCACACTCACACATCCACTGGACAATGTTTATTGATCACCTATTTCAGGCCAGACCCTCTGCAGTCCCCTTGACCGACAGGGCTTCCCTGATGGCCCAGCAGATAAAGAATCTGCCTGCAGTGCAGGAGACACAAGAGACTCGTGTTCAGTCCCTAGGTTGGGAAGATCTGCTGGGGAAGAGAACGGCAACCACTCCTGTATTCTTGCCTGAAAAATCCCGTGGACAGAGGAACCCAGCAGGCTATAGCCCAATGGGTCACAGAGTCAGACACAACTGAGCGACTAAGCACAGCACAGCATACTGCGGCCCCATCAACAGACAGAGAGGCTAAAACACAGTCCTTGCCCCTCAGAACTCATGGTCTAGACTGGACACAGATAATCAGGTGATTACAGGGTGTGCTTTGATAGGGGAAGAACAGGCTTCTGTGGGAATCTGGAGGCTAATCCTGGCTCCACCACTCCTCAACTGTGTGACCTGGAACAAGCCACAGTCCTTCTCTGAACCTCGGTTTCTATGCCTGTAAAATGGGGATGATAAAAATACCTACCTTATTAAGTTATGGTAAAGATAGAATGGCAGTCAAGTACATGTGTAAAATATGTATTAATAGCACACATAATCCCTTGCTAAATGCTATTTCTTTCCATCCATACTAAATTCTCTTTCTTCAGACTCTGGAGAGGAAACTTGACTGCAACCTCCTACTTAAGTCTGGATGCCTGCTACACTTTGAGGAAGATCATGAAATGTTATCTGTAGTCAACGCTAGAAAAGATCCTAGAAACCAGCCAGGCAAGCCCTCTTGTTTTAGAGAAGAGGAAACCAGGGCCCAGAGACTGGAGGGGATTTACCTGAAGTCACACAGCAAGGTGCGCTTGATCTTTGAGATCCCAGCCTCTAAGGGAGGAGCCTGTGCTTGAATCCAAGGCTCCAAGTCTCCACTGTTTGCCGATTTGGGCAAATAAGTTCAACTCTCCAAGTCTCAGTGCTTTCATCTGTAAAATGGGCATGATAACAACTTTCTTTTTAAGGCTTTTTGGAGGATTGCATTAACTGACTCCCAGCTCAATACTCAGTCCACTATACCAAGAATTTACATAGCTCAGAATTTTAAGAAAGCAGTTCTTCATTCTGAATCTACCCTTTTTGCATCCAGAATTCATAGGTCAGGACGTGGCTCAAGTTCTTCCCGAGGCCTCTTGGTGGAAGCTTTGGGTGATCAGAAATAAGCTCCTATTCCAGGTGATCGAAGGGTAAATTATGATCAAAGTGAGTGAAGAGCAAAGCAGTGCCACATCCCTACCCCTTCCCCCATGAACCTCACTCAACATCATCTCGATGAACATAATTTAAGTCATAAATTTAAGAAAATAGATTGCATCTTGATCACTGACAGTCCATTGCTTCTCTTGGCAAGCCCAAGATGAATTATACTGGTTTAAGGTCAAAAACAAAATGCCAACAATTATATCAAAGCATCAGATTAAATAAAAATAAAACCCAGTAAACATCAGAATCAGTTAGCATCTGGGTGAACTATTGTTAATGGTGGCCACCCCTCAGCATTTCCTCTTTTCTTTCAAAAATAACTCTATGCTCAGAAGCCTTTCAGGGGTCACCTAAATAGAAAAGAAATCCCCTGAGATTGGTTGCAAAGTCCCGTTTATCCATTTCTCTTTCCATATCACAATGGAAAATCACCAAGGCCATGTGGAGATCTGTAAAGATTTTCTGTACACTCGTGTAAACAAAAGAACATACAATTTTCCTTTTCTTCTCAGCAGAGTATTTCATTTTTTATTTTTCTAGTTCAGGGAAAATGTTGAGATCCTTTAGGGGGGTTGTTGAAATGTCTTGAAATCAAAAATACAATATTAAAGAAATATTTAGGGAAGAAAAAAGCTAGTTGAAGGGACTGTTGTTCATGGAGAAGCCAGTTGTTTCATTTTATATAAGGTTTCAACGTTTCCAGGGAGCAAGTGCATGAGGGAAGGGAGAGGTGGAAAAATCCAGAAAGAGGACGCCAGGCAAGCTCTCGTGGAGGTCAGGAGCCCCTACTTTAGGTTAATAGTGCAGCCTCCTTCCTTTTGCCTTTTCCATGTTTGTTTCCGCTTCCCACCCCTGTGAGTATGGGCTAAGGACTCCCAACTTCCTCACCACCACAGCAAGAGGCTGGGGCTGAGACAGCAAGCTGAGGCTGGGGGACAGTTTTAAGCCCTCTCAACTGCCCTGGGCTGCCCACTTCTGAACATTATGGAAGACAAATAAAACCTTTATTCCAACCTGCGTGCGTGCTCAGTCGCAGCCGACTCTTTGCAACCCTGTGGATTGTACTCCGCACCCCCACAATCCCCCCACTCCCGACTCCCCCACTCCCCCATTCCCCACCCCCACTAGGTTCCTCTGTCCATGGGATTCTCCAGGTAAGAATACTGGGGTAGGTTGCCATGCCCTCCTTCAGGGGATCTTCCCAATACAGGAATCGAACCAATATGTCCTGCGTTGCAGGCAGATTCTTTACCAGCTGAGCCACCAGGGAAGCCTGAAATAGAGTATTTTATTTGTTAGCCATCCCTGTTCCTGAGACGGTGAATCAATAAATCACTTTGCTCTCTTAAACGAGATTAAGTTGGATTTCTGATCTTAACCAAAATCACCCTCTTTTGAGTTCCTGTTCATCAATTCCTTTTTGTTTGTTTTGTAGCTGCATAAATACAGTTTTTTATAAAACAGCAGGTTTATAAAATGTAATTTTAATGGTTGCCCTGGTTTCCCTTTAGGCCATAGACACAGGAACCCCACTGGTTTGGAGACAGAAAGAAAAATTAGGAGGAAATGATGTGATGTTTGCTGCAGGATGGCTGCACGCTTTGAAGCCGGTATTCCAGAAAACCAGAAAAGTAACCAACATTATCTTGGAGGTCTTCAAGTGTCAGGAGAGCTCTGGGTGCATTTCTCACTTCTAGGGTGGTACCTCTGTTCTGTGAAGCCATGTCCCACCCTGCCCTGCAGGGTAGAGCACAGGACTCCTACCAGAAAGGTGGAGCTCTGCAAATCCCCCACTGTTTCTTCCAAAAGGCCAAATGACTGATGGTTTTATTTTAACCTTCTGTCTTTTAGTTCATCTCCGGGAAAGTGCCCGTGTGTGGCTCGGAGTAGGAGCTCAGAAAATGTGTCAGGTGAAGGAAGGGATGGAAGAGTTGAGCCCTGTGCCCTTACCTCCACCCACTGTTTTGTGACGCTCTCTTTCTCTACCATTCTCACCTCCCTCTCCTCCCCAGGTTCGTGGAGAGACTCATCATGGAGTTTATAGATAAGCTCTAGCTCCCCGTGGCTGGTGCTTCTCCCATGCTTCTGGGAGTTCAATATGGCTCATTCACCAAACCAGACCCCGCCTGGGGTCGGGGGCGACCGGGGTAGCAGCTGGGGCCCACACCTGTCTCTATCCCAGCGTGGTGAATGCTGCCCCCTGGTGGCCGCAGCCTCCCTGCCATGAATAAGGTTCCCCTCGCAAAGGCAGCGGAGGACCTGCGCCGGGTCTTGCTGGACTCCGCCCCCTCCAGGTTGGAGACTTTCTCTGGAAGAAAGAGACCTGCTTGGCTCACTCTCACCTCGCCACCCCAGGGTGTGGCCCCCTAAAATCTTAGAAGAATGAAAACAAGACTGTTTGGAAAAACAAGACAGTAAAATAACCCAGCCAATGTTTTTTGGGGGGGAAAAATTCAAAATTCTGTGTCATCAGAAGGTAATATTTATGCCAGTCATTAACAGAACAGCAATAATAGGTCAAGTCAATCGGGTTTCCTTCAGTAGGGATGAAAAAGGATGAAATTGGTAAACTGCCAGGCCAAAGGGGATGCTGGGCATTGGGTCAGACACTGCAGGTTCCCAGAAAGACCCAGTCGTGACGAGTCCAGCCTTGGGGTCGCCTGGCCCGAGGCTTTTATAATCTTGCTGAGCCAGAAGACAGATCCTCTGCCGAAGGGGAACAGCTGAGGGGTTGGGGGCCCTTCGCAGATGGTGGAGCTGACACTGCCTGTTATTTAAATTAACCATCAAGCTTCTCATTTTAAGCCACCTGAAGGGGCATCTCAGGCATGTTGTGATTAGCCCAAGGGAAACTGGGTATGGGGAGCCTGTGTTGTTGGTGTGTTTGTCTTGTTTCTGCCTAACAGGACCTAACAAGGTCATCTTTGTGTAGAAATCAAGAAACACAAATGGCTGCTTGGAGGGAACTTGCGGGGGGAAAACAATTGCCGTGGCGATGAGTTTGTGTACATGAAAAGGCATGCGGAGCACCCAATGAGCTCCTCTTCCAGCCTGTCTATCATAAACACTCCTCACACCCGGTCATAAACACTAATCATACCTTCCAGCTCAGCAACTTACACTTGATTTTTGTGTCTTAATAAGTCTTGGCATTCAGTGGAGAGTTAGAATCCAGTGGCCATGCTGGTGCCAGTCCCAAGGCTTAGTAGATTCACTCTGGAAAGCCACAGACCTAATGTCATCACCCACAGGGACCTAATGCATCAAAGGATGGCCTTTTCGTTCCCTTGAGAGGCATTATTCCTTCCAAGAAATACGTGCGTCTCTGCAGAATCACACAGGATACGACCTGCTCTCCAAAGACGCAGATTCTGCCATTTGCTCAATATCTGTTCATGTTTTAATATATCTGTGTGACCTCTGATAATGAGCACAGTCAACAGGTCAGAGCCAATGGGGTGCGAGGATCCAGGAAGAAGCCAGACAGGCTTGGTCCTTCCATCAGGACACCGACAGATTGGTGGGGGAACCTTCGAATGAACAAGTAATTATCACGGAGATGGACACTGTGAAAGGCGAGCCATCAACGGGCCAAGTGCGTGGACTGGAGGCCGTGGTCAGGGCACCTGCCGTCCCCTCTGCCCTGAGTTGACATCAGTGTGTGGGGTGCCCTGCTGCTCTAAACTGCGAGGGAGTCAATCCACAAGCTTTTGTGAGAGCCTGCTGTTTGCAATGGTAGGAAGATAGATGACAAATGATTTTCCCTCTTCAAGAGGCTCATGGTGTCCCAAGCAAAGTGGAGCACATACCTGGGGCTCTCAGAGGAGAAATGGTGCCCAGCCCACGAAGGAGAGGCTTCCCAGTAGCCCAAGTGGTAAAGAATCTGCCTGCAGGGGACACAGAAACACGGGTTCAATCCCTGGGTCAGGAAGGTTCCCTGGAAGAGTAAATGGCAACCCACTCCAGTATTCTTACCTGGAAAATCCTGTGGACAGAAGAGCCTGGTGGGCTGAAGTCCATAGACTTGCAAAGAGTTGGACATGGCTGAGCATGCATGCTCTTGAAGGAGACGGGTGTGGACTCAACCTCAGCGGGTGGATTCTGCTTTTATATCAGTTTGGTTGTCTTTTCCACCTTTATCAGTCTCAGGGGCCGGAAGCAAAGGCCCTCATCTCCTTGCCCCCAGCGTATCCTCCCTGTTGAACTGGTCAGGACCCTTCCCTCAGGTTCATGGTTCTGTTTTTCAACTTTTGTTTCTCTTTCATCCCTGATTCCCCACTATCATTCTCTTCCCCCTGGAAGCATCTTACTGATATGGTTGAAATATATTCTTAAATATGTATGAATCCTTACAGAGCATGTCATGCTGTTCTGTGCTTGTATATGCTTTTAATTAACATGACTAATTCTATGTTATAGCTCTCAGGCTGGTTCTTTTTATTTTTATTTTTTTCTCGACTCAGCACCAAGGTGTGTTCAGTGGCGTGTAATAGTTGCTTCTAACCATGCACAGTATTCCATGGTGAGAGCCCAAAGTCATTTTTCTCATCCCTTCCCCCAGTGACGGACTTGTGGGTCGCCTCCAGACTCCCCGACCCTCCACACTCAGCCGCTGTGGCAGCTTCATGAAGGATCCCTTTGTTCCAACGTGATGTCTCTGAGATGGACATCCAGGAGTCATCTTGCTGGATAAGTGTCTAATTTCCTTAAGTGTAGGTGAATGGCTTCCCACAGGCCCGGGATTTTGGAGCCCAAATGGTGGCCCTGAGTGAACCAGCAAAAGGCTCCCCCTTCAGGCGGATGCTGCCCTACATAGCTAGGCTGGTGGTGGTAATGTGTGTAATTTGGGAGGAAATCCTTATGCTAGTACAGGAGATGCGGGTTCGATCCCAGCGTCAGGAAGAATCCCTGAAGAAGGAAATGTCAACCCACTCCAGTATTCTTGCCTGAGAAATCCCATGGACACAGGAGCCTGGAAGGCTGCAGTCCAGGGGGTTCCAAAGAATCAGGCACAACTGAGCGACTAAGTAACAACAGCCCCCTTTTCCAGGCACAGCCAGCCCTAGGCCACAGGCATGGCTGGTTGTCGGGCAGCAACCGGCATTCAGGAGGCCCTTGGCCTCCCAGCCAGCTGCCCTCATGCTGCCTGCCATCCTTGGCCTCCCTGAGAGTGGCTCCCAGATGCACCCCTGGTCCTGGCATCCTTGGTGGCATCTACCTTTCTAAGCATCATCGTTTTGAGGTTTAGAAGGTGGCTTCCATGTGCTGTTTTCATTTGTGTATCTTGGATGTTAGCACGTTTGTGTGTATCTTCACGAGCTTGATGGCCATTTGTATTGAATTTACTGGAGTTTTCCCTTCATTGGCTTTTCCCTTCTCCAGGGGATCTTCCCAACCCAGGGATCGAACCCAGGTCTCCCACATTGCACGTGGATTCTTTACCAGCTGAGCCACAAGGGAAGCCCGTCAATGGCCAGAAGGAGTCTTGTACATTATAGGTAATAATCATTTTTATACGTAATACAGATGTACAACGTATGTGCAGCTTGGGTTTCCCTACTTGGTCTATGCTCTCCTCTGCTGAACACAAGTCTTTAATTTTTGAAACAGCACAATTTAACAATGTTTTGGCTCATTGCGCCTTTTTGGTCTTGGTTAGGAAATCTTTTCCCACCCTGCCCCTGCCCAAATCAGAAACCTATTATCCCCAACTTTCTTCCACCTCCTTTAGAGTTTTAACTTAATGTCTTTAATCAGTCTTGGAGTCCAGCATTTGTGTAGGGTAAGGCAGAATTCGTTTTCTTTTTCTTCCTAGAGCAGGCCAGATTTCTAAACTCGGTCCTTTCCCCAGTGTCTCGTGGCATTTCGTTAGCGTAAACTATGGTTAAGTCTATGCCACCGTCAATCGAGTTTTCTACATCCTTGATGGCAGTGTTTTCATCTACGTTGGCTCTGCAGTCTGCTGTGGCAGGACCACACTTTAAAAAATGGAAACAGAGAAAGACCAATCCCGGGAGAGAATAGCACACAAGCCAAGACCCAAAAACTTCCGGCCCCAGCCTTCCTACCCCGGCTCCTCCTTACCCTTCAGATCGCGGCCTAAATGTCCCGCGTCCCCCTTCTGTGGGAAGCCCCATCGCTCCCTATCATAGCACCTTCCTCACTCCATATGTTACACACACTATTTGTAATTTTAAATGAGGTGGCTTATTTATAGTCTCTTCTCCCTCACCAGCGAGCAAACTCTCCAAGGACAGAAACTCAGTCTGTCTTAAGTGGCACCAGGCATTAACGCCAGGCTCACACCCTGGAAGAAGGTGATGGAAGCACAACAAAACTGATACAAAAGCAGAATCCACCCTGTCCGTTGATGCGGAGCCCACACCTGTCTCCTCCACGGGCTGGGTGCCGTTCCTTTTCTCCTCCGAGAGCCCAAGGCACAGGCATCCCTCTGCTTGGGACATCATGAGCCTCTTAAAGATGCAAAACTATTTGTCATCTATCTTTCTACCGATAGGGTGCTTAGGCTCTGTACTAAGCACTATACGTGTATTGGCTGATTTCCCACCCTTGCACGTGCGTGCACACACACACACCAGCCCTATACGATGGGAGCTATTATTATCTCCATTTTACAGATATGTGGGGGCACAGAGAGGTTAAGCAACTTGCCTCAGGCCACACCGCTGCGGAGTGAATGAACTTGGTTTCGAACTCAATCCAGCTCTAGAGTTCATGTTCTTATCCACTGACTAGACCATCACAGAGTACAGCGCATGAATGGAAGAAGGAATAAACGCAGGGGGAGAGGGAAGGGTGGTCAGGAGACTGCGGCAGCATTAACAACCGTACTTGGTGCAGTTTCTCTTTCCAAGTTATTATGCTCCTAATGAGAGGTATTTTTTCTCTAAGATGATGATTTTCATAAATTATGGAAACGTCTTTGGCCATTGCTTTTTATGTTATGGCCTGGGGTGGAGCATAGGGGGGTGAAGAATGACTTTTTAGATTCCTTCACATTGAATTCTCGGAGACAAGACTGCATGTAGAATCCATAATTAATTGTTATTCACACTTAATATAGTTAGATAATGTGAACACATACTTTCCATTAATTTATGTGGCTGATTCCTCATCATTTTCCCATAGGTATAGTTCACTGATTTCTCAAGTTATTAAAAATTAAAATTCATATTAGGGAGTTAGAGGAGCCTGGTGTCCCTATACCTATTTTTAATCTAAAGTCACAAGCTAGGTAGAGGGAGTTCATGGCAACCACTTCCTTTGGACAATTCTAAACTAAAATGAGGGGATACGTTTATTCTTTGATTTGTAAATCCCTTAAATATGAATGTATGACTTCTCTGACAGTCTTGGGCCCTGTGCCTGGGGCCTCTGTCCCCAGTGGGCTTACCACTCTGGGCTTACTGTCTCCTGGGTAGCCAGCTAGTAAATGCTATCAAGAGGCCAAGATGGAGGGTTTCCCTGGTAGCCTAGTGGCTAAGGCTCTGCACTCCCCATGCAGGGGGCCCAGGTTCTATCCCTGGTTGGGGTATTAGATCCTGCATATTGCAACCAAGATACAACACAGCCAAAAGAAATAATTTTTTTTAAGAGAATGGGATGAAGCTACCTGCTCCGCAAGTGGTGCTTGTCAGGAGTAGGTGACACTCAGCTGGTTCGTGAAGGGGAATTCCTTGGTGGTCCAGCGGTTAAGACTCAGGGCTTTCACCACAGAGGTTCTATCCCTTGTCAGGGAACTAAGATCCCACATGCTGCATGGTACAGCTGAAAATAAAGAAAGAAATTAAATGATCAACTGGCTCATGAGGGAAGAGAAGGAGTTAGACATTGGAGAGGAAAAGGCATTCCAGGGAGAGAACAGCATGTGCAAAGCACGAGAGGCCAAAAAAAAAAAAGTCACAGGAGGTTCCACAGGGCCAAATAGCTTGCAGGGGAGCATGAATGGCAAGGTGGGGGGTGGCAGTGGGAGGTAGTGAAGAGTGCTGGAGAGAGGTGGAGCAGGGGCTAAAGAGAATACAAGCAGAGTACTGAAGAGCGAGAGGATGGTAATGTCCAGAAGTCTCAGTGCAGGACTCCGAAGATTCCTAGTTATCACAGGACCTTAAAGATCACTGAGACCAACACATCCATTTTGGAGGCAAGGAAACTCAGACTCCCTTGTTTAAAAACAAAAACAAGAACTTTTCAGATCAACTGAATTCATTCCAGAAGTGGGCGTGCATGCTCAGTCGCTCAGTCATGTCCAACTCTTTGCCACCCTATGGACTGTAGCCCACCAGGCTCCTCTGTCCATGGGATTTCCAGGCAAGAATACTGGAGTGGGTTGCCATTCCGTCCTCCAGGGGACCTTCCCCACCCAGGGAACGAACTCGTATCTCCTGTGTCTCCTGCATTGGCAGGCATATTCTTTACTGCAGAGCCACCTGGGAAACCCTCCTGCCCAGATATTTGGGGTTAATACTCTCAGTATGGTAAGGGCACTTACCTTCCAACTCCTGGACACAACTCTTAGAAGAGACTTGAGAGTGAGTGTGACTTTGTGGAAAGCAGCCTAGGACCCTGTCCACAGCCCATGCCACCAGGATGCTCTGCAGGCAGAACTTTCCAGATCAGAGATTCACAGGTGCTGTCGTGGTAACAACATAACCACAGTCACCCCTGATTTGCATATTATGCATAACTTTGCATAAAGCATTGACAAGTCTCTGAGCCTGTAAAATAAAACTAATTAGAGCAGCATCTTGCCCCAGTATCCAGGTTTTACATCTAGGAGATGGGGAGGGGCTATCTTTGCCCTCCTAACCACTCATTCAAGCACAGCTATGGGGGCTGGTTTAGGCTACTGATGCAAGAAGTTGGGTTTGAATTTCTACTACTTACTGTGTGTGTAACCTTGGACAAATCACCCCAGCCCCTGAAACTCAATAAGAAGGAGCTATCAATCTTAGATCTACAAAGAAGTGGGCAGAGTCATATCCATTTGTGTGCCCAACACGCCTGCCACAACATTCAACACATATTCATCACTCAGCAAATATTTAGGCACGTGGGTCTAATCCAAGAAAATCCAGCAAAATTTCCTGCTAATATTCAATGCCAAATTTTTTTTTAAATCTCATTTCTCAACTGATTCCTTGTCTGACTCTACCAGAACAGAAAAATATATCCTTTAGTGTGGTTTCTTTTTTTTTTTGGCCATGCTGTGTGTCCCATGGGATCTTAGTTCCTCAACCAAGGGTTAAACCCGCTTCCCCTACATTGGGAGCCCTGGACCACTGAGCACCAGAGAAGTCCCACGTATCCCTTAAACAGAAGGGAAATCTCAGGTCCCCTGAAAGTGACCTTCCACTGAGGAGGTCATGGCATCAGAACCTTTGCACTGAGTATAAAATTTAACCCAATGAGAAAACTGAAGCTTGGAAGAGGAATGTGAAAATCAAGGGCTAATTTGCCGGGATGCTTTTGAACTGTGGTGTTGGAGAAGACTTTTGAGAGTCCCTTGGACTGCAAGGAGATCCAACCAGTCCATCCTAAAGGAGATCAGTCCTGAATGTTCATTGGAAGGACTGATGCTGAAGCTGAAACTCTGATACTTTGGCTACCTGATGCGAAAAGCTGACTCACTGGAAAAGACCCTGATGCTGGGAAAGATTGAGGGCAGGAGGAGAAGGGGATGACAGAGAATGAGATGGCTGGATGGCATTACCAACTCAATGGGCATGAGTTTGAGTTGGTGATGGACAGGGAGGCCTGGCGTGCTGCAGTCCATGGGGTCGCAAAGAGTTGGACACGACTGAGTGATTGAATTGACTGACTGAATGGAGAAACAGACATAGAGAACAGACTTATGGACACGGGGAGAGGGGAGGAGAGGGTGAGATGTATGGAGAGAGTAACAAGGAAACTCACATCACCATATGTAAAATAGATAGTCAATGGGAATTTGCTGTATGTCTCAGGAAACTCAAACAGGGGCTCTGTATCAACCTAGAGGGTTGAAATGGGGAGGGAGATGGGAGGGAGGCTCAAGAGGGAGGGGACATACGTGTGCCTTTGGCTGATGCATGTTGAGGTTTGACAAAACAGAATTCTGTAAAGCAATTATCCTTTATTTAAAAATATATACTTTTTTTTAAAAATCAAGGGCTAGAACCCAGGTTTCTAGTCTTCCTGTTGGAATTCCGGCAACTGCCCCTGCGGACCTGGATTTAGGACGTTTCCTCCTCTTTCGACAGTCCTCAGGATGCCAGCCCTGTGCGGATAAATGTGGCTGGAGTTTCCGAAGATCAATGCTGCTTTCAATACTCTCTCCCTGCGGCAAGCTCACGACATATTTTTTCACAAGTAATAATTAGCGACAGAAATATCTGACCTACTTAGAACTCCACAAATACACACATTTGGCGGCTTCCACATCAGCTCCGAGGCCATCAGAAGCAGCCTGATTGGGAATAGCTTTTTTTAACCTGGCGAAATGACAGTTTGGAAGAGGGCAGTTTGGGGTGTTAATTTCTGCCCACCTTACCTTGCAGGGCTGGCACTGCCCCCTTACTGCCCACCTTCTCACCATTCAGATTCCAGAGCCGGAGATTGTTTTTATATTCTGTTCCCACGAGCAGAGGCAGATTGAGTTTCTGTCTTTGCAAAGACGGATTATGCACAGGTCTTTTCAGATTTCTTAAGCAATTTAGGTAATGTGGTTTTTTGTTTTAAATGCTAATCCAAAAATGAATAGTTTAGTAAATGTCCAATTTTGTAGGATGTTCGTCCCGCCCTTGCATTTCCTAAGCAATCCTTGAAGGCTTAGTCCGAGCTCCTCCTGGTCCCGGGGCGGGCCAAAGGCAGAACTAAAGGACCTTGGCCAGAAGGTCTGGAACATTCTGTAGCTGCCCTGCTCGGGCTGGGGGCCCTCCTGACTGCCCTGCGGGGAAGCCCCGCACCGCCTGCTGTCGGAACCGGGTCTGAAGGCGACGTCTGTGTAGTGCTGCCCTCTAGTGGAAGCACTGGAAGCTCAGGTTTGCGATGGTAGTTACGCACTCCTAACGTTAAGTTTTGAGTGTTGATTGAGTACCAACGGCTGGGCCCTGCGGACACAGTGAGCGAGACCTGTCTGTCACAGGATGGGGCTTCTCCACTTCACAGGAGGGTGTAAGAAGGGGTGCTAGAGTGTCAGAAACTAAATCGGATCCAGCAGACGTGTAAGGAACGATTGGATGAAAGACCGCAGCACAGGGTGAGGGCGGAGGGACCTCATCCATCAGAATATGAGAGCCAAGTTCCCGCAGGAGATGCACCTGAGCCCTGGCTTATTAGTCTTCTCCAAGTAGAGACGGAGTGGGCGGGGGAAGGCCGTTGCCCCAGGGAGCAGCTTGTGTAAATGCACAGAGGTCTGTGGAGAGCATGGAGGGTTCGGGAAGCCACACAGAGTTCAAAGACAACGAGGGGAACCAGGAAGAGGAGGGCATGAGGAGACTGGAAAGTAGAAAAGTGAAAGTCACTCAGTTGTGTCTGACTCTTTGCAACCCCACGGACAATACAGTCCATGGAATTCTTCAGGCCAGAATACTGGAGTGGGCAGCCTTTCCTTTCTCCAGGAGATCTTCCCAACCCAAGGATCGAACCCAGGTCTCCTGCATTGTAGGCGGATTCTTTACCAGCTGAGCCACAAGGAAAGCCCAAGAATACTGGCGTGGGTAGCCTATCCTTTCTCCAGCAGATCTTCCCATTCTAGGGATCAAACTGGGGTCTCCTGGAGAGAACCATAAATCAGGTTGAGGGACTCAGACTCTAACAAGAAGGAAATGGGGAGTGGCTCAATAGCTTTAAGAAGGGAGTCACTTGATTCAGTTTGGGTTTCTTAAAGACCCCCTCTTTATAGGTTCCCAGCACAAAGAACCATCTGGATGAGAAAAAACAGGAAGATGCTTCCAAGCTTTCCTACTTCCTGTTCCCCAATCCAGGGTCTTTGCCAACCAGGACTCTGGTAGCTGTCCTCTCTAACCTTCACACGTTGCACAGAAGGTGAAGAAAGAGTACAAAGCTGGCTGTATTGGATGCTGTACTTGTGAGAGGCCAAGTCCTGTGCAGGGCAGCAGTGGGTGCATAAAAAGAAAAAAAAAAAAATGGAAATTATGGGGGGGGGAAGAGAAATAGAACAGTGTCCAGGAGGTGATTAAACCTCCCCAAATGACCCACCGTTTATCCTCGCGGGGCCTAAGAAGGCACAGGACCTGGAGAAAGCAACAAGATGAGAAGCAGAAGGGAGTGGGCGAGACAACAGACGGCAACAAGGGAACCAGAGACACAATGACAGGACCCAAGCCACACTGGCGGCAGTGAACACTGGAACTGATGCCATGGATAACTGAATAGGTTCAGAGAAGAACACAGAAGGGAAAAGACAAGTAGATAAAAATTACGATCGATAGTATGGTCCTTTTAGAAAAATGCAGGAGATAGCTGATGAATGAAAAAAAAAATGGTGTTCGTTACTGAGAACCCAGAACAAATGAAATAAACTCTAGAATTAAATAAACAACACTAAGAAACTCTGCTGAGCTGCAGAAACAACTGTGTACCAGGACATTCCCAGCAACATGATGGCAAAAGTTTCAAACTAGTTTAAAAAAAAAAGTCCTAGAAATTATCCAGGTAGAAAAGGCAGTTTCATAACGGGGACCAGGGTGGAATGAGATGGAGAGCAAGCAGAACTGTCTATGTGATTCTGTCCAAACGGTCAGAGCTAACGTTACCCGGATGGTGCTGCTCTATCGACCTTGTTTTGCTTCTTACTTTTTCACTTAACCCTGCCTTAAGATCTCTCCCCCAGTGCTGTCCATCCGTCTCCTTGGTTGCTGCTGTTTACCAAAGGCATCCCAGCTTGGGCGTCCTCCAGGTTGACTCACTTCTTCTCCCAGGGCTGGACACCCACAGCGCCTTGTTTCCCATTCATCCCAAAGCAGCTCTCCTGGGTGGGAATGTCTTCAGGCTATAAATTGAGGAGTGCGGTGCAGGTTCCCGAGTGCTCTCCAGAACGGCCGTTCTGTTTGCACCAGCAGCCCTCCACCGCTGCTGTTCCAGGGCTGATTCCCACGTGCACTCCTGCACCTGGTACCATCCAGCCTGCTCTCTTGCTCGACCAATGGGTAGTATTGTTTTTTGTTTGTTTTTTAATTTATTGAAGTATAGTTGGATTTATAATGTGCTTGTCTCTGCTCTACAGCAGACTGATTTGTTTTAGCATGTAGTTCTTGGACTTCAGATGAATCCAAACACTCCTTATTCGGCGTGATCCAGTTTCTCTAGTGCGGAATCACCTAGCCATCTCTCTGACTGGTCAGTCCTTTCAACACAGCCGCTGCTTACATTTGCCTGGGGACGGTCTTCCCATAGTCCGTGTCTGCTGCTTCCCTTGATGCCCACCTCTTGTGGGCACAAACTCAGAGTCCTGTGGGGGCCAGATGACATAAATGATTCCAGGAAACTTGTGTAGGACAGGACTACCCAAGGCACGGTGGGTCCTCGGCTCAGAAAAGGCAATCACACAGTCGTTCCCAAGTTCATTTCTCAGAGTCAGGGTGAATCTATCTTAAACTGTATCCAGCGTAGACACCAAAAGGAGTCCCCCGGATGAACCTAGACTCTGTCATACAGAGTGAAGTAAGTCAGAAAGAGAAAAAGAAATATCATATACTAACGCATATATACGGAATCCAGAAAGATAGTACAGATTAACCTATTTGCACAGCAGCAGTGGAGACACAGACATAGAGAACAGACTTACGGACATGTGCGGGGCGGGGAGGAGGCAGAGGGTATGAGGTATGGAGAGAGTAACGTGGAAACATACACCACCATACGTGCAATAGACAGCCAATGGGAATGTGCTGTGTGACTCAGGGAACTCAAACTAGGGCTCAGCAACAACCTAGAGAGGTGGGATGGGAAGGGAGGAGGGAGGGATGTTTAAGTGGGAGGGGACATGGGTAAACCTATGGCTGATTCATGTGGATGTTTGATAGAAACCAACACGATACTGTAAAGCAATTATCCTTCAATTAAAAATAAAAATTTTTTTTAAAAAAAGGAGTCCCCACTCTGGGCGTGAGTGTACCTGCAGGTAAAGCAATTGTGGGTGCATTTTGTTGTTGTTTACTTGTACTTTCAAAATGTCTATAATAAACCTAAATTACTTGTGTAATTTTCAAGAATTAAAAAAATCAAAATATTTTATTCAAGGTACAAAGTGTACAAGGTGCAAAGCAGTGTCCCTCCTGCTTGCTGACTTGTTTTCCGTGTCACCTGTGTCATTTCCTCAGAGAGGCCTCTTTTAGGCCACCTGGTGGCTCCGATGATAAAGAATCTGCCTCGGTGCAGGAGACACTGGTTCAATCCCTGGGTCGGGAAGATTGCCTGGGGAAGGAAATGGCAGGCAACCCACTCCAGTATTCCTGCCTGGAGAATCCCATGGACAGAGGAACCCTGATCACTGTCTCCCCACCCTGCTTTATTTTTCTCTATCTCCTTATCCTTACCTGGCAGGATTTCACACATCTCTGTTGATTCGTTTACTCTCTGTCTCCCCTTCTGTAACATGAGACCCAAGAAGGTAGGAATTCTGCCTGCTTCACTCATGACTCTATCCCAGCACCTTGCAGCAGTAACTGGCACATAAGGAGCATTCAAATAACATTTTAAAATTAATTTTCTGCCAAATAACAGAAAAGATGCCCTTCTTCTTGCCAGACTTTAGAAAGACCTAAATACGTTTCTTTGTAAGTTTCTAAATACGTTTCTCTCTAAGACATCAGTTGAAGGGGTTTGCATAAAGCTCCTTCTATTACCTGCTCCAAATCATATCCAGTAGTTGTCGGAGGTTGCCAGCACTGAGTTTTTAGCCCAGCTCCAGGGAGGTTTCTCTCCTTGTTTAAACATCCCCTTGCAAAGCGCACCCCTCCCCTATTACAACTTAAGAGGAGGTGACAGAGATCATACGCAATAACTCTTGCTGTTGAGGGGGCATTTAGAGATGAAGACTCCCTCTGTTTTCTAATAAAAATATCAGTAAACAAGTAATAACTTATGGCAAGATTAAAAGATTGTAAAAAAAAAAAAATGATTGTGAAAAAAATCTCATGCCTTTGTTCTCTCTCCTTGCTAAAACTTGGGTTGGTTGTCTGCTGGGGTGGGCAGAGCCTACAGCTCCCCTGGTAACAGTTGATCAAGCCCATCTTTTCCCTCCCGCCCCCCCCCCCCCCACTCACTGAGCACCTGTCTGTTCCAGAGGCCGTGGGAGTCCCCAGGTCTTGAGAGGAGCACAGCAACAGCCCCTAAAGGGCTCACAGGGCAGCGGGGGAGACGGAGGGTGTGGGTGGGGCCCACATAGACAGAACAGCATCACGGGGGCCTGGAGGTGAGAGGGCATGAAAAGGATTAGGGGGTAGTGGAGAGTGTTGGGTCATCACCCTGCCCCGGACCCCACTGATCACCCACAGCAGTTGGCAAAACCGAGTGAGGGGCCACTCTGAATTTTCCAGGGCTGGATCTGGGTCTTCATAGGGATGGAAGTCAATCCTAAAGGAAATGAGTCCTGAATATTCATTGGAAGGACTGATGCTGAAGCTCCAGTACTTTAGCCACCTGATGCAAAGGACCGACTCATTGGAAAAGACCCTGATGCTGGGAAAGATTGAAGGCAGGAGGAGAAGGAGACGACAGAGGATGAGATGGTTGGATGGCCTCACCAACGCGATGAACATGAGTTTGAGCAAACTCTGGGAGTTGGTAATGGACAGGGAAGCCTGACGTGCTGCAGTCCATGGGGTCCCAAAGAGTCGGACAGTCATGACTGAGCAACTGAACTGAACTGAACTGATGGACGGGAACCTGGGAAAAACCAGGGCCTCCTAAGTGCTGCTATCTGGGAAATGGCCACAAGGTGGCAGCATAGGATCATTGGGGCACCTGCTCAAGCTCGAGCCACATATGCAAGGAGCCCCAGCAAGTGGCTGCGGCCACAGGAGGAGGGGGTTCAGCCAGGGTGTTGTGTGCAACACCCATGTATACATTGTGTGTGTGCTCATGCAGACATTGCTTGGGCATGGGTGCGTGTATTGTGAGCACGTGTGCATCTGTGTATCTGTGTGTATATGTATGTATGGGTGTGTGAATGTATATGAGTTCTTGTGTATATGTCTGTGTGCATATGTGCATGTATGCCTGGTCACAAATATGTATACGTTTTTAGCAAAAAATCCTGAGTCAGTCTAGCAAGAACCCCTCTCCCCTTGACATCCAAGTCCTTGGCCTGCCTTTAGCAGAATCCTGTTAGGCCAGTTTAGCAAGCACTTCCCTATCCTTGAAGCCTCCTCTTGGTAACTTTCTGTTACCCTCACTCTGCTCCTTGCTTACAAGTTCCCAGCTATTTTTGCTGCCCTCATAGCTGAGTCCAATCTCTCTTCCCTACTGCAATAGTCTTGAATAAAGTCTTCAGCATTTGAATAAATGTCAGCATAATTTTTCTTTAGTGAGGCAAGAGCAAAGAATAGAGTGAGTGAGGTGGAAATTGGAGAAATGGAAGTCAGAGAGATGAGGGAAGTGGGGGAAAGCCAGGTGATTCCAAACTCACCTTGGCTTCAGCCTCTGTGAGCCCTTCATCTCTGTCCCCTGGCTGTCTCCACCCTTCTCACCTGGACGCCTGCAACAGGCCTTATCTGACATCCTGATTCAGATCTCACTGCCCCAGCCCACCATTCACTCTGCAGCCAGAGGCTCTTCCAAAGCACAGACCTGGCCCTATCCTTTCCATCAAGGCTCCCAGCCCATAGGCAGTCAGGCTTCTCAGCTTGGCAGACAAGCCCTGAAGTTCAGAGCCATGGGCAGCTTCACACTTCCTCCCTACAAGCCTCAGCTCACCCTATTCCCTCATGGAAATATACATCTGAGTCCTACTCGATTTTCTGGCCCCAGCGCCACCCTCACTTCCTTCAGGAAGCCTTCCCTGCCCCCTGTACCTGAGCTCCTCACCTCACAGCCCAGCAGGGTTGTTCTCCACCCATGGCCAGGTCATCAGGCTCCCTGAGAGCAGGGACCATCCACGGCACCCACTCCTACCCACCCTCTCCAAGTAGTGGGACAAGAGGTGACTTAATTATCTTGGATAGTTTGGAGACAGGAGACGGGCCAAGATGGGCTCTTCTGATCCTTCTTGGCTGGGTGGGAGGAGAGGGTGGCACTGGCTTTGTGGCCACCATCACTGAAGCCCTAAAGACCAAAATGCACAGAGTTTGTGTAGCATGGTGTTAAGAAGACAGGCTCTGCAGCCAAAGCACCTGGGTTCAAGTCCAGTTCCACCGTTCAGTGGCTAAGTGACCTTGGGTCACTAAGTTATCTAGCCTCTCTGTGCTTTTTTCCCCATCTGCACTATAGGATAAAGTAAGGTTGTTGTGAGGATAAGCACATACCATGGAGTTAGGGCTTATGTATGATCGTGACAACTGGGCTCAAATCCAGCAGCATCTCTGTGAGCTGGGACAAGTCAGTTAACATCTAAGCCGCTACATGCAAGCACAAACACATGCATATGTGTACATAGACACATATGTACATGCACACATATGCATACACAGGTGCACACACTCATGCACACATACACAGTGCTGTGTATTTGCTTACTATCTTGTTCACTATTTACTATCTTCCTTCCCCATCACAGACCAAAATGTAAGCTTGATGAGGGCAGAAAATTCATCAGTGAAGCACCAGCTCCTAGCAAAGTGAAAGTGAAAATCGCTCAGTCGTGTCCGACTCTTTGTGATCCCATGGTCAATACAGTCCATGGACCTCTCCAGGCCAGAACACTGGAGTGGGTAGCCTTTCCCTTCTCCAGGGGATCTTCCCGACCCAGGGACCGATCCCAGGTCTCCTGCATTGCAGGCGGATTCTTTATCAGCTGAGCCACAAGGGAAGCCCTAGCAAAGTGTCTGACAAATAATAGGTACTCAACAAATATTTTCCAAAGAAACGGACAGATGTGGGCTTTCTTCATTCATAAAATGGGCAATAATAACCATCATCTGTCAGAAATGATCAAGACAAGGTAGGAAAAGCCCCTAGGCAGTTTCTTCTCAGGAATTGGAGGGTCTGGGACTAACCTTAGAGGTGGACACCAGGGGGCAGCACAAGACCAAGTCACTTAGGCTGGGCTTAACCCTTGCCTGGAATGTGAAGTTAAGTGGGCCTTAGAAAGCATCACTACGGACAAAGCTAGTGGAGGTGATGGAATTCCAGTTGAGCTCTTTCAAATCCTGAAAGATGATGCTGTGAAAGTGCTGCACTCAATATGCCAGCAAATTTGGAAAACTCAGCAGTGGCCACAGGACTGGAAAAGGTCAGTTTTCATTCCAATCCCAAAGAAAGACAATGCCAAAGAATGCTCAAACTACCGCACAATTGCACTCATCTCACACGCTAGTAAAGTAATGCTCAAAATTCTCCAAGCCAGGCTTCAGCAATACATGAACCGTGAACTTCCTGATGTTCAAGCTGGTTTTAGAAAAGGCAGAGGAACCAGAGATCAAATTGCCAACATCCGCTGGGTCATCGAAAAAGCAAGAGAGTTCCAGAAAAACATCTATTTCTGCTTTTGACTATGCCAAAGCCTTTGACTGTGTGGATCACAATAAACTGTGGGAAATTCTTCAAGAGATGGGAATACCAGACCACCTGACCTGCCTCTTGAGAAGCCTATATGCAGGTCAGGAAGCAACAGTTAGAACTGGACATGGAACAACAGACTGGTTCCAAATAGGAAAAGGAGTACGTCAAGGCTGTATATTGTCACCCTGCTTATTTAACTTATATGCAGAGGACATCATGAGAAACGCTGGGCTGGAAGAAGCACAAGCTGGAATCAAGATTGCCAGGAGAAATATCAATAACCTCAGATATGCAGATGACACCACCCTTAGGGCAGAAAGTGAAGAGGAACTAAAAAGCCTCTTGATGAGAGTGAAAGTGGAGAGTGAAAAAGTTGGCTTAAAGCTCAATATTCAGAAAATGAAGATCATGGCATCTGGTCCCATCACTTCATGGGAAATAGATGGGGAAACAGTGGAAACAGTGTCAGACTTTATTTTTTGGGGCTCCAAGATCACTGAAGATGGTGACTGCAGCCATGAAATTAAAAGACACTTACTCCTTGGAAGAAAAGTTATAACCAACCTAGATAGCATATTGAAAAGCAGAGACATTGCTTTGCCAACAAAGGTCCATCTAGTCAAGGCTATGGTTTTCCAGCGGTCATGTATGGATGTGAGAGTTGGACTGTGAAGAAAGCTGAGCGCCGAAGAATTGATGCTTTTGAACTGTGGTGTTGGAGAAGACTCTTGAGAGTCCCTTGGACTGCAAGGAGATCCAACCAGTCCATTCTAAAGGAGATCAGTCCTGGGTGTTCTTTGGAAGAAATGATGCTAAAGCTGAAACTCCAGTACTTTGGCCACCTCATGCGAAGAGTTGACTCATTGGAAAAGACTCTGATGCTGGGAGGGATTGGGGGCAGGAGGAAAAGGGGACAACAAAGGATGAGATGGCTGGATGGCATCACCAACTAGATGGACGTGAGTCTGAGTGAACTCCGGGAGATAGTGATGGACAGGGAGGCCTGGCGTACTGCGATTCATGGGGTCGCAAAGAGTCGGACACGACTAAGCGACTGAACTGAACTGAACTGAACTGAACCCTTGCCAAGGGAGCTGGGAGAGAGGGACCCTCCTGCAACTCCTGGGAGGGCTGGGCTGGGCACCTTGAAACACCACCCTCCATCCCCCTATGCCCAGGCTTCCAAAGAGGCTCTCAAAGGTCAGACACACACACATCACTCACTCCTTTGCCAAACCTTAATGGGGTCACAGACAGATTGTCACTTTCACAGAGCTCAGAGCCTAGTGGGGAGACAGTCTCTGAATGAGTAATTAAAGTAATTACTTTAATTAAAGTAATTAAAGCAAACAAGTGTGTGCTCTAAGGCAGCGAGCGGGGTGAGTGGAACACAATGACCCTGTGTTTCAGGCTGAGCTGTAATGGCTGAGCAAGTCAAGCAGGTGAGGAGGGAAGGAGCTGGGGAGAGCACTCCGGCAAAAGGAATAACCTGTGCAAAGGCCCTGAGGCAGGAAGAGAAAGGAAGGGACCCCTGAGCTCACACAATGAAAAGCAGAACCAGGGCTGGAGCCCAGGCTTTCTGGCTCCCCATCCAGGGCTCCTCCCTTGTCCCTGGTTTTCCTTCCAATAAACTTCATCTCTGATGGAGCTGCTGCAGCAGCTGTGCTAGAGGCAGAGGAATTTTGGCCCTGATACTGCTTGACCCAGCTTCCTCAGTATATAAGCTGACAAGAGACTTTAAATTCTGGTGTCTAGACTAAGACAATGACCAAATGTCCTGCAGCAGATGAGGCTGATAAGAGCCTATATTTGGGGAAAACGGGGCAGCCCTCTCTGTGGTCATGCTGTAGTGACCCTCGACCAAGACAAAGGGACTGCTGGGGCCGCAGAGCTGAGCTTGGAGGCGTCTAACAGGGTAAGGGCATTGGCTGGGAGTCAGAGATGCTTGAGAAGGCCCGGTTAAGACTGACCTTCCTCTAGATGGACATTCCAGGGAGCCTGAGCTGGGGACAGGGCAACCCAGCGTTATCAATTGGAACAGATAAGGTTGTCCTGGAAACAAAACGAAGTCTACATCCAAGAGACTTAAAACCACACAGATCTATTTCTCGCTCATACAGAGTCCATCCTGGGTGCAGCAAGACCTCAAGTTGGCTCAGGGTGGCCCCTGCATTTCCACCTGGGCAGAGAGCCCGGGGAAAGGGGAGCGGCTGCTATTAAATGCTGCTACCTAGTGGTCACAGCTGGCAAAGCCCAAGCTCAAACAGGCCGTTCTGTGCAATGGTCCCATGTGATGTGGTCTGAGCGTGGATGTCCGGCTGCCCATCGTGGGATGGGCAGTCAGAGATGCCTGGGAAGCCACCATGGTGACAGCCCTCACTTAGCTGAGCATCCCCCAAAGGCCACAGACCACCTGTCTCAGGCGATCATGTCACTTACTGAGCTCTTGCTATCAGCTAGGTGCTCCCTGGGAACTAGGATAACTTTTAATCCCCACAACAATGCTGCAGGTAGGCACCAATAATCTCTCTTATTTTACAAATGAGGAAACAGGTGCAGGAAGGTTTCAGCAGTTTGGTCAAGGCCACGTGCCATGTCCATGCCAGAGTAAGTCTACACACCCAAACGTCTAGCCTTTGAAAAGAGGGATTCAGAAAGGGAGACAAGAGGAGGTTTATGAGAAGACGACCTCATAAAAAGTGAGATTTTGAGTGGTGGATGGATGAAGAGGATATTTAAGACATTTTCTGTTATGCCAGTCCTGCATTTATATCTTAGAGACATTTCACTAAAGATGTATGGCTTTTCAGTGCATTTTTTTTTTCTTTAATGATTCTTTGAAATTTTTTTAAAAAAAGTTTCTAGCACACTGAATAGTGGAAAGCATACTCTTCATGTAGATCCACCAACTTTTAACATCTTGCCACACCCAGGCCACCTCTCTCTCCCTGCTCCTCCTCCGTCTCTCTGTCTTCGTCTTTCTCTCGCTCTCCACACACACACACACACACACACACACACAGCTCAACATTTTGCCAAACCATCCAACTACTATATTTCTCACGATACTTCAACCCCAAACCCTTCAGCGTGCCTCTCCCAGGGACAAGGACATTCTCCTACACAAACGCAAGCCCCAGATAATCAACATTCTTTGGGCAAATCACCCAACACAATGTCCACGCTCACATTTCCTCCCCTGCCTCCCAAACATGCTCCGTGGCTGCTTATTCTTCCCGATCCAGGATCCAGTGAAGCGTCACTTACGACATTAGGCATTGTGTCTCCCCCGCTCCATTCCTCGTGACCTTAGACCCTTTGAGGAATCCCAGCCAGATGTCCCACGGAATGTCCCACGGGGTTCCCATGTCAGCTTCAGGCCAAACGCTTCCATCAAGCTCTGAACCCACCATCAGCCCATCTCAGCATGGCTGGGGCCCAGCCTGAGGGCCCCTCCGTCATTAACAAGTCACCTTTGGGGTGATGCTTTAAGACTGTGAATATCCTGTTCCCCAGCAACTTTCACCCCTTGCTCTTCGCATGCCTCCATGGGTCCTGCCTGCATCACTTACTGCGTTGGAGGTTGTGCGTGCGTGCTCAGTCACTCAGCAGTGTCCGACTCTTTGCGATCCCATGGACTGCAGTCCCCCAGGCTCCTCTGTCCATGGAATTTTCTAGGCAAGAATACTGGAGCGGGTTGCCCTATCCTACTCCCAGGGATCTTCCTGACCCAGGAATCAAGCCCACGTGCCCTGCCTCTCCTGCATTGGCAGACAGATTCTCTACCACTAAGCCAACAATTCCCTAATTCTTAAGACAGAGCGGGCCTGGTTCTTTAGGATGTAGCACCACCTGAGCCTGTCCCAGGCCATCCAGTGCTTTCCAGGCCACACCGAACAGCGGGAGGAAGGAGGGTGGCCAGGCTGCTGCTGGGGAGAAGGCTGGCACCTCCCCCAACTCCATCCTTGGCTGGCTGTGGGGCCCTGGGGTGGCCCCAGGACCAGCAGCATCTCTCATCTGAGAGATTACTGGGTCTCTGAGTAGAAATCTACGTTCCAACAAGGTCCCTGGGGGATCTGTGTGCCTGTGGATGTCTGCCAAATTCAATATTTCAGAGCTTCAGCCTTTCCAGGTGAGACTCAGATCAGTTCAGTTCAGTCACTTGGTCATGTCCGACTCTTTGCAACCCCATGGACTGCAGCATGCCAGGCCTCCCTGTCCATCACCAACTGCCGGAATCTGCTCAAACTCATGTCCATCGTGTCAGCGATGCCATCCAACCATCTCATCCTCTGTCGTCCCCTTCTCCTCCTGCCCTCAATCTTTCCCAGCATCAGGGTTTTTTCCAGTGAGTCAATTTCTTCGCGTCAGGTGGCCAAAGTATTGGAGTTTCAGCTTCAGCATCAGTCCTTCCAAAGAATATTAGCGTTGCTCAAGTCTGGCTTCCTCAGAAAACCAAATTCTAATATCTGCCTATGAAAGAAGATGATGATGGCGATAACGGTGATAACGACGACCATAGTTCCTTTTTTTAACAACAAATATCTGAGCTCATCTCTAAGGAAGGGAAATGAGCTCTGATATTTAACCAAGACTTCTGAATGGCATATTTATAATACTTAAGATTGGAATTTGATGGAGGAAGGAGCCTGCTAAGTCATTTCAGTCGTGTCCGGCTCTGTGCAACCCCATAGACGGCAGCCCACCAGGCTCCCCCGTCCCTGGGATTCTCCAGGCAAGAACACTGGAGTGGGCTGCCATTTCCTTCTCCAATGCATGAAAGTGAAAAGTGAAAGTGAAGTCGCTCAGTTGTGTCTGACTCTTCATGACCCCATGGACTACAGCCTACCAGGCTCGTCCGTCCATGGGATTTTCCAGGCAAGAGTACTGGAGTGGGGAGCCATTGCCTTCTCCTGGGGGGTATTAACCAGAAATTCCAGCCTTCTGGGTTGACTTGGGCGGTCTCAGGGCCACAGGGAGTTTCTCCCACAAGTCCCTCTTCTACAGAAGGAGAATGGGAAATGCAGTGGTTTGGGGTGGCGGGGGGAGGGGGGCACAAGCGGACAGGGCAAAGGCTGCCATTGCCCTGAAATCTCCTCAGCCTTGTGCTTCATCTTCACGATGTGAGCGAAATTCTCCTTCTGTTCCATAATATATCTGTGTTTGTTTCAACATGCTAAAATGTGCTGAATTCTCATCAGACGAGAATATGCTTCCTACCCGAGTGACCCCATGGCCTTGCGCTCTCTCCCAGGTACAGCCAGGACCCAGTGGTTTGTGAAGGTGTGAAGCAAGCATCCTAAGTTGACCTGCACACCTACCTGAGGGAGGACCCACCCGCAGCTGCAAGACGGAGCAGGGAGGCTCAGATGTGTCCACAATCACCCTGGGTGAGATACTGTTGCTCCATACAAGCCTCACCTGGTACCCAGTGCTTTAGTCTGCAAAGATTTCACTTCCAACCACTACCCCCACCTCCGCTTTGGGTTTTATACAAACCCCATGGGCCCTGCTGGTCAGGGCTTCTGGCCATCCCCATTCTACAGGTGGGAAAACTAAGGCCAGGAGGAGGAAAACAACAGCTTGCCCAAGTTCACACAGCACATCAGGCACAAACTCAGGACTGGAGCCCAGGGTTCCCATTCCCAGTTCAGAGCTGTCTTTCTCAAAAGACCCCAGAAGGAAGGCTGAGACTCCTCGTCCCCCGGGATGTGTCTTTGCCAGTAAGCAGTTAAGGTGCCCACTGTGGTCTTGAGGCTGGAGTTCACCCACTGGACAGATGGACACTGGCAATCTTCCCCTTCCTAGGAGGGCGGGGGTGTCTCTCATGTCAGTCAGGCCACACAAGAAAGATACCCAAAGGTTCCTTGCCAGTAGAAAAGACTGGGCACCCCAGTCCCAACCCTAGCTCGTATAGTGTGTCAGAGTTCACAGAGTGACCTGGCTGACCCGGCTGACCCGGCTGACCCGGCTGACCTGCCCCGGGCCTCAGTTTCCCCCTCCGGGAGACACACCAGAGTTCGAGTTCCATGGCTAATTACCTTTGGCTTAGAACACAAAAATAAAGGCTTGATTTCATTCTCAAACCAAACATTAAAATATTTGTCTCCGAGGCAGCTTTGTCCCGAGCCCAGTCTTCACTCCGGCACCCAGCGTCCTCCCAGCCCTGCGGGCTCCTCCGGCAGCGGTCCAGAAGTGGCCCAGGCACATCTGCTTCCACTCAGCATCCTCAGCCAGCCGCTCTGCCAAGGACTTGGCCCATGGCCTCGCAAACTCTCTGGGGCTGCATAGGCGGTGGGTCCCAGTTAAGGAAGAGACAGAGGCCCCTGACAGGGCGGCCATTCCAGCTCCCAGAGGGCCCTCTCGCCCTGCAGCAGCAGCGAGACCCAGGGGCCAGCTGGGCGGTTGCTGAGTGGCCAGGGGGTCAGCCCCTGGGGAAGAGGAGGACAAAGAGGCTCAGACAGAAACCCTGCAGGGTCCAAGTTGTGGGGCGGGAGAAGAGCCAGAGGTGTGGTCTAGGCCCTGGGTGCCAGAGGGGAGACAGAGGGGCATCTGAGGCTGGTGATGGATGAGGCCACTGGCTTCCGCAGTAGACAGACCTGAATTCAAATCTCTGCTTGGCAACCTCAGACACACCCCAGTGCCCTCTGTATCCCCATCTGTCAAATGGGTCAGTAGCGTTACCAAGTCACACATTGTGAGACTCAAATCAGCCAAGATATGCAAAATATCTTACACATCACACAGGCCGAGGAAATTGTTCTTGTTGTTGTTCAGTCACTAAGTAGTGTCCAACTCTCTATGGCCCCATGGACTGCAGCAAGCCAGATTTCCCTGTCCTTCACCGTCTCTTGGAGCTTGCTCAACCTCAGGTCCAGTGAGTCAGTGATGCCATCCAACATCTCATTCTCTGCGGCCCCCTTCTCCTCCTCTCCTTATTCTCTCCCAGCATCAGGGTCATTTCCAGAGAAGAGGCTCTTTGCTTCAGGTGGCCAAAGTATTGGAGCTTCAGCACCAGTCCTGCTGATGAATATTCAGGGTTGATTTCCTTTAGGATTGACCAGTTTGATCTCCCTGCCATCCAAGGGGCTCTCAAGAGTCTCCTCCAGCACCACAGCTCAAAAGCATCAGTTCTGTAGTTACTATGATTATTCCTGCCACAGCGGTCTCCACTCATCCACGCTGCGTATGTTAAGACCAAGGTACATAGTTGAAACCACGGATACTACCAAACTCCGTATACCCTATGATTTCTCCTATGATAAAATTTAATTTATAAATTAGACCCAGTAAGAGATTAACAACAGTAACTGATAATAGAAGAGAACAATAATGACAACACACAATAATAAAAGTTACGTGAATGTGGTCTCTCTCATTCAAAGAATTTTACAGATTGGACGCCTCTTCCATCTTCACTAAGCACTCATCGTGTGCTGTGGCCCTAATTTAACAGTCTGCGGTCCAAAAGCAAAATAGCAAGAATTTCATTTTGCTTCTTCACAATTTCACGGATAGATTTGCTTTTGCCATCGATGTCAGCAACTTCAGCAAGTACTTATTTTTTTCTTAATTAAGTTCAGAATTTTCACCTCTTCACTTACGGGAAGCACTTTATGGCTTCTCTTTGGCAGATCCAAATCCCTGGCATCATTGCTCTGGATCTTTGGTGCCATTTTTAAGTAAAATGGGGCTTCCCAGGTGGTGCAGTGGTAAAGAATCCGCCTGCCAATGCAGGAGACACAAGAGACTCAGGTTTGATCCCTGGATAGGGAAGATCCCCTGGGGAAGGAAATGGCAACCCACGCTAGTATTCTTGCCTGGAAAATTCCATGAACAGAGGAGTCTGGTGGACTACAGTCCATGGGGCTGCAAAGAGTCAGACATGACTGAGTGACTGAGCACGCACACCCATGTTAGTTCTCATCCTGGGCAGGACTGAGAGGGATGGTGGGAGACTATTTCACCACACTACTTAGAACAGCGTGACTTAAAACTGAAGAACTGTCTATTTCTAGAACTTCCATTTAATATTCTGTGCTTAGTCACTCATTTTGGAGAAGGCAATGGCAACCCACTCTAGTACTCTCGCCTGGAAAACCCCAGGGACGGAGGAGCCTGGTAGGCTTCAGCTATGGGGTTGAGAAGAGTCAGACACGACTGAATGACTTCACTTTCACTTTTCACTTTCAGGCACTGGAGAAGGAAATGGCAACCCACTCCAGTGTTCTTGCCTGGAGAAGCCCCAGGGATGGGGGAGCCTGGTGGGCTGCCGTCTATGGGGTCGCACAGAGTCGGACACGACTGAAGCGACTTAGCAGCAGCAGCCGCAGTCACTCATTTGTGTCCAACTCTTTGCAACATTATGGACTGTAGCCCGCCAGGCTCCTCTGTCCATGGGATTCTCCAGGCAAGAGTACTGGAATGGGTTGCCATGTCCTCCTCCAGGGGATCTTCCCAAGCCAGGGATCAAACCCAGATCTCCCTCATTGCAAATGTATTCTTTACCATCTGAGCCACCCCATTTAATGTTGCAGTGGCCAAAAAGTTTGTTTGGGTTTTCCTGTAACATCTTACAGAATAATGTTATGGAAAAATCCTAACAACCTTTTGGCCAGCCCAATGTTTTTGGATCGCAGTTGACCACAGGTAACTGAAATTGTGGAAAGTGTAACGGTGGGTAAGGAGGCTGGGGTGGGGGATGGGATGGACTATTACTAAGTCACTTCAGTCGTGTCCCCGACTCTGTGCGACCCCATAGACGGCAGCCCACCAGGCTCCCCCGTCCCTGGGATTCTCCAGGCAAGAACACTGGAGTGGGTTGCCATTTCCTTTTCCAATGCATGAGAGTGAAAAGTGAAAGTGAAGTCTCTCAGTCGTGTCCGACTCTTAGCGACCCCATGGACTGCAGCCCACCAGGCTCCTCCGCCCATGGGATTTTCCAGGCAAGGGTACTGGACTGGGGTACCATTGCCTTCTCCGATTATTAACATTAATGCTGGAGAAAATGAAGAAGGTCCAGTTCACTATCTCACTTCCAATATATTGTCCCAAATGATATCAGCTTCTGGGTGTCCCTAGGCCACAACAAGGAGGACCAGAGCTGGAAGCCCCAGGGGGATGTGATGGGTCGAGCCAGGGTCCTCTGATGTCCCACCAAGCAGTCCCTGTGGCCTCAACCGCCTCAGGGAAGTGGGACCCACTGGCTCTGACCTCCCGGTTCTGAAACTCCAGATGTCCTCACTCCGCAGGGCAGGCTTTAAAATCTATTTTAAGGATGAAGGACAGTAGAGCAAGGCTTATGAGTCCCCCGAGACAGAGTGACCTGCCCTTGGAAGCGAAGAGAGTGACTTTCTAGCCAGAGAGAGGCCACCAGGTCAACCTGACTTATGAGCTTCATTCCAGACACAGCAAGCACAGCTCGGGCATCCAGACCGAGTGTGGGGGCTGCTTTATGTGAGACCCCACTCCTGGGACCTGGCCACTCAGGGAAGGGGACTCACTGCCCCAAGTCACAGCTTCCCTCTTCCCCTGAGAACGTGGCCCTGCTGGTTCATTGGTGGGTGCGTGAATATTTGCAGGGGGCTTACTTTGTGCTGGGCCCTGGGCTGAGTCTGGGGACACAAAGGATGCACAGATGTGGTCCCCCTGCTCCCCCGTCAGGACACAGGAAATACACACACCCACGTGAAGGAATTACAGCTGTGGACTGTGAAGAAAGCAACCCAGGAATGTGACTGAGAAAACCTGGGGGGTGACTGTTGCCTCCAGGATGGTCAGAGAAGAATTCTTCAAGGAGGAGACAGAGGATGAGAAGGTACTAGGGGCAGGGGCGAAGATGCTCCCGCTTTTCTCCTTCGCAAGGTCCTGTGACCTTGCAGCTCTTCTCACTAAAGTCGCACAGTCTATTTCCCCATCTTGAATCTGGGCTTGGCCATGGACTTGCTGTGGCAATAGCTTTCAGGAGACCTGACCGACACTGAGGCTTGAAAACATGCTTTCAGGAGTTTACCTTCCCCCGGACTCCTGCCTTCACCCCCAGCAAGCCTGCTGGAGAGGTGCAAGAGACACATGGATGAGAGTCAAGTTGTCTCAGCCTTTGTAGCCAAGGCCAGGCTAGACCAGTCAACAGCCTTCGAATCACCTTCATGGAAGGGAACCCAGCCAAGGTCAGCAGGGCCACTACCCAACCCACCACTGACCAAAGATGCATGAGAGGCCCCAAGCAAGACCAATCAATCCCTAACCAGACCAGCAGGGCAATTTGGCTGTCTCACTGCCTCCTAAGAAAACATGGATTTTTTTTTTTTAAAACAAGAACTCCGTTTTTTATTTCATCATTTCTTGCATTTGAAGTACTCCTCGATGACATCCTTGGCCCGAGATTCTTTGCTATAGTCCTTAACCACCACACAACTGCAACCAACCACTTGACGAGGTTTTCCCTCTGTCAGTTTTACAGAGGCCGACCCATTCCCCGAGTTTCTTGTTGTTATCAACCTCGATAAAGCTGATTTGATGCTCATCACAAAGGGCCTCTACCAACTTGACATACGTAGGCTCATCACAGTTGGACACAAGCACACGAGGATGGGCTTGGTGCTTGTCTAAAGCCTTGGCAGCTTCGTGAATTCCACACGCTGGAATTCCATCGTGGATGAGGGCGGTCTTCAGCACCTGTTGCAAAGCAGTATTAACGTCCATTACACCTCCAGCAGCAAGTCCTTCCTTGGCCACGGAGGTGGGTTACCGGTAGAGCCAAACCTTGAATGCACCCAAGCCGCGGCCTCTGCGCGGCTCCGCGGTGGCAGGGAAAAAGGGATGATTATTTTTTTAAGTCACTAGGTTTGGGGATGGTTTGTTACCTGGCAACAGTTAACTGATACAGGGGGAGAGCATTCCAGGCCACAGAAATCGTATTTACAGAGGCTCAGAGGCAAGGAAAGAGCTTCATGAGTTGAGAGAAACAAAAAAAGCCAGAGCACCTGAAATGTGATAAAAGGACCAGGTGGGAGAGAGAAAATGAGATCCAGGAGGTGGGTGGGAGCCAGATCCTGCACAGCCTTGATAGGGGCTTGGGTATTTTTCTAAGTAGAAAGGGGAGCTAGTGGAAAGTTGTAAGAACGTGGTGGAGCAGGGTCAGAGCAAGCATGTACTGGATTTACTCTCAAAACTTCCCTCTGGCTGTTCTGGAGGAAATTAATTAGAAGGAGCAACAGAGGAAGTTAAGAGCCCACTTGTAGGGTTCTTCCCTTTGCAAAGTAGGGGCTGGTTACAAAACCTCAGAAAGTAGGCATACGGGGAAACTGAAGCTTAGGCGAAGGGACAGAAATGAGTGGGATGCAGCCTAAGAACTGCTTAAGGGGAAATTTATAGCTTCAAATGTTTGTATTAGACACAAGATAGGTTTCAAATCAATTATCTAAGCTTCTACTTTATGAAGCTTGAAAAACAAGAGCAAATTTGAAGGACTTAAACAACCTGATTTCACACTGTAGTGATTAAGGCAGGGTGCTACTGCGAAACTACTGATATAAAGATCAATGGAAGAGAATAGAGAGTTCCCAAACAGACCCAAACACACAGGGCCAGTTGATTTTGACAAAAGTGCCAAGATAATTCAAGAAGGAATCAATATAAAAATATAAAGAACTTGACATTTACCTTGTGCCATATACAAAAAACTGATGTGAAGTAGATCATAGACTGAGGCATAAAAGCTAAAATTATAAAATTTCTAGAAGAAAATATAGAAGAAATTTGTTCAACCTTGGATTAGGCAAGAATTTCCTATAAAGGACACAAAATGCAATAAATGTAAACAAAAAAGTCTTAATTGAACTTCATCAAAATTTAAACTTCTGCTCTTTAAAGACATTGTTAAATAATAAAAGTTAACCACCAACTGGGGGAAAATATTCATGATACAATGTTCTGACAAAGAACTTGTATCCGAAATATATAAAGAACTCTTTGAAATTAATACCAAAAAGATAAACCATTTTTAAAAATGTATTTGAACAGACACTTCACAAAAGAAGATACACAAATAACCAATAAGCACATAAGATGCTTGACGTCATTTGTCATTAGAGAAATGTAAGGGCAAATGACAGTGAGATGCTAGTCACCAGAATGGCTAAAACGAAAATTACTGACAATATACCAGGTGCTGACAAAGATATAGAGCCACTGGAATTCTCTTATATTGCTGGTAAGGATAGAAAATGATTCTTTGAAAACAGGTTGACAGCTGCTTATCCAGTTAAGCATGCATTTACCACATCACCCAGCAAATCCACTCTAAGTATTTATCTTAGAGAAATAAAAACAAATGTCCTCATAAAAACTTGTTCATGGATATTCATAGTAACTTCATCTGTAATACCCCCAAATTGGAAATAATCCAAGTGTCAATCAACTGATGACTGTGTAAACAAACCGGCATATCCACACAATAGAACACTGATCCACAGTGAACTGCTCATACGCACATGTGGATGAATCTCAGAAATGTTACACTGACTGGCAGAGGCCAGATACAAAATACTACATACTATAGTTATACTCGGAGAAGGCAGTGGCACCCCACTCCAGTACTCTTGCCTGGAGAGTCCCATGGACAGAGGAGCCTGGTGGGCTGCAGTACAAGGGGTCGCTAGGAGTTGGACACGACTGAGCGACTTCGCTTTCACTTTTCATTTTCATGCACTGGAGAAGGAAATGGCAACCCACTCCAGTGTTCTTGCCTGGAGAATCCCAGGGACAGGGGAGCCTGGTGGGCTGCCGTCTATGGGGTCGCACGGAGTCGGACACGACTGAAGCGACTTAGCAGCAGCAGCAGCAGCGTAGTTATACTAAGTCACTTCAGTCGTGTCCGACTCTGCAACTCTATGGACTGTAGCCCTCCAGGCTCCCCTGTCCATGGGATTCTCCAGGCAAGAATATTGGAGTGGGTTGCCATGCCTTCCTCCAGGGGATCTTCCCCACCCAGGGATCAAACATCTCTTAGGTCTCCTGCATTGGCAGTGGGTTCTTTACCACTAGCACCACCTAAACAAAAATTGCTTTTTTTCCCCTGTATTTCTTAACTCACTTTTAGAATCAGTCATTATATTAGCTAAACATCATGATCCCCAAATATACATCAATGTCTGGAAAAGGCAGATCTAATCTATAGTGACAGTAAGCAGACCAGTGTGGACTGAGGCCAGAGGTGGCAGACATTGTCAGTGAAGGGTCATGAAGGAACTTTTGGAGGTGACAGTCATGTTCTGTATCTTGATGATGGTGGTGGTTACAAAGATGTATAAGGAAAGAAGGAAAACTTTCGTCTCTCAGTCATGTCTGACTCTTTGTGGTCCCATGGACTGTAGCCTGCCAGGTTTCTCTGTCCATGGAATTCTCCATGTAAGAATACAGGAGTGAATAGTCGCTTCTCCAGGGGATCTTTCCAACCCAGGGATTAAACTAGGGTTTCCCGCCTGCATTGCAGACAGATTCTTTACTGTCTGAGCCACCAGAGAAACCTGTCAAAACACATCAAAATATACATTAAAATGGGTGTATTTTATTGCATGTAAAGTGATATCTCAAAGTTACTTTTTAAAAGAGTTCTTTAAACCTTTGTGGACGTATTTGTTAGAAAAAGTGTTTGTTGGCATTATTTCATAAAATTGCATATCCTACGACCCAGAAGTCCCAGTCCTGGGTATAGACCCTAAAATCTGAGTGCATGTGTGCTCCAGGAGACAAAACAGAAAGTTTATAGTGGCATAGTGAAAATGTCTATTGGCAGGAGAATGAATAAATAAATGATGTCATATGATTAAAAAAAAAAACTATACTCAAAGAAAGTTAATGAACTGCAAGTATACACCCCAATGTGGCTGAGCCTCACAAACATAATATTGAGCTGAAGAGGCCAAGCTCGCACAAGAATATGTGCAGGTGATTCTATACACAGCAAGGTCAAAAAAGTGGGCAAATGAAACTCCATGGTTTGGGAAGTCCTCTGTAGAAACAACACTATAAAATAAAGCAAGAAATGACCAGAAGATCAGCACTGACTCCAGTGGGATGAGAAAGACACATAGGGGGATCTAGCTTCTGACTATGCTCTAAATCTTAACCTGGGTGGTACTTAAGTTGGTGTTTGCTTTATAATTATTTGTTAAACTGTACATATATTTTAGGCACTTTCTTCTGTGTATAAATATTCTAGAATTTAAAAATTCATAAACAAAGTAAGACAAGAAAGAAAGTGATGAGAAATATGCAGACGGGAGAGAAACTGTCTGGGGAAATCAAGGAAGACTTCCTGGAGGAGGGGTCTGTTTAGCGGATGTATACTGAGAGTCCTCCACATACCACACTCATGAAGACAGATGTGAACAAAGACACACTCTTCTTGTCCCCGTGGAATGTACATTCCAGAGAGGGAGATGGCCAGGAATCAAATAGCACACCATAAAAACATAACCAACAGGGCACCTTGGGGATCTTGAGCATCGTAATGGCCTTGAGGGTAAAGTCCAGGGGTCCTGAGTTCTGAAGAGTGAGTATGGTTTGCTTGGGAATGATGGGTAGGAGGAATTGGGGGTGGCAGCATCAGCCCCAGTGAAGCTTCTCAAGCAAAAGAGAGCTTGGCCCCAGAGAACTGCCAAAAAGCTCACACGATCATGCAGAGAATCCTTGAGGAAGCGGCATGAGATGAATAGCATGGAGAAATGGAAGAAGATATTCGAACTGGACTTTGAAGAGTGGATAGGAGTTCACCAGGCAGAAACAATCCTTCAAGAAATCCTTGAAGACTGGGATTTTGTGTCTTGCTCACCTATGCCTAGTACGTAGATGTGCTCAGTAAATAACATGCTAATTTATCTTGGAAAGTAAAAAGTCAGAGAACAGAAGAATTGAGAGATTATAAAATTAGGGCCACTGGCCTTGGCCTCAGATAATGGGGATACAGCCGTTTCAGGGCTGGGGGAGGGAGTTTGCTTAGCATCCTGGGCTCTATCTCATCTGTCAGCAGCTTTAGCGGTCCATGAAATGAGCAAGAGAGGAAGGAAGAGCTGGAATGGAAAACTCTGAGAGACAAGCCATCTACTCCTGGAAGCAGCTGACAGGCTGGCCGCCACCACCACCACAAAACTGGCTTGCAACGCCTCTTCCACACCCCCACCTCGAACCTCAGGGTCTCATGAGGGTGACGGCAGCAGGGCCTGGGGACACTGGAGCCAGACGCAATCAGAGTGAGCAGCCGCGGCTGCGGTGGTTCAGGAATCTGGTTGTTAGTGGGCAGCGGAGGGAGCCTTGCTGTCTCCCCTGTGTTTACTTGGCTCCACAAAGGGGCTGGAAATTTGATCTCCGTGGGGACCGGGCCCTGGTCAGCCCCGGCCCAGAGTCTCTGACGGAGCCGTGGCCTCTCAGAGCTGCTCAGAAGATATTCTCTTATCTGTGAAACGGAGACCAGAAAGCAGACAGAGGCAGTTATGCCCAGTCATAACTGAATGAGAACAGCCCCCATAGATGGAGGGCTTATAACACGTCAAGCACGGGGCCAACCATTTCGAGGAAAGTGTTCTTGTTTATCAGTTGGGGAAACTGGGCCTCAGAGAGGGCAAGGAACTTGTCCAAAGTCACACAGAGCTAGAGTCGGGTTGAGTCCGGATCTGCCCAGTTCCAAAATCTGTGCGCCTAATCACCTCCGCATCCTATCTCCAAGGGTGCTGTTCATCAGACGTCTGGGATGCTGGACACCCAGGCGCTCCAGCCAGATGCTCCTCGGAGATCTCCATCCATGGTGCCCTCCCCGCTACGACTGATCCTGGGTTCAGGGACTCCGTCCTCACCTAGCCTGACCACCTTCCCACAGAAAGTCTCCATCTCCTGCTGTCCTCTCGGATCTCAACTTCCTTGAGTCCCTGCACCCCTGCCCAGGCTTCTCACTGCTTTGGATGCTTCTGGAATGGTCTGCAGACAGCAAATTTCCAACAGCAAGAATTCCTCCTCTGAACCAGCCATCGAGGGTAAATTCATGAGGATTGGGGCTGGCCGGTTGCCCCTAGAACCCCCACCATACGGCACAGCACCTGACACAGAAGAGGAATGCAGAAGGTGCCAAGCTCGGACATCCAGCCTGGGAACACGTGGCACCTTGAGGAAAGACGGTTCTGCCGCTTGATGCCGTGTGGCCCCGGGCATGGGACACAGCCTCTCTGAGCTCACTTCTTTCTCCCCGAAACAGTGAATGTATTATTTCATTCATGAATTCCATGATCTTGTGCATGCAAAGGGCTTAGCACTCAGCAGGTGCTCAATAAATATACTACATCCTGGATTTGAACTTTGAAAAAAATTTTTGGAGGGGGGCCTTTGATTGGTTTTCAGACTCTCTTCCAGCTTTGTGCTATGAGTTTCTGGGGAATGGGTACCTGGGACTGATCCTGGAGTTAGGGACATCTGTTCTGTACCTAAGAACCAGGTACCCATTGCCAAGATACCCAGCACGGTACTAGGAATATGGCCGATATGACTAATTCCCTTGTTGATTTGAAAGCTTATCTTCCCCATATTTCTGCCTTTGAGTGAAGCTTCTGTGGATTTCTTTAAGTCTTGTTAAACCTGTTTACAACTTCAGGCTGAATCCCTCTCAGAGTAAGTGATCCGAGTGCTTTATCTGGTTAAACTAGGTGTCTAACCTTAAGCCTTCTTGCTATAATTCCAGCCTATTTTCTCACACTCCATCCTGACTGAGGTGGTAGCAGCTATTCTTTGTCCCGGAGAGATCACGTGCCCTAAACAGGAAGAAAGCGCCCCCCATTCCCATTCCCAACCCAGGAACCTTTCCTACCGGAAATTTCTGCACCGTATTGCTTTCCTATTCTTTGATGCAATAATGCTTCCTTGGGCTAGTCATTCCCCCACCGGGCCTTTTAGGGGAATACTCCTGAGCCTTCCCAGCTTGGGGAATTCCAAGGATGTCGAGCCAGACATCCAGGGCCCTCCCCACCACCCAGGAGCCTAGCCCTGGTCCTTTCTTGTCTGGATGGCGGAAACAAAGGTCCCCTCTGTGGGTTGGTGGCACAATTGGTCCTAACTCACTATCTCCTGCTCCCAGGCCCCTGGGCCCCCACCATGGAGCTCCCAAGATCACTGTCTCCCAAGAAGGGATCCCCCTGGCCAGCGCTGGAGAGTAGAAGGGTCAACTTTTCTGCATAAAGAATGCCAGGGGTACAGTGGTCACCAAGCCTCCAGCCCTCCCCTGTCATTCTTCCTGGAATTTTGTGCCCATTTCCTGTGTCACCACCTGTGACCCTGAGCGCAGAATATTCCTTGTGAGGTGACCACAGCAGCAGGGCCAGGGCTCTTGATGAAGAAAACAAAACAGTGTTGATTCAGCACGTGTGCGTGCACACACACACACACACACACGCCACACACCCCACCTCCATATGAGTTAAGGCCAGCACAGTGGCCTTCTGGGTCTGCGGCCCTTCTTAGCACCCCCTGGCTCTTAAACCTCATGACCCAGGCCTGGAAGCTCATCAACAATTCCCACAACCCTTCCCAAAAACTAAAATTGAGTCACAGCATTGAGTCCTGGAGCCAAAAGTCATCTGTGCTCCTTCTCAGAGTAGGAAAATCCTCTTCCAGTGCCTGTTGACGGGAGTCTCTTGACTTATCAAGGCATCTTACCCCACTGCTAGACAATCTGGAGACTGCCTGGAGGAGGACGAGGAGCAGGACCACGGGGTCAGAGAGGCCTGAGCTCAAACCCAGAATTGCTAGCTGTGTGACCTTGGGGAAAGTCTCTGAGCTTCTCTGAGACTCCATATTTTCATCTGTACAATAAAACATTGGCCTCATGGAACTTCAAATAGAACACTTCCATCTGTATATAAAACATTTGCCTCATGGAATTGATGTGAGAATTACATGAGAGGATATATGGAAACCTGAGTGTCAGCTGCGGTCTCCCCCTCCGCCACCTGTGATAATGCAGCAGTGACCATCATTGCAACAACCTCTGATTCTACCGAGAAATCAGTGTCCCGGACAGTGCGCTGAGCCTTATGTGAGTTACGTTATTTAATCGGCCTCTAAGGTAAGCACTGAGACTGCCACCATTCCAGATGGGGAAGCCAGCACTTGGAGAAGTATGTGTAACCTGCCAGGGCCCCACAGGCAGAAAAGGTAGGGCTGGAATTTAGACCCAGGAAACCTAAACTGGGAATCTGCTTACTTAACCACTGTCATACACGCCTCTTCAAACCTGCTGACGGTAAGCGCTCAGTAAGTGCTAGTCATCATTAGGACTATAATTACTGGATGGCCAGGAATCTTTCTTTCCAGCTGAAGGTCCTCTCCAAGATTTCAGCACGAGGGTTCTGCCTTCCTGTGGTCTCCCTGCTTCCAAACTCCTCAGAGCTGATTCAGTGCGGATCATTCACGAGCTGCAGGAGAGCTGTCTCAGTTCCTTGGTGCAATTACTGGGATGCAACACTGAGCCCCTTCCTCCCTCGCTGGCCAGGAAAGACTCACTCCCCCAGGCACGTGGGAATGTGCCCTAGATTTAACGGGAAGATGGAATGTGGGAAAATGTACACACTTCTGAACACAACTTTATACTGAATATTTGACATCAGTGTTTTTGAACATCCTTTTTCTCCCCTACCCCACACCTCCAAGAATTTTCCCCGCTCAGTTTGCTTCATAGAGCCTCGGCCACCTAAGGGCCCAGCGCTCGACACACAAGGGTCTCCTCTCTCCTCCTCCCATCCCACACCCCTCCTCCTACCCCCAACTCTAGTCGGTCAGGGATAGGAATTCTGCTTCCACCAGCCCTTCATCCCAAACCTTCCCATCTTCCCATAGATGGAGGGGCTTTCTAGTTAACTAGACCCACCCTTTTCCAGCTTCCCAGGTGACTCAGTGATAAAGAATCCACCTGCCAAGCAGGAGACACAGGTTCAATTCCTTGGTTAGGGAGATCCCTGGGAGAAGGAAATGGTAATCCACTCCAGTATTCTTGCCTAGAAATCCCATGGAAGGAGGAGCCTGGAGGGCTACAGTCTGTGGGGTCCCAAAGTGTCAGACACAACTTAGCGACTAAACCAGCAACCACCACTCTTTTCCAGGGCAGTGGGGCCTTTGATGGGTCTTCATTCCTTGGCAACATAACCATAACAGCACAAGGAAATTCTTCCTTGGATTAAGTAGGAATAAGCCTGTTTTCCAGTAATGATCTTAAAATATTAAAAGTCTCAGTTAGTTCAGTTCAGTTCAGTCACTCAGTCGTGTCTGACTTTGCGACCCCATGAATTGTAGCACACCAGGCCTCAAAATCTGTCATTCAAAGTGCCGCTAAGTGGTTCCCATGGTTATCTATCAGATCAGTCGCTCAGTGGTGTCTGACTCTTTGCGACCCCATGAATTGCAGCACGCCAGGCCTCCCTGTCCATCACCAACTCCCGGAGTTCACGCAGACTCACGTCCATCGAATCAGTGATGCCATCCAGCCATCTCATCCTCTGGCGTCCCCTTTTCCTCCTGCCCCCAATTCCTCCCAGCATCAGAGTCTTTTCCAATGAGTCAGCTCTTTGCATGAGATGGCCAAAGTACTGGAGTTTCAGCCTCAGCATCAGTCCTTCCAATGAACATTCAGGACTGATCTCCTTTAGGATGAACTGGTTGGATCTCCTTGCAGTCCAAGGGACTCTCAAGAGTCTTCTCCAACACCACAGTTCAAAAGCATCAATTCTTCGGTGCTCAGCTTTCTCAGACCTTGGTAATTATCTTGCCTAGATTTTCTGCGAGATACAACCAGCCCTCACTGCTTGGACCATCCCATGCAGAGTGGGACATTTAGTGCTTTGTACCCTCTGTACCCCAACAGCATCCTGCCTCCATCATTGTGACAACCAAAAATGCTTCCCCCACATCACCAGAGCCCCCTAGCTCTTACTCATGCACAAGCATACAAGTGTGTACACACATGTATACACACATTTACACACACACACACACACAGTGCAGAATCACTCCTCCCTTTCTTCATGAAGAGTAGAATGTGCCATCCCAATATATATCTCTGGTATGTCAATTATTTTGAGTTGTAGGCACTTACTATTACTACTACTAAGTCGCTTCAGTCGTGTCTGACTCTGCACGACCCCACGGACTGCAGCCCACCAAGCTTCCCCATCCATGGGATTCTCCAGGCAAGAACACTGGAGTGGGTAGGCACTTAAAAGGCAGCAAATGCGGGGACAGACTTCCTCTGAACTCTCCTTATCTGCCTCCAGACAGATCATGCAAAAGGAACTAAAATACCATCAATGTCCTCCCCTGGAGTGTCCTCAACAGGGCGAGGGAGGCAGATTGAATCTAGACACGAAGAGACTAGAAGTCAATTCCACAGCCACGCAAGCTCCATCAGACTGTCACACGTCCAGTCTATTCTTCTAGGAGTCCATTCATCTTCCCTAAAACTCATTTCCTCTCCTCTAAGGGAGCTGCATCCTTCCTCCTCTTTCCCTATTAAGTCGGTGTTTCAGTCTGAGCTCTAGACCACCTCAGGGAGTGACTCTTTCTGGCTTTGGCTGCTGCGTGCCCGAGGGATACATGTTCATAAACTTCTGTTTGTTTTCCTCTTCTCAATGTCTTTTACGACAGGGGTCTCCGCTAAGAACTCAGAAGGGTAGAGGGAACATTATTTTTCCTCCCCTACCTACATACACCTGGGCTCAAGAGGCAGAGAGAGGCAGACCGCTCAGCCTGCGGTCACAGTCACAGAGCTAGTGAGGCTGGAAAGCTGGACTCTACCTCCAGAGGGAGGGCCTGGCCCAGGAGAATGGCCCCTCGCCGCAGAGGCTGAGGCCGTTCTGCTCCCAGGCCAGGGAATAGGGCCCCCCTCATTTCCTTCTGCTCCAGATCTCTGCAAACCCAAGTCCTTGGCTCCTCTAGAAGGGCCAGCAGGGCGCCAGGCAGACAGTAGCAGAGAAAACCTCAGCCTCTCACATGCTGAGGACTCACGGGTTCTGCTTGGTTCCCAGTAAACCATAAATATCGACGTCAAATGAGGTTAGCAGGAGTGCTGGCCCCAAGGCGGGGAGGGGAGCCAGCCAGACCTCAACCCAGCAGCTCTCTGGAGAGGCAGTCTTCCACCTCGCAGCCTGGACCCCCAGCTTCCTGCAAGCCTGGCCATGGAATTCCAGCTGTCGGCTGCCCAGACATAGAGGGTGGGGGGCAGCGGGGGCGATTTCCATAATCCAGAAGCTGAAGTGTGCCAGTAAGCAGGGCTTTCCAGACTTGGGGACACACCAGGCCAAAACACACAGCTCTGGGCCCACTTAGAGACATAGCACCTGGAGGATGGGGCAGAGGGCAGGCCCCCTAAAGGCGGGCAGGGACCTCCGTTCACCTCTGAACCAGCCCTGGTTGTGACCCTGCAGGGTAACCCACTGCATCCCCATTTCACAGATGAGTTTATCCTAAGTGTTCTTGGGGTGTGGGAGAGGGGTCTGTGGCTTTAAACACTGAGATTAGGGAGGCAGAGGATGAGGGGAGGGGGAGGGAGAGGAGAGGGAGGGGCTTCCCAACTGGGAAAGAGGAGGGTCTGCAGGGAGGCTGTGAGGATGTCTAGGGAGGCTGAACCCCAGACTCCCCAACTTTCCCAACCCCCATCCCCAAGGAAGGAGGGGTAGGGGCTCCTCTGGCTAAGTGGACAGAGGCAGAGGGAAGGAACCCCAAATGATACCAAATTTCCCACTGGCCCACTTTAAAAATCAAGACAAATTGGACAAACATATCTAAGTTTGTGGTTGTATATATCTACCTGCTACTCTAAAAATTTTTGGAAACTGTGGTATATGTTGACTGTAGTAGATATCGTAGCTAGATTATGTAGCCTGTGTTCTCCCTGTAATACATTATGAGTCTCTCCTCTATTATGGAATACACTTTTAATTAATTTTCTGAGATACGATCCACATAGCATAAAATCCATCCTTTTGAAATGTGCCATGCGGTGGTTTTTCTATACTCACTATGCTGCACCGTCATCACCGTTATCTCATTCCAGAACATTTCCATCAGCCCCAAAAGAAGCTGGTACCTGTTAGTGGTTAGTCCCAAGTCTCCCCTTCCCTGATCTTCTGACAACCACTAATCTACTTTCTATCTATGGACTTGCCATTCTGTATAAGTCATATAAATGGAATCATAATGAATGGGATTATGTCTGACTTCTTTCACTTAGCATCATGTTTGCAAGTTTCATCCCTGTTGCAGCGGGTAACAGTACTTCCTTTCTATGACTGAATAATGGCTTATTGTATGGATATGCCATATTTTCCTGGTCTACTCATTCATTGATCAACATTTGGATGGTTTCCATTTGGGGGATATTATGAGTAATGCTGTTTTGAGCATCTGTGTACGACAAGGTTTTGTGTGGACAAATGTTTTCATTTCTCTTGGATATATATGTAGCAGTAGAATTGCTGGGTTATGGTAATTCTATATTTAGCTTTTTGAGGAGCTGCCAGACTGTTTTCCACAGTGGCAACACCATTTTACATTCCCATCAACAATGTAAGAGGATTCCAGTTTCTCCACATCCTCACCAACACTGGCTATTTTTCTCTTGTTTCTTAAATTATAACCATTGTGGTTTTGATTCTCATTTCCCCAGTGACTAATGATGTTGGACATAAATATGCTTTTAAATTGTGATTTTAGTGGCTGTATAAATTCCATGGTAGACGACTATAATGTATTTTTTAATTGGCTACTATTGAGTTTATTTTAATTGGCTACTATTAAGTGTTCCTATTTTTCTAATTCATGTACATACATATAAGCTGCCTTTTTTATCATAATTATCTCTGATGCAATTTTGTTCATTCACTGAATAGCTATCTAGTAACCCAAGCCTGTTCTAGATGCTTTTATATGGTGCTGATCAAAACAGGTCCAATACCTCCTTCCTGGAACATACTGTCTGGTGATTTGGTAAACAATCATGCAAAGAAGTTTATCATTACAAAGGCTGATGGGTATTATTAAGGAAAGGTACAATAGGCACATGTAAGAGGACCCTGTCATTCGGAGCAGGAGGCAGGTGAGGCCTAGGGAGGGGGAGTTAGCCAGGGTCAGGTAAAGAGTCTACCTGTAACGTGGGAGACCCGGGTTCCATCCCTGGGTCGGGGGAGAGCCTCTGGAGGAGGGAGTGGCAATCCACTCCAGTATTCTTGCTGGGAAAACCCCATGGACAGAGGAGCCTGGTGGGCCAGAGTCCATGGGGTCACAAAGACTCGGACATGACTGAGCAACTAACACAAGATGGGAAGGCAGAGGGAAGAGCGTGAAGCCCCCTCGCTGGGAAACGGCTCTGCCTGTTTCAGCAACTAACAGCAGATGTGAGCGTCTGGCAGACATGAGGAGGAAGAGCAAAGCGGGTGGGGTGGAAGGAATCCATGTGGAGAGGGGATGGACCACACTGACTGATAGCCAGTTTCGGGATGGCTAAATACACAGACAATTGTTTTCTTTCCAATTGTGTCCATTCAAATAGCAAAGGAGAGATGGTGAGAAGAAAGGAGTAGGGGAGAAAGGATTTCTGAAGACAGCATACTTAAATGATTCTTGCCCTATTTGTCCCTGTGCCAGCCAGGCTGGTACAGGAGATCCAACCAGTCCATCCTAAAGAAGACCAGACCTGAATATTCTTTGGAAGGACTGATGCTGAAGCTGAAACTCCAATCCTTTGGCCACCTGATGCGAAGAACTGACGCATTGAAAAGACACTGATGCTGGGAAAGATTGAAGGCGGGAAGAGAAGGGGACGACAGAGGATGAGATGGTTGGATGGCATCACCGACTCAATGGACATGAGTTTGGGTGAACTCCAGGAGTTGGCAATGGACCGGGAGGCCTGGCGTGCTGCAGTCCATGGGTCGCAAAGAGTTGGACATGACTGAGCAACTGAACTGAACTGATCAGCCAAGCTGAGTAATCCTCAGTGGCCCAGACACTTCTGTCCCCTGCCAGGTCCATGCCCAGACCATGTGCTTGAGCAGCGTACTCCTGGGCCACCACACACTACAATGAGCCATCCTTTGTATCCCAGCCAGGGCTGCCTGGACAAAAGTGGGTGTTTGACCGATGAGTAGCCAATCTTGAAGTTCGCTAGTGACCAGAGATGTGGCCAGTAGGTATAATAAAAAAAAATTAATATTTGGTTTTTGTCCCTGATTCCTGCCCAGAGGTCCTAAATCCCTTGGTATTTCTTTAGTATGCTAATAAGAAGACCCATGGGGAGACCCTAGACAGGTTCAGAATGGGAGCTGGCTGTCCTTATCCCTAAACTCCTGGGAGAGGAGAGAGGTTGGAGATTGAGTTCAATCACCAATGATCAAGGATTAAATCTATCATGTCTAGATAATGAAACTTTAATTTTTTAAGAAAAACCCTAAACAACAGAATTTAGAGTCTGACAGTCCATGGAATTCTCCAGGCCAGAATACTGGAGTGGGTAGCCTTTCCCTTCTCCAGGGGATCTTCCCAATCCAGGGATCGAACCCAGGTCTCCCACGTTGCAGGTGGATTCTTCACCAGCTGAGCCACAAGAGAAGCCCAGGAATACTGGAGTGGGTATCCTATCCCTTTTCCAGCAGATCTTCCCGACCCAGGAATCAAACTGGGGTCTCCCACATTGCAGGAGGATTCTTTACCAACTGAGCTACAAGGGAAGCCCAACTTTAATTTTTTAAGAAAAACCCTAAACAACAGAGTTGAGAGAGCTTCTTGGTTAGTGACTATATCAACTTGCTGGGAGGGTGGCGTGCCTGAAGAGGGCTGGATACTGCCACTCGTCCTCCACCATATTTCTTCCTCTTCCATTTGGCTGCTGTGAGTTGTGTCCTTTATGACAAACCCATAACAGTAAAGCACGTTCCTGAGTTTTGTGAGTTGTTCTAGCAAATTATGGAACCTGAGGAGAAGGGGTTGTGGGAACTCGAGAATTAAGAGCCGGTTGGGAATACAGGTGGTCCCTGGGACTTGTGAAGAGTTTCTGAAGTGGAGACAGTCTTGTGGGAATGAGCCCTAAACCCCTGGGGTCTGCATGAACTCTGCAATTTAGTATGAAATTGAATGGAATTGCTGGACACAAAATTCGTGTCAAAGAATCAGAGACCTCGTATGAGAGTTCATTTACTCCATCACCTGTCTGGGACTTCCAAGCCAAGCAAGTCTTCTCCTAAGGGGACAACGAGTATAAATTGAGAAGCTGGGGGTGGGAGTCAAAGCCGAGAGATACACGAAGAAAGAGAAACTCCGGGGCTACCGAAGGTGTACGCTCACAGGAGCCATAGACATGAGGAGGCAGAGGCCACGCAGAAACAGAAGCCCTGAGACGGAGAAGAGAGGACGCAGCAGGGGACAGTGGCCAGCGAAGGAAGAAGCAGAGAGGACTCGAGAAGCCTCCACGGGCGGGCACTAGGGCAGGCTACTCCAAAGGACCACCCTCCAGTCCTCCGAAGAGCTTTCCAGTGGCAGAGCTGCAGTGGAGATGCTGTTTTCCTCATTTCCTCGTGTAACCTGCTGGCTGGAAGTGACCTGGCAGGATCTCTGCTCCTCACATGCGTCTCTCATTCCAGGCACATGGGTCCTGGACTGGCTCAGGAATCCCCAGCCCCATTCTTGCAGAGGGAAAACTTGGAAGTGAGAGAAAGCTGTGAAAGGCATTGAATATCCGCAGCCCGGGTGGATGGGCCAGCTACTGAGAACACGGGAGCTGAGTGCGCACAGAGGGAGGCAGTGGGTGCAGCTCAGATGCAGGAGCCACGAAGCCCAGATCTGACTCTGAATCTCCAGTAAGAAATCACCCTGAATAAATTTAATCACCCTGAATAAACCCTGCAGCCTCTCTTGGCCTCAGTTACCACTACCTGAAAACATAGGTGATTTCTATCCCATTGTGAATGTTTGGTGAATCACTGACAAAATGACCAGATAACCCAGCTGCTACTTCTGAAGAGCCAAGGGCAAAGGCAGGGAATGCACATGCCCCCTGCACACAGCACCACAGAGGGGTGGGCAAACCACCTAGGTCACCCCTCCAGACTGACCCCTGAACCCAGCCCTACCCTCACCCCCATAAGGCACCAGCTTGCCTCCCTCTACCTTGGGGAGTGAGCAAGGAAACTTGTTAGTTGCTGGTGCTGCTGCTGCTGCTGCTAAGGCGCTTCAGTCGTGTCCGACTCTGTGCAACCCCATAGATGGCAGCCCACCAGGCTCCCCTGTCCCCGGGACTCTCCAGGCAAGAACGCTGGAGTGGGTTGCCAATTCCTTCTCCAATGCATGAAAGTGAAAAGTGAAAGTGAAGTCGCTCAGTCTTGTCCGGCTCTTCGCGACCCCCTGGACTGCAGCCTATCAGGCTCCTCCGCCCATGGGATTTTCCAGGCAACAGTACTGGAGTGGGGTGCCAGGAGCCCCCATTAAAGCTTTGCCTGAATTTCTTGTCTGGCCTCTTATCAATTTCTATTGATTAAGGAAGGCTAAGAACCCTGGTCCGTAACAGGCTCACTTTGGGCCAATGTGGAATTTAACTTGAAGAACTTGGAAGGAGCAGGGTCACCATCCTTAATCTTTTGCTTTTTCTTTGGTCAGGGTCTGTCCACCCCTCTTTGGGCATGGCTCTCTCTGAGGGTCAGGGAAGGGGGTAGTGTGTTCTGAATTCAGGGTCAAGGAGACCATGCTGTCCCTGAGCTAAGTTGGACCTTTGTCCTCCATCCCCCCGTGTGAAAGTCGCTCAGTCGTGTCCAAATCTTTGTGACCCCATGGACTATACAGTCCATGAAATTCTCCAGGCCAGAATACTGGAGTGGGTGGCCTTTCCCCTCTCCAAGGGATCTTCCCAACCCAGGGATGGAACCCAGGTCTCCCACATTGCAGGCGGGTTTCTTTACCAGCTGAGCCACAAGGGAAGCCCTTAGGGGCCCCCAATCCTTCTCGAGGAAAGAACAGGATTATCTGGGATCCTGAGCCAAAAGTTCCCTTTCCTCATTTATTCCAAAGCGCTGTGCCCTCAGAAAGCTCGCAGTCTAGTAGGGGACAGATGACCCAGCAGTAAGGACCCGGAAGGGACTTTAGCAGGGCCATGGCTCGGCCAGGCTTCATCCCGTTTTGCGGGGGGGTGGGGTGGGGGTGGGGGTGGGGGACACCTGAGTTCCTGCCTCGTACCGCCTCTCCACCTGCCAGCTGATCTCCGGTCTCGTCCCGCTGACGCCTGCCGGCTTCCCTCAGCGACCCGCTGCTCAGCTAGTCCGTCCCAGGCCTTCCCCTCCCCCTCGCGCCCCAGCTGGTGGTCTCCAGCTCAACCTCAGCTCCATTTCTGCTGCTGCCTGAGCTGGACCCTCCCGTCTGACCCCGATCCTCAGGAGAGAGCCCCACCTGCAGGCCTCAGAGAGAGAAGAAAGCCTGCTCAGGCCAGCCCCCACCCCAGGGAGCATCCGTCCCCCCGCGGGCCGAGCCATGGCAGCACAGGGTGGAGGGGAAGAGACTTCGGGCCGAGATTCGGATCCAGAGCCCACATCTGACTACACAACCCCGGCTGTGAACTCGGAAAACTTCCAGTTCCTCCTTATCGAGGGAGATTTTCCTTCCTACCTCTCAAAGTCACAGAGAAATTGGGCCTCTTTATCGTTAAAAGACCCATCACGGCACTCCCCGCTTCCCCTCAGCCCCTCCCCCACCACGCAGCCCACCCCCCACCCCCGGAACCCTGAATGAGTCTCCCCAGCCGGCGTCGCCGAAGGGGCGGGGCCGAGGGGCGGGGCCGGAGAGCTGGAGAGTCGGTTTTAACACAAACCTAATTGTGGGTCTGCAGTTCGGCCGTGCCTGGCTCCATTCATGAAAGCACTATTTTTAGCCTAAGACTGGCCGCCTGCGGTCCCAGCGGGGGTGGCCGGGCTATGTGTCAGGTCTGAGTGATCATGGACTCACTCTGGCCAGGAAACAGGCCCACGGGGACCAACTGCTGCATCCCAGAGCTGCCACCGCCTCTGGGAGGAGGTGGATGTTCAGCAGGAACTAGGAGTTTAAACCTGCTCACCCCGGCAAGTGTGAATGTGGAGCGCGGCATCAATAAGGAACACACACTGGACGCTTACTAGTGCCGGGACACTGCTCTGATTGTACATGTATTAACCTCTTTAATCCTTAATATGGGGTAGATACTATGATTATCCCCATTTTATAGATGAGGAAACTGAGGCTGGAGCCATTAATTTAACCTCCTTGAGCCCACATGGTAGTAGCAAGTGGAGCAGGGGGATTTGAAGCCAAGCCCTTGAGCTACAGCATCCCTTCCCTCACTGTCCATTTCCTTGGCATCTGGACCATGGGCAGACTGTCAGCTACTGCCTCTAGGTCTTCCCAACTCAGGCTCCAGAGCCTAGGCCCACTCTTAGCCCACAGAGTTCTCTAGGATCCCAGGGAACATCCAGTCCCACCCTCCTTTGGAAGTGAGGGAACTGAGGCTCAGAAAGGAGTCCAAGGTTATGGAACCAGTTGGCTCTGATTCCGAGGCCCAGACAATTTCTGCTGAATGATTCTGTGAGACCAGCTCACTTAGTAACCTGCCTGTCACCTCAGCCTATCCCTGGCTCCAGAACTCAGTACCCGTTCTCTTTAGAGCAAGGAACCTGGGCTCTGGAAGCAGATTTGAGAGCTGCTCCTGACATGCTTTGTGACCCCAGGCAACTCAGCTCATGTCCCTGAGCCTCAGCTTCCTCACCTGTAAAATGGGAGCAATTGGGCTATCTTCCTAAGGCCATGTGCTGGCTATAGATTGCCTGAGGACTCGGTAACTGTGGGTTTCCTTATCTTGGATTTTTCAAATCATTCATTAAGCTTTCCTGTGAACAAGATGCACGGTGTGCACCTGCCCAGAGCTGCTTCTGGAAATGGAAGATGATGGAGTTGTAGACACCATGACCAGCTGTTGGAGAGGCGTTTGGAACAAATTATGCCATGCCATCATCTGCCTTGTCCTCAGATTCCCAGCAGAAGAGACAGGGGAGACGTGGCCTGTCCGTCCTCTGAGCCAGTTGCCCAGATAGCAAAGCAGAACAAGCATGACAGAGATCGAGTTCAGCTTAGCCTCATCCCTTCTAGATGGCCTTGGGTCAGTCTCTGGCCCTCCCAGGATCTCATCTCCCAGATGCAGAGATCGGCCAGACCTCCACCAAGACTCTCCCTGCCCTGGTTTTCTGTGACTTGACCAGAGCAAGCCCCTCTTTCAGAGTCTTGGGACCCTTATGTTTTACCACCACCACCAGCAGCAGCACACACACACACACACACACACACACACACACACACACACAAGCGCCTGCACACACAAACATACAGACGCGGCACTCCCTGCATCTCTGCTCAGGGTGGGGGGTGGGGACAGTCCCCATCCTCCCTTCTGGATTCACTCTAGACTTGCCCATGACCCAAGCGAGCAGCTCCCCACAGCGGTCTCCCCCTGAGTCCCATGGTCTACAAGGTCAGCTCCCCATAGGTGACTTTTTCCAGTTTTGAATTCTAGTTGCAAATCTCCTGGCTAAAGGATCTAAGTGCCCAAGCGGATCAAGGGAACTGGGTCATGTGTCCTAGGCTAGGGGTGGAGCAGCTGCTCCAAGAACAGGGTGAGAAAAAGGAAGAAATCAAAGCATCTCTAATTCAGAAGCAAAACAAGTCCACCTGGAATGTCAGTTTGTTACATGGAAAAATATATCTACACTAACTTCTCGTTTATCCAGAAAGCCATCAGAGAGAGCTGGGCTTTAAATTACAAAGATAAAACTACCCCTCTCTCCCAGCTGCCAAAATAAAAGAAAAAGTTCAAGCCCTTAACTCATCAGAGAATCTTCTCATTTGTTGTTTAATTAACTCTTAAAATGCAATTTTAACACACATGAATTATTGGTTTCCCACTAGAGGGCATCATCATGATCATGCCATGAAGAAGAAATGTTTTAAAATATAAAAAAAAAAAAAAAGGCAAAACAAAACTTTTAACAGTAAACACAGAGATTTAGTGTCTTGGAGGATTTTTTGTGACAGATCACACAATTTAGGAGTCCCTGCAAGGATTGTGCACACGAAGAGAGAGCACAGTTATGTTACTTGATCTCCATTTAAGATGGTGTAAATAGGTAACACATTGGGAAAGCCTTCCATTTAATATAAAAAGAAAGAAAGAATTTTTTTTTAGTTTTTCACAGGAGGAATAAATCTCATCTGGAAAATGCATTCTTGTGGAATAATACAGTTATAAATGATGTATGACTATACAAGGGTTTACAAGCCAATCCAACAAAAATAATAAACGGCACAATTTTGAAACCAAACTCTGTAACTAGCAGCTAGAGTTTCATCATTGTAGGAATAAAGTGCTTTAACAGTGACTTCAGTTGGATGGAGGACCCCAGAGACCTTGCCAAGAGCTTGAGAGCAGATAATTTTCAGGAACGATGCCCAGTGCCGAACCACCACATAAGTTTACCCTCTCGCCTCAAGCAAGACCCTTATACTTGGTTATAAGGGGGGAAAGGAGACCCTGAAAAATGTAGTATGTTCAAACTGAAGACCAGGAAGGAAGATGAGTCTTTCAGGCATTGGATCCCCAAAAGTCTTCACGGCTAGGGCTTCCTGGCTGGTGCAGTGGAAAAGAATCTGCCTACCAATGCAGGAGACGCAAGAGATGCAGGTTTGATCCCTGGGTCGGGAAGATCCCCTGGAGTAGAAAATGGCAACCCACTCAAGTACTGTTGCCTGGAAAATTCCATGGACAGAGGAGCCTGGTGGTCCATGAGGTTGCAGAGAGACCCAACTGAGTGACTGAGTGTATGCACACGTGCGTGCACACACACACACACACACACAAACATACATTCCCAAAAGAAAGCACACTGAAATCAACTGGAAACTCATCAGACTTTAGGACATTTAGGGGAGGAATCAGGAATGGGCATTTTAAACACATTCCCTATGTGATTCTGAGGAATGTGGTCCATGGACCACACATTAAGAAACACTCCTCGTCCCACTTCACAGATGGGGAAATCAAGGCCTGGAGAGGAAAAGAGCAAAGACTCAAAATCACACAAAGAGTCAGAAGCTGAGCTGGCCTTTTGGCCTATCCAGGGCTTCTTTCCACCAAATTCCGCCTGCCCACGGACTGCCTCCCGGGGCTGCTAACATTCCAAGGAAACTTGTAACAGGAAAGGATATGTCAGCTGTGCCTGTTTCGATGTTCAAGCATCCATCGTGATTCCAGGTTCTGCCAGACACAGCACTCAGAGCTCAGGCCGCCAAGCTCCGAGAGCCTGATCTTTCCAGATAGGATCGGGGATGTGATTACAAAAGCTAGCATTTATTTTTATTTCCCCAAGAAAATAAATCGGCAGTTTTGTGCCAAGAAAAGTGATCAGAGAAAGCAGTGTTTCTAGACAGGAGGAGGCCCTGGACCCTGGCCAGCCCCTCAACCCCTCCCACCCCACCGCCCCCCTCCACCCCCCCACCCCACCGCCCCCGTCTCCAGCACTGCCTTAACATCCTGAAGGTGTCTCCAGCAGAGTCGGGTCCTTAGACAAAGACCCCTTTGGGCTTCGAATTCGGGAACCCTCTCCTTTAGCAGTGGCTAAAGGGCTCGGGAGGTGGAGGGTTACTTTCCTCTTGGGGAGAAAAGGAATTTTCCCCAGCGTCTCCTATTACACCAACTCCCCCCAAATTATCTAAAAATGGAGGGTGGTGGAATATGAGATCGCTGCCAGGTACCACAGTTATGACAGTGATTCTCAAAAGAGGACAATTTTGCTCTCTCCTGAGGCTGGGAAGGGACGTTTGGCAATAGCCGGACACATTTTTGGTTGTCACAACTTGGTTGAGGGGTGCTACCAGCATCTAGTGGGTAGAGGTCAGGGAGGCTGCTAAGCATTCTGCAATGCACAGACAGCCCCCACCCTTTGCCCAAAATGTCAACAGTGCTGAAGCTAGACCTTGAATTATATGCGAGTGACCCAGGATGTTCTGGGTGTGAGTCCAGGTTTGCCTTGAAATGCTGTGTGAGCTTGGGCAAGACCCTGCCCTCTCTGGGCCTCAGATGCCCATCTGTACCAAGAAGAAGATAAGAAGCTCCTCTCTGGGACTTTTGCAGTTTGGGTCATTTAGGGGTTGGGAGACCAGGAGGCCTGAGACCATGGGCCTGCCTTCTGCAACGCAGACATGGCTGTGGGATAATGGTAGTGGGGGGGATCTACTCAACACCCCCATGCCTGAGGGGTGGACAATCTGCTTTCCTGAGCCCATCCTCCAAGGCACAATATCTGGAACTCCTGCTCCACCAGGAACGGAAAAACCATTATCTGCAGATGACATCACTTTGCAAAAATGCAAGTAGCGAGTGATTGCCGAGCAGAGCTCCAGGGAAGGGGTGGGAAGAAAGGGCTGAGAGCATGCCAACCCCCAGCAGCGCCGGCATCCGGCACCTTGAAGCATCTCAGGACCACCTCGGACAAGCTCCTCAATGCCTCCGGACTTCAGTCTTCCCATCTCCAGAGTGAGAGCCAGACCTGGGTATGGTCAGGAGCCCTTGCTGTTGGGAGGCTCCAGAACCTGGGACTCTTCCAGATCAAGTGTCAGAGGGCCTCTGGGCTGTCGGCACAAGGGAGGCCCCCCAGGCACAGGGAACCCAGGGTTGGTGGATGGAAAGAGAGGAAAGTGATCACCCTGCCCAACTGGGCCACACAAAGGATACTGGTGCCACCAAAGTGCTTGAAAACAGACTCTTCCTGCCGGGCTGGGCACCTATGTCGCCCACCAGCCCAGTTTCTTTCTTGGTCTGGCATTTGGTGGAGCATCGTGAACCAGCAATGGGCTGGAAACAACAGCCCGGGGGGCTTGCTTTCACGGATGGATGAGACTGACCCACAATCCAGTATCTTTCTACTTGGGGGTCCCCAGGAGGCGAGGGCACCATGAGGAGCAGCTCTGATTAGCAGAGTGGGCTCAGCTACACTGAAGGAGCCCTGGGACGGCAGTCAGGACAAACCGGTCTCTAGACCAGCCGTGAGAACAGGGCCTCAGCTCCTCCTTCTAGACACACTTCATCCAGAGACCCTGCGGTTCACTTTCAGGTCTAGGCTTTGGTGTCTTTCTCAAAGAGCTCGGCAGGGCTGGGTGTCTTTATCCCGTGACGGTTCCCTCCCTGCTCCCACCCTCACCCAGAACAGAATCACCATTCAACCCCTGTTGCTTTCTCAGTGGAAAAGGAAGGAGGGAGAAAGAGCTGGATTAGCCTTAGCCAAGCTCAAGGGTGGGTCTGGTACCCTGGCCAAGGGAGCGCCCCTCCCGCACTTCACTGAGCGCTGTCTGGAGGCAGTGCGGTCTAATGGCTGGAATATTCGGTCTGGCATCACCAAGACCAGGGCCCACATCTTGGTCTGGCAACCTCCAAGCTGTGCGGAACTTGACTTGGTCCTCAGCTAGGAAATGGAGCTAGCACCTTAACATCTCTGTGCGGGTGGGGGAGTAATTCGGTTTGCCCCGCCCTTTGCCCCCTGGATTCATTCTCACCTCTCCCTGCCTGGTCCTCAGGAGGCTGACTCCACCCAGACTGAAGATCCGAGTGTAGGAAGGAGAGGAGAGAGGTCAGGGGGTGTCCATGCTCCCTCTGCTGCGCCACAGTCCCGGCTGTGGCCGTGTCCCCCTCCCAGGGTCCCCGCTCCCATCAGAATGCCTTCATCCCACACCTCCTGCTCTGGGGGCTTCTGGCAACACAATGCCAGCCTCTTGTCCCTTCAGGCCTACTGGGCTCCCAGCTTCCTGCTGTGGCTGGTCTCTTGAGTCGTCACCACCTGCAACTGGGTCCTTTAACCCCCTCACCATACTTCAGTAGAATACCCTTTCATTATTCTCCCAAGATGATAAACAAATGCCCAACAAACACACAAAAAGATGCTCTCCGTCATGAATTGTTAGAGAAATGCAAATCAAAACCACAATAAGATAGCACATCTGTTGTGAGGATGGTCGCTATCATAAAAACAGAAGATAACAACTGCTGGTGAGGATGTGGAGAAATTGGGACGTGTGTGAAGTTAATGGGAATGTAAAATGGCACAGCTTCTATGGAAAACAGTATTGCAGATCCTCAAAAAATTCAAAATAGAATTACCATGCGTGTGTGCATGTGTGCTAAGTCGTTTCAGTTGTGTCCAGTTCTTTCCGACCCTATGAACTGTAGCCCGCCAGGCTCCTCTGTCCATGGGATTCTCCAGGCAAGAATACTGGAGTGGGTTGCCATGCTCTCCTCCAGGGGATCTTCCCGACCCAGGGATCAAACCTGCGTCTCTTATGTCTCCTGCATTGGCAGGCGGGTTCTTTACCACTAGTGCCGCCTGGGAGGCCCCCAAGAATTACCATGTGATCCAGCAATCCCACTTGTGGGTATATATCCCAAAGAATTGAAAACATGGTCTCAGCAAGATATTTGTACAGCTATGTTCATAGCAGCATTATTCACAATAGCCAAAATGTGTAAATATCCCAAGCGTCCACTCATGGATGAATGGATAAGCAAAATGTGGTATATAAATAGAGTGGAATAGTAGTCTTAAAGGAAGGAAATGGATGGACCTTGAGGACATCCTGATGCTGGGAAAGATTGAGGGCAGGAGGAGAAGGGGACGACAGAGGATGAGATGGTTGGATGGCATCACTGACTCAATGGACATGGGTTTGGGTGGACTCCGGGAGTTGGTGATGGACAGGGAGGCCTGGCGTGCTGCGGTTCACAGGGTTGTAAAGAGTCGGACATGACTCAGCGACTGAACTGAACTGAGGACATCATGGTGAGTGAAATAAGCCAGTCACAAAAAGGCAAATCCTGTATGATTCCACTTACTTAGGGTAGAGGTAAGTGGGGTGCCTGAAGTCACAGAGACAGAAAGTAGTGAGGTGGCTTCCAGGGGTGAGGGGGTGGGAAATGGGGAGAGGTTGATCAATGGGCACAGAATTTCACTTTCACAAGATGAAAAAGTTCTGGAGACCCACTGCCCAACAATGTGAATATACTTAGCCTTACTGAACTGTATACTTAGAAATGGTTAAGATGCTAAGAAAAAAACTTATCAAAGTATATATTTTAAATATATGGCCCTTAGTATATATGTTAACTATACCTCCAAAAAAGTGTTTGAAAAAACAAAGGCCCTTCATCAAACTCCCATCAAGATAACTGTCGGTTTCTGTACTGGTCAGCACATTAGAGTCTTCTGGGATCTTTTAAAAATTTCAAAGCCCAGGTCAACACCCCAGACCAACTGAATCACACCCCTTGTAGGTAGGACACAAGCACCAGCTTTTTTTGATGCCTCTCTGGTAATTCCAATGTGCCCACAAGTTGGAGACCCACTGAATAAATCCTTGGATTGAACCATATGCTTCTTGTCAGGAATCTGTATGATTAGCTAGTTCTTAGGCTTATTGTGAGGATTAAGAGGAATAGTGAATGCAAAGTATTTAGCAAGGTTCCTGGTACTTAGTTAATGCTCCATAAAATGTACTGAAAATATCATTGACTTTATTATCATTATTTCTCTGCGCCTCCGGGTTGCCGTGGGTCTTCGAGAAGCTGCAGAGGAGGTGAGGGGCTGGCTATCAGGACAGACTCAAGTCCTGGAAGGTAGGAGGCATCTGGCCTAAGGCAGAAGAAAGTGGGGATTCCATGCTGGCTGGGGAGCTTCGGGGACAAGATTGTGAGAAGCCCAGGGCCCAGAGGATGACAGACCTGCCTTGAAGCCAGAGGCACCTGCCTCCAGGGGCTGCTGCCCCCTCATAGCTCTGGCACAGCTCAGAGGCTCCAGAAAATGTTGGCGAAGGGGTGGGGGCACCCAGGGCTGGTGGATTAGTTGATCCAGGAAGCAGCCTGGCAGGTAACCAACAGACTTTGAGCTGATCTGCCACTCTAGGGCACCTTCTAATTTTTCACGGGTCCTCAACCACTCTTGGTAACCCCAGCAGCCTTGAGGTAACTACTGGCCACCACCGAGGGTCTGCCATGGTGTCCACTCACCTTGCTGAGCTGGGCATGCTGGGGGCGGGGGAGCAGGCCTCCCTGGGTCACTGCATGGGAACTGCTGCTGCTGCTGCTAAGTCGCTTCAGTCGTGTCCAGCTCTGTGCGACCCCATGACGGCAGCCCACCGTCCCTGGGATTTTCCAGGCAAGAACACTGGAGTGGGTCAAAGGGCCTGTGCATTGGGGTTGCCTAAAGAGGGGCATCTCTGCTGGCCAGGAAAGAGCTTTGGATGAGGAGGTGCTGGCCCAGCCTGTATTTTCTCCCTAGGCCATCCATCCATCCATTCATCCATCTGTCCATCCATCCATCCCATTAGCATTTCCTGAGCACCCACTGTGTGCCCAGTTGGGACCCTGAGATCTGATGGTGAGCAAGAGCTTAAGTCTGGCTGGGGGAGCAGGAGTGGCAGGAAGGAGAAGGACCAGGGGCAGAGGAGCCAGCAATATTCAGACTAGGGCTCACAACCCAGCTCTGCTCTGTATCTGCTGTGTGTCTTGGGGAAAGTCACTCCTCCTCTGCTGCTGCTGCTGCTTCTGCTAAGTCGCTTCAGTCGTGTCCGACTCTGTGCGACCCCAGAGACGGCAGCCCGCCAGGCTCCCCCGTCCCTGGGATTCTCCAGGCAAGAACACTGGAGTGGGTTGCCATTTCCTTCTCCAGTGCATGAAAGTGAAAGGTGAAAGTGAAGTCGCTCAGTCGTGTCCGACTCTTGGCTACCCCATGGACTGCAGCCTACCAGGCTCCTCTGTCCATGGGATTTTCCAGGCTGGAGTCCCGGTTTTATCTTCTTCCAAAGGGTAACAGACCCATCCTCAAGGAGATGCTGATGTCGGAAAGGAGACATGATGACATAATGGTCCCAGCTTGAGGCTATCTGAAGCTATTTCCCCAGGAAGGGAGGGCAGGCCCCTGAGCCCCGACCCCAGCCCAGGCCTCTTACCAGTGGCGAGGCTTATGGGGGAGGTAGCTTTCTTGGGACTGAGCTGTGGTCAGGAGCCAGGCCCAGTGGGCCCCCAAAACCACAGATCCACACAAGAAGCAGTCCTCTGGAGACTGGAACCTAGGAGCCTGGCTCCCCACCCAGCTGGCATGCTTTTCCCCATCTGTCATCAGGGCATCCTCAGCCTGTCCAGCGCTGATATTCCAAGGAAAGGTCAAGACTTCATGGTCCCATTGTGCAGGTGGGAAAGTCAGGGCCTAGGAAGGGTGAGGATCTATTCAAGAACACATGAGTCCATATCAGAGTCAGAACTAGAAGCCAGACCTCCTGGGTCCTCCCCACACTCTCCTCCAGAAGGGTCTGTGTCCTGAGATGAGCAGAATGCCAGGAAGTTGACCTGGAAGCTTTGACTCCCTCTTTAAGAGACTCCTCAACAAAACCTCAGCTCCTACTAGGCAACCAGCTTTCCCCTCCAAATATCCTCCAAGCAGCCCTCCCTCTAGACAAGTCCCTCCTCTGCTCAAGCACCTTCCATGGCTCCCTATTAGCCAATATAACTCCTAGCATCCAGGGTCCCAATCTACCTCCCCAAGTTGATCTCCCCTTGTGCTCCCACATTTGCCTTACATTCTGGTCCACTGGCCCCATCCCCAGGCCTTCGTTGATTCTGGTGCTTCCTCCTAGAACACCCTTCCTTGCCTCTTTTCTTTGTTTTCCTTTAGTCACTCAGTCGTGTTCAACTCTTTGTGACCCCATGGTATGCAGCACACTAGGCCTCCCTGTCCTTCACCATCTCCCAGAGTTTGCTCAAACCCATGTCCATCGAGTCAGTGATGCCATCCATCCGTCTCATCCTCTGTCGTCCCCTTCTCCTCCTGCCTTCAGTCTTTCCCAACATCAGGGTCTTTTCCAATGTCTGCTCTTCGCATCAGGTGACCGAAGTACTGGAGCTTCAGCTTCATCATCAATCCTTTCATGCCTCCTTCTTTTGAGTTCATCCAAACATCACCTGAGAGAGGAAGTCTCCCTCCTCCCCAAATCAGACACAGTCTCTCCTCCTCTAGGCTACCAGAGGACTCCCTTAGGTTAGCTCTTCTTGAGTGCCCACCTGTCTCCTCCAGGAGATGGGGAGGTCCCTGGGAGCAGAGCCTAAGTCACACCCACCTCTTGTCATCTTTCCAACCTCAGCACCGAGCATTAAAAGAGAAAAGGCTAAATGACCCCCGGTGCCCTGAGCCCACAGCCGGACGAACAAACAGGGACTGCTCCATGCCCTTTCGGGACCCAGTTCCAGGCGGGAGGTGGCCGGAGCCCAGGCCCAGCGCCTGGACACAGCCGTCGTCCCCGCCTCCAGTCGCTGTGTTTGTTTTCCTTCTCCCTAGGCAAAGGCTGCAGAGGCCATTCTGAGCCACAGCTGGTTTTTATTGCATCAAGACTCAAAAAAAGGCCTGAGCATATTTTTAGAGAGAAGGGGAAAAAGAATATTTTCTTCCCTGACCCAAGATGAGGGCTTGCTCCAAGTTTCCATCTGCTCTGCCTTCTGGGTGGAGCTGGCAGGGAAGTTTCTCTGCAGGAGGATCCTTCAGGACACAGGTTTATGAGCTCATAGATATGGCAGCTCGAAGGCTGCCTGCCTCCCATCCCTGACACACACACACAAATGCTCACTCACATACATGCTCACAACCTCAGGCCCGTGATATGGAGAGGGGAGGCCATGCCCCAGACAGGATGGTAATGGAGCAAGAGGGACCCAAAACCCCACTGGAAGAAGGAGACTGAATGGTGGCTGAACCCAGGTCTCCACGCTTGCACCCCAATACAGCATGCCCACTGGGCGTCCTGGACCCACAGGACCTGGGACCAGGATGAAGAATGTTTGACATGCATTTCAATGGCTGGTTTCCAAGTGTCTGAAGACACTGTCAGGATGAACAATATACAGATCACTTCAAGTATCACAGAGCTTTTGTCGAAGTGCATTTTCTCAATCAAAGGATGCGAAATGCACCGGAGTTCTGCTGGTGTGTGTGTGTGTGTGTGTGTGAATATGGTCTCTGTGTGTGACACATGTGGTGGAGTATGTGTATGTGTTGTGTTTGTATGTTCATGTGTAGTATATTTGTGGTATGGTTTTGTGTGTGTGTGTGTGTGATGTTTGATGTGTGCTCTGTGTAGGGTGAGGGGTGTGTATTTTGTGTGTTTGATGCTGGGATCAGGCCAGAAGCACGTCTGGAAGGGGGGCCTGTGTTGGGGTCCCCACCTCCTCTGGCACACTTCTGAGTGGTGCCTTTTTGAGATTTTTCCAGGGTAATTAGTTAGGGAAAGCACAACACTCAGAGGAAGAAGTTGAAAGGAAGGGGCCGTGTTACACACTTACTCCCCACCAGACCCTGCCCCTAGTATCAGAACTAAACTTTTTTGCCCCTGGTGACACCCAGTCCTAAAATCTCCCATCCAAAGAGATGCAGACAACGAAGCTCAAGTTGAGAGAAGCCTGCGGCCCAGTGCTACCCACAGAGCAGGAGCTAGAGTCCAGCCTCCTACCTCCTCCCCACAGCAGGCTGACCTTCAGTACCAAAGCCAGCAAGCAGAGCCCATAGTATTCCCAGCAAAAGTGAAAGTTCTTCACAGGTGAGCCACAAGGGAAGCCCGAGAATACTGGAGTGGGTAGCCTATCCCTTCTCTAGCAGATCTTCCCAACCCAGGAATTGAACCGGGGTCTCCTGCATTGCAGGCAGATTCTTTACCAACTGAGCTATCAGGGAAGGCCAGGCTCTCCACAAACTTTGCCTCATTTCCCTTTCATACCCACCCATCCAGGGGGCACGATTATTGCATTTTATCAGAGGAGGAAACAGGCTCAGGGGAAACGGAGGTGAAGGAGGCCCCTGGCAGCCACGAGGAGAGAGGAAGTCCCTGGAGACAGGCAGGCGCACTCTTGGCTGTGGGGATCAGACAGGGGAATCAGGGGGGCTTGTGGGCTTTTAGCTCCATGAAGCCTCTGCCTCTTTCATGTCTGTAGAGACACAGGCCCAGAATTGGTGCCAGGAGTGCGTGGGCAATGTGTGGGGCTTTTCCCTGTCTCTCTCTCCATCCTTCCTGGCAGCTCAGCCAGGCCAGGCACCCTCCTACCCACAGATCCCTTCTATCCTCAGGCAGCTTGAGCTGCTAGAGGCTCGCCTCCTACTTCTTAGAAACTGAGGCAACCCAGCAGGGGCCAAAGGGAGCTCCATGGGAGATAGGCTTTTCCAGCAGAAAGACTCAGGCTTCAGACCTTCCCAGCCTAGAGACCTTGGGCAAGTCCCCCTCCCTCCCTGAGCCTCAGTTTCCTCCTCTGTGAAATGGGGAATAACAACAGCTGCCTCCTGGGATGGTTGAGGGACCACAGGCGGGTGTGTGAAGCACTTGGCACAGGCCTGGCACAGGGAGGCACTTGATTGATGTATGTCCTGTTCCCATCCCCTGCTGCCCTGGTAGGCACGAGTTACAGCAGACTTGACCAGTCCAAAGGTCCCTCCCCTCCTGGCCCCAAGAGAAGCTGCAGAAGAAAGAGAAACAGCAGTTCTTGGAAAGTCACCATGAAGTCCTCCCTGGAACAGGCGGGACAGTCATCAAGTTGCCAATGGGTGGCCACACCAACCACCGGGGCTGGAGAGGCCCTCCGTGACCTCCCAGCTGCCTCGCTCTGAGTTCTGTGGTCCTATTCTCCACTCCGTGTCTACCCCTGCACAGGCCACCAGCATCAGATACTTCCCTGTGGGACTCATCTCACTCCACCCTCCCCTGCTCAAAGCCTCCCCTTCCCCCATTCCCACACTGGCATAAAGTCCTTTATGCCGGAACATTCCAGAGCATTCTCAGTCTGGCCGGTACCCACCGTGCTCTCTCCTTGAACCTCCTCACCCTGCACATCAGTTACAGCCAGTCCCACGTGGGCACCTGGTTTCATTACCTGTGGGAAGAGCTTAGTCCAGGCCTGGCACACAAGGGACCCTTTAGCAAGGCGGATCCACAGTTGGCAGAGACATCAGGCTTATGTCCCACAGGATTTTGGGCTTGGGATGTCATTGGTCTCCTCTGGCAATTTCTGACTCACACCTGAAGACCTACTTTAGTCTTCACCTCCTCCAGGAAGCCTGCCTTGATGCCCACCCCTCTAGGCCAGTGTAGGTGTCTTCTTCCCAGGTGGAGCTGCCTGGTGGCCCCCAGCCCTCCTGTCGCTGCTGTCTTATCTGGATAAATTTAGTCCCCACTCACCAGCCTGGCATGTCTTCCCCACAGTCCTTGTGGATTTCAGTAGGGCTTATGTCCACCCATAAGGCTTCTCTGGTAGCTCAGTGGTAAAGAACCCACCTGCCAAGCAGGAGATGTAAGTTCAATCCCTGGGTTGGGAAAATCCCCAGGTTGGGAAGATCCCCTGGAGGAGGAAATAGCAATCGATTCTAGTACTCTTGCCTGAGAAATCCTGTGGACAGAGGAGCCTAGCGGGCTACAGTCCACGGGGTCGCAAGAGTCAGACAGGACTGAGCATGCACGCACAGCTTTATGTCCACGCATAGGTCCTCCTTGCTCTCAGCCCCTGCGGCTCCCATCTGTCCCCTATCTCATCCCAAAGGCCTTGCAATGCAGAGTTAATTTGGAAAACAGAGTTTGCTGCCCTTCTGCAAACAGCAGAGAGCAATTCCTGCGCTGAGTACAAAACAAGCTGACATTCAGAGGCAGGCAACACAATTCTTAGGAATTTTTCAATTATCCCTCCCCCCAGAGAATCTCTGCCAGCTGGGAGTAGGGGAAACCTGACCTCTGGGAATGTTCTGGAAATTCCTCCCTTCCCCCACCCTCCCAGGCTCAGAGACCGTCCCCTCTTCCTGTTACGTTGAAGAAGTTTGGCTGGCTGGTTGTTTGGAGACCCCGGGTGTGGGTGTGGGGACCCACCTGAGACAGAGTAGTCACTGCAAAGGCAGCTGCTGACTGTTATCTCACGGAGCCGTTGTTCTGGCCTGAACTGTGTCCCCTCCCAAGTTCCTTTGTTGAAGTCCCAACCCCCAGGAACGCAGAATGTGCCTGTGTTTGCAGACAGGGCCTTTGAAGGGGTGATTACATTAGAATGAGGTCCTGAGGGTGGGTGTGAATCCAGTAATACTGCCCTTATCAGAAGGGGAAATTCAGTCCCAGACTCACACAAAGGGAAGACCATGTGCAAACACAGGGAGCAGGCTGGTGCTATCTGCAAGCCCCGGAGAAGCAACCCTGCGGACACCTTGACCTTGGACTTCTGGCCTCCAGGACTGTGAGACGACGCACTGTGGTTGGTCAACCAGCCCGCCTTCCCGTTCTCGTAGGGCAGCCAGGGAAGCGATACAGAGGTTTTCATGTCCCTCATTGTGCTCTCATCATGTTCATGGGCTTGTCTCCCTTTACAGACTGAATTCCCCCAAGGCACTGCACAGAGCTGGCCTGTTTATCCCTCAAAGCCTTGTTCTGCATCCTGAGAGGTGTGGAGGGTATTTCCTGGGTGAACACTTCCAAGATAAACAGAACTATGGTTCATAGGCTCCTGAAGTCAGCAAATGCTGGCAAGCAGAGAGACCCAACCGTGCAAGTCCCTTCCTCCTTGGTGGCCCCCTCTGGAGCACCTACGTGGCCTCCGGTTTGACCCTCCATAGCCCTGAAAGGAAGGCTCCCCTCCATTTCACAGATGAGTAACTGAGGCCCAGGGAAGGCAAGTGATGGTGCCCAAGGTCATTCATGTAGTCAGAGCCATTAGGCAGGCAAGCCCCCAGGTCCCAGGATGGGTCTGAGACGGGGAGGGCGAGGGGTGGCCAGCTCTGCAGTATGGCAGGCGCTGCAGTGTCCCACCCTCGGAAAGAGACAGACAGGACCTGGGATTGCATCCTGACTGCTAATCTTGGTGAGCAAGATATTCACCTCTCTGAGCTGAGCCTCAGGTTCCCGCGTTTGTAGGGCAAGGCTGAGAAAGATGAGCCAGCGGCTGCCGTGCTTAGCATGGTGTCCGGTCCACAGAAAGGCCTCAAGAAACGATGCTAGTGCTGCTGCTCATGACGACAGGCTTCTGGAATACGCAGCTGGCCCCGCACCTGGCCTTGCAGGAAGTCTGACAAAGAGCTCACCCTGGAAGCTTTTCCTGCCGGTCAGCGTGGGGGGTGGACAACCTCTGTCCCCCTGCTTCTGACCGCTGTCGTTAACCCTCCGCCCGGCCTCAGTGGCCCATTGTCCTCCCTGCAGGCTCAAACCAGGCCAGGCCTGCCAGGAACCAGCGGCTAAAAATAGCCCCCCGCCCCCCACCCCCAGAGTGCTGGGGTCCAGCTGCTCACCTCCTTCCAGGGATCAGGAGCTGCCCCCCTCTTCCCAGCCACTACTCTGGGCGAAGTCCAGCTTGGCCAGCTCCCAGCTCCCTCTCAGGGAGGTCCAAACTCAACACCCACAAAATATTTTGTGGAAAATTCGAGGCTGGCTATAATTCCCTAGGGCAGAGGCTTGGTGCAGACTTGTAGACACGGCCGGCGGTGAGTTTGGGAGGAAGGGCCTGGAAGAACAGGCAAAGCAAAGAGAAAGAGGAAAAGGCAGTCCAGGTGAGAGGAACAGCTGAAGCAAAGGGAGGAGGGAGGAGGCTGAACAGAGCAGTGGGAGGCTGTGGGACATTTGTTGGGAGAGCAGGAAGGGAGTCTCCAAGGGCAGCTCAGACTTAGCTGAGCAGGTCCTTGAATGCCGGGCAAGGCTTTCCTGACCTTCAAGGCCACAGCTTGCCTGCAGTCGGTGCCCGAGATGCCGTCACTCCTCGGGCCTCCTTTGAATCTCCTCCCTAAGGGATAGTCACAGCCCTGAGAGGAGAGCCAAGTGCTGGTGAGGATGGAGAGAGGTACCTTCAGAACACCCCACCCCACCCCAGGAAGGGGGCTTCTCACCAGTGACATCATTAGTGACTCCAGAGGCTCTGCCTGGGGGCTGTAAAGACACTGAGCCTGCAGCCATTCAGGTCAGCTTTCAAGAGCCTGCTTTCAAGGCCCTGGGGTGGATTTTGGGGACCCAGACAGCCATTCAATTCTAGCCCTACAGGGGCTCACGGTCTAGGATGGAAAGAGACGAGTGAAGAGGCAACTCCAGGGCTGGGTCACCTGAGCACAGAACTGAGAGGGCCCAGAGAAGAGCCCTCCTCCAGATTTGGGAAGTCAGCAACGGGCTCCTGGAGGACGCACCCCTTGACCTGAGTATCAAATGTTACGGAGGAGATGGCCAAGGGTAGAGGCAGCAGGAACCGTGTTTCAGGCAGAGCAGAGTGTATGCAGAGGCCCTGGGGTGCAAGTTTGCCTGCCTGGTGTGTATGCGTGGGCAGAGACAGGGAGGAGATGTGAGGATAATGAGGCTGGAGAGGTCTCTGGAGACCAGGTTCTAAAGTTTTCTGAGCGCCCTCATGAGCACAAGCACGGCTGTCAGTGACAGAAAGCCTGGTGAATTAAATTCTTGGGAAAAATAACGGCAATGTACCAAATTGAGTACATTAAATCCTATTTTTAAAACTCAGAGTCTGGGAATTTGATGACTGATTATTCAGTAAGGAAGGCCTTACTTATCATTTGTATATTGGGAGTTTGAATTTTGTTAAATTTTTTATCAATTCATATGATCATATGACTCTCTTTACCCTGTGAATGTGGTGGCTTACACTGATCGATTTTTGAGTATTGACTCAGCTTCACGTCACTGGGATAAACTTCACTTGGCAATGATGTATAATTTTTAAAATATATTGATGAGTTATATTTGCTAATATTTTGTTAGGCATTTTTGCATCATATACATAAGGAATATTGGTCTGTAATTTTCTTTCTTTCTACTATCTTTTTTGGTTTGGGTATCAAGGTAATACTGGCTTCCTTAAAAAAATTGAGAAGAGCTCCCTTCTCTTCTATTTTCTGGAAGGGATTGTGTAGAATTGGCACTAATTTTTCTTTCAGGCGCAAGTGTATTTTAAGCCTATGAAACTTGTCTGCTACCACCCCATTGGCCAAAACAAGTCACATGGCTGCTCCTAATGTCAAGGGTGGAGAAGGATGATCTGCCTCTGTATATTTCACCAGAACTAAGCTCTTCTCTCCAGGCTGCAGGCACCCACAGTCCATGGGCCTTCCTAGAACCCATATCTGATTGACTGGGTGCTCCCAGGAAGGACTTTTGAAGACTGTATCTGTGTAACATCAGTTCAGTTCAGTTCAGTCGTTCAGTCATGTCCAGCTCTTTATGACCCCATGGATTGCAGCACACCAGGCCTCCCTGTCCATCAGCAACTCCCGGAGTTTACTCAAACTCATGTCCATCGAGTCAGTGATGCCATCTAACCATCTTATCCTCTGTCATACCCTTCTCCTCCTGCCCTCAAACTTTCCCACCATCAGGGTCTTTTCAAATGAGTCAGTTCTTCGCATCAGGTGGCCAAAGTATTGGAGTTTCAGCTTCAACACCAGTCCTTCCAATGAACACTCAGGACTGATCTCCTTTAGGATGGACTAGTGGGATCTCCTTGCAGTCCAAGGGACTCTCAAGAGTCTTCTCCAACACCACAATTCAAAAGCATCAATTCTTCTGTGTTCAGCTTTCTTTATATTCCAACTCTCACATCCCTACATGACCACTGGAAAAATCATAGCCTTGACTGGACGGACCTTTGTTGGCAAAGTAATGTCTCTGCTTTTTAATATGCTGTCTAGGTTGGTCATAACTTTCCTTCCAAGGAGTAAGCGTCTTTTAATTTCATGGCTGCAGTCACCATCTGCAGTGATTTTGGAGCCCCTCAAAATAAAGTCAGCTACTGTTTCCACTGTTTCCCTATCTATTTGGTATGAAGTGATGGGACCAGATGCCATGATATTAGTTTTCTGAATGTTGAGTTGCAAGCCAAATTTTTCACTCTCCTCTTTCACTTTCATCAAGAGGCTCTTTAGTTCTTCACTTTCTGCCATAAGGGTAGTGCCCTCTGCATATCTGAGGTTATTGATATTTTTCCTGGCAATCTTGATTCCAGCCTGTGCTTCCTCCAGCCCAGCGTTTCTCATGATGTACTCTGCATATAAGTTAAATAAGCAGGGTGACAATATACAGCCTTGACGGACTCCTTTTCCTATGTGTAAGTAACATAGGTATGCTCGATTTTAAGACTTATATAGCTACACAGTGGGGTTCCCTGGTGGCTCAACAGTAAAGAATCTGCTTCAACGTGGGAGACTGCCTGCAATGCAGGGGACACAGGTTCAATCCCTGGGTCAGGAAGATCCCCCTGGAGAAGGAAATGGTAACCTACTCCAGCATTCTTGCCTGGAGGATCTCATGGACAGAGAAGCCTGCGGGCTACAGTCCACGGGATCCCAAAGAGTCACACACAATTTAGTGACTAAACCATCACCACCACCAAAGCTACAGCATTCAAGATTGTGTGGCATGAATGGAAGGATAGAAATGTAAATCAATGAAACAGAACAGAGAATCTAGAAATAGACCCATACAAGTATGGCCAATTGATTTTTGACAAAGATGTAAAAGAAATTCAATGATAGGATGGCTATAAAAAAATGACAACAAATCTTGGTAAAGATGTGGAGAGATTGGAATGCTTATGCACTGCTGGTGGGAATGTAATCTGGTAGTTTGGCAAGTCCTCAAAAGTTTAAGCTTGAGTTTATGACTCAGTAGCTCCACATCTAGGTATATACCCAAGAGGACCAAAAATGTATTTCCACACAAAAGCTTGTACATGAAGGTTCATAGCAACATTGTTCATAATAACCAAAACATGAGAACAACCCCAACATCCCTCAGTTGATGAATGGATAAATAAAATGTGGTATAGTTTGTCATATTTGAAATGTGATATGTGCATTGGAATCCTATCAGGCATTAAAAAGAGATGAAGTACTGATCCATGCTATAAAACAATGAACTTGAAAACATTATGCTGAGTGAAAGAAGTCAGACAGAGAAGACTACATGCTGTAGGATTTCCACTTATGTGAAATGTCTAGCAAAGGCAAATCTGTAGAGATCGAAAGTAGATTCCTGGTTGCCCAAGGCTGGGTGGGAAGGGATATGGGGAAGGGAGTGACACCTAATAGGTGTGGAGGTTTTTTTAGAGGCTGATGACAATGAATATACTAAAAACCATTAAGTTGTATCATTTAAATAGGTGAATTGTATATGTGATTACATCTCGATTGAGCTGTTATTTAAAAAAAAAATAAATCAATGGATGAAGGATATTCTTTCCAATAAATGGTGCTGGAGCAATTGTATGTCTTTATGCAAAAAATAAACCTCAACTTAAATCTCACATTGTGTACAAGAATTAACTCAAAAGGGATCATAGATGTTACATGTGAAACTATACAACTTTTAGAAGAAAACATAGGAGAAAATCTTCAGGACCTAGGGCTTGGTGAAAAGTTCCTAGATATAACACCAAAAGCATGATCCATAAAAGAAAAAAGAAAAAAAGGTAAATTGGCCTTGAGCAAAATCCAAAGCTTTTCTTTGAAAAAGATGCTATTAGGAGGATGAAAAGACAAGCTACAGATGGAGAGAAATTATTTGCAAATCCGATATTTTGCTAAGTATTCATACATAGAAAACATACATGGTTTTTCCAGTGGTCATGTATGGATGTGAGAGTTGGACTATAAAGAAAGCTGAGCACTGAAGAATTGATGCTTTTGAACTGTGGTGTTGAATAAGACTCTTGAGAGGCCCTTGTACTGCAAGGAGATTCAACCAGTCCATCTCAAAGGACATCAGTCCTGAATATTCATTGGAAGGACTGATGCTGAAGCTGAAACTCCAATCCTTTGGCCACCTGATGTGAAGAGCTGACTCACTGGAAAAGACCCTGATGCTGGAAAAGATTGAGGGCAGGAGGAAAAGAGGACGACAGATGAGATGGTTGGATGGCATCATTGACTCGATGGACATGATTTTGAGTAAACTCCGGGAGTTGGCAATGGACAGGGAGGCCTGGCGTGCTGCGGTTCATGGGGTCGCAAAGAGTCAGACACGACTGAGCGACTGAACTGAACTGAACTGAACATACACTGAATATATAGAGGGCTCTCAAACTAAACAGTGAAAAAGCAAACATTCTGATTAGAAAATGGGCAAAAGACATGAAGAGATATTTCACCAGAGGACATACAGGTGACAATAAGTACATGAAAAGATGCCCAATATCTCTGGACGTTAGGGAAAAGCAAATGAAGACCTGGATGAGACAGCACTACATACCCGTTGGAACAGTTAATATAAAACACAGGGCAACATTACTTGCTGGCTAGGATGCAGAGACCCCTCACAGTCAGCTAGTAAGAGACAGTTTGGCAGCTTCTTAAACATTAAATCTATATTGGGACTTCCCTGGTGATCCAGTGGCTAAGACTCTGTACTCGCAATGCAGGGGGCCCGAGTTCAATCCCTGGCCAGGGAATTAGATCCCACATGCTGCAACTAAGCCTTCTCATGCCACAACTAAAGATCCCATGCGCCACGACTAAGACCACTGTTTTTTTTTAATTACCTCTATACATTCTTATGATCTACCAACGGCACTCCTGGACATTGATCCTAGAGAGATGAAAACTTGTGTGCACACAGAACTCCCTCCATGATTGTTCATAGCAGCTTCGTATGTAATAGCCCCAAACTGGAAACAACCAAAATGTCTTTCCGTACGTAAATGGTGAGACAAACTACTATTCATGCATACCAAAGAACGCTACTCACTCAGCAATAAACAGAATTGAACTATTGACACAGGCAACAGCTCAGGCGGATCTCAAAGGTTTTACAGTGAGTGGAGGAGACAGTCTCAAAAGGTCACATGCTGTGTGATTCCATTTATATAACATCCTTAAAATGACCAAATTATAGACATGGAGAGCAGACTAGTGGCTGCCAGGAGTTAGGGATGGTGGAAGTGGGGCAGCGAGTGTGACTATAAAGGGAGACCTTTGCGGTGAAAAAGCTCTGTATCTTGATTGTGGTCGTGGTTACACAATCTACACGTGGGATAAAATGACACAGAACTGGACACACACAGAGTACCAATGTCAGATTCTGGTTTTGACCTTGTACTATAATTAAGTAAGATGTAATTGTTGGGGGAAACGAGGTGATGGACGCATGGGACCTCTCTGTACTATCTTTGCACAATTTCCTGTGGATATATAATTATTTCAAAATGGAAAACAAAAACCTCTTTCATGTCGATGAGAACTTGCCCCAGGTAGGTTGGAGGGGCAGGGGCACTTGGAGCAGAGCCGAACTCAGCCCACGGTGAAGAGCCAAGTCCAGCCCAGCTCCTCCTGGATCAGCCAACTCTATCTGACCTGTCAAAGGATGAGGGCGCATAAATAATTGGTGTTCTAAAGCTGCTGAGTGTTGGAATGATTTGTTTTGCAGCATTAGCTCGATAATAGCTGACTAACACACACTCACTTGCCACATCTCCTCTCCACTGCCCTAAGAGGATGGATGTCTGTGGCAGAAACACCTCGTGGTTCCCCAACATCTGCTCTACACGTCTGTTACCCCAAAGTAATAGGACCTCTGTTTTTTATCTGGTCATATGGCTGTCTGGATTCAGACTACATTTTCCAGCCTCTCTTGTAATGAAGGGTGGCCCTGTGACCAAGTCCTAGCCAATGTGATATTAGAGAAAGTGCTACATGACAGTTTCTGGGAGCCTTTTCTCAGAAATCATTGACATCCACCTTTTGCCCTCTCTTTCCTACCCCTTCATCCTTCCCAGATGCAGATGTGATGGCTGGAGCTCAAGCAGCTGTCTTGGACATCAAGCAGAAGTTACAATTTGAAGATGGCAAAAGTAACAAAATAGATGGAACTAGGGTTCCCAATGATCATGGAGATGCCATGCCAACCTGAGGCTGCATATATATCAATTTCCTTTTCATAAGAAAGGTTACAAAGTTCTATCTTATATTTCCTGTCATGCACAACAGAACTCAATCTTCACTTATTCAGTAGCTTCTTACCTTTTTTCATGAGCTCATCCTGTGCACCTACTAACCATGGTAAGGACTACTATATGCTTCCCACCCTTTGAGTAAGTATTTATTAAGCACTTACTATGTGTCAGGCAATGTAATGGTGCTGGGAAAATAGTAAAGGAGCAAGTAAGAGACATGGTCTCTACCCTCAAGGGCTTTGTAGTTGAGAGGAAAAGACAGAGAGCAATGAAATGAATGCACGTGTATAAGTAATAACCATCTATGACAAGTGCCTTAAAAGAAAGGCACAGGCACTTTGTGAGCAGACAAAGGCCCTCTTCTTTGGGGCCCTCTTCTACTCACAGCTATCAAGGAAGGCTTCCCTGAGGAAGTGACATCTAATCTGAGTTCTAGGGGAAGTGCGGTTAGGAATATTGCTTAGTGCTTGTTGCTTAGGCTATCATATGATTCAATCAACCGTGACCTGACTGATATTAGTAGATATTCTGTTTGGAAATATCCACCGTTATTTCATGGAAAACTTTGGTCCCTGATACGCATTGAATTATCTTAATAAAATGATTAAAACTGTTACTTGTATATAGTCTAGTGACAAAAGTGGTTGCAATGTTTTCTGGAATAAATGTTATGATTTAAGCCGAAAAAGGATAAAAAGAAAAGGTCTGCCCTCAAGCCAAGGAGAATCTGAGTCAAGAACCCCCAATCGAAGCCACTAAACTTCTCAGACTGGCACAGGTGAGGCTGCCTGGGAGTTAGGGTTGGGGTCCCAGTTCCTACTCAGCCAGCACACCCTATCGTGCTAAGCCCTAACTTTCTCACTTGTGAAATGGAAACAATACCCAGACCTTCTCGAGGCCTGGTGAGGGTGAGGCATGGAGCGCCCTGGGGGTGAGGCCTGAGCTGCCATTTCTTATCTCCAGCCTGAGCCTGCCCTCCCCCAGCCCCAGCCGTGCCTTCACTCCCATCGTGCTGAGCAGATTCCTTCGTCTTCAACTTGTCTCCTCCAACCCAAGGGAGGGGCCCCCCTGGGGGCAGGGGGCCCAGGATACCCCCTCCCCTCCTTCCTGGCTGACCAGGGAGAAGACAGGAAAAGCCAGATGTTTCACAGATGTTGCAGACTTTAAGCAAAACAACAGCACAGAAGCACCTTCCCTGAGGCCCCAGGGTCTATCGCTTGAGGGACTGGGAGCCATGAGGGAGAGGCAGGGGTGAGGGGCAGTCTTCGCAGGAAGAGAGGTGAATCAGACACCTTCCAGGGTAGGATGTGAGCAGGAGGGATACAGGGAGGAGGAGCCAGGCAGGGAGTGGGGGGGTAGGGAGCTCAGGGAGTTTGGTGAGGGCGAGGGGGTGGGAAGGAGGGAAGGTGGCTAACTGGGTGAGCCTGTGGGGCCCTGGCTGGGCAGGAGGCCTCTGGAGGCTATTGCTGACCTACCTCCTTTGCCCCACCTCCACCCCAGGATCCCACTTCACTGGGGAAGAACTTTAGAACCAAGAGGCTCCCAGGTGCTCCTGAGCCACCTCTGGAGGTACTGAGCTCCCCATCACAGGAGGGATGCAAGTAGAAACCCAAGAAGGGACCCAGGCACCAGCCCTCAGTGGGATCCAGATGGTCTCTTCTAGGTTGGAGAGTCTAGGAGGCCGTATCTGCGCCCAGCCAGGCCAAGAGGCCAGTAGCACGAGGGACTTGACTGGTCCACAACGGAGCTGGGTGACGTTGCCACAGGCAGGCCAGGGCTGAATTCCCTCCTGCTGGTATCCACCGCGAGGCACTACTGTGCTGCCCTCTCCCCTTTTCACCCTCCACACCCAGTTTGCCAGCTGACCCCAGCTGCCTGCAGCCAGGCCAAGACTGGGCAGCAGTACAGGAACAGACTGTTTGTGACCTACTCCCTGGAACAGGCTGGCTTCATTCTCCAGCAAAACCATTCCTGGAAGGACAGGGATCTGGGGTCTTCAGGCTCCCCATCCACTCTAATGAAGGTAGAGAGTGAGCTTGGCCACTTCCCCATGACCCTGAAAGTGACATGGTTGATGGCAGCTTGTGCTGGAGGAGCAGGTCCCTGTGCCAGGCCCTGGGCTCAGCTTGCTGCAAACAGCCTCACTGAGTCACCGCCACTCTGAGGTAGGTGCCAATCTGCACAATTTATAGATGAGAAAACTGAGGCAGAGAGGCTACAGGATTTTTTTTTTTTTTCCTCCAAAGATTTGCAGCTTGTAGTAAGTGGCAGAACCAGGGGCTAAGTGAATCCTAGAGCCTGACTCCAGGGCCTGGGCCTTGCACCTCTACACGTTTGCTGCTTCCCTCCCTCTGCCTCAGTCTTCCCATCTGTGAGATGGGGAGGGAGCTGGACAGGACGTGGTGACCTCACAGCTCTCAGATCCCACATCTTGACCGGCCTGGGGTTGCTAGATGGAGACCACATGTGAAAGAAGAAATGGGGAACAGTCCAGACACCATACGGGTAAGAGGACTGCGGCCTAAGGCGGTGAGGGCTGTGCCCAAGTCCCTCGGGAGTCCAAGTGGGGGTAGGGCAGGCAGATCCAGGCGCTTTTCCAGGCTGCTCTCCAGCTGTTCTGTGTAGCCAAAGCAGCTTGGAGGCCAAGGGCGCCGGGTGTGAGTAATGGAAACCAGGCAGTGGGGCCTTCCGAAATGGGAATTCCATCTGCCTGACTTGGTTCTCCTGGCCTGAGGTTTCCATGGCAACTTGGGAATGGGAAAGATGGAGGGCCCAGCCCAAGGCTGACTCCCTGGAACCTCGCGAAAGGAGAAGGTGAGTCTCCTCCCAGACCCAGGGTCCCCTCCTCACCACAGCAAGGCCAGGTGAGCCCAGACCCTGAAGCCCTGAGTGCCGATGTCAGCTCTGCGGCTACCATTCTGGGGGACCTGGAGTGGGGTTGCAGTCCTCTCTGGGCCTTAGTTTTCCCAGGTGTCAGGTCCCCAAATCTCCAGGCCTGGATGACACCTGAGAGTGTCATCCCTCACTCTGATCCAGGCGCACATCTCTGTCCCCCATCCCTCTGGGTCATCGAGGCACTGGCAGCTCAGCCTTGAGAAAGCCCTTCACCATTTACGAAGCCAGACAGGGTTCCCTGGCCAGGCCCCCGGCACCGGGGAGAAGACTCAGCCCCACTCCCAGAGGAGCTCACACACCGGTGCTGGGGGAACAGGCTGCAACACTTATTAAACACCTATTGTTTGCCTAGCCCGACATTAGGACCCCAGAGACAACCGTTTCTGATGTTCTCCATGTGCAGGGGGATCCTGGGGTGTCCTTGCCCTGGGCGACCAGCAAGGGAAGGCAGGGAGGAGAGTGGCTGCACAGCCCCCTATCCTTTGCATCTCCAAGTCCCCAGTGGGCAGCCCTGAACCTGAAACCCCACACAGGAAACAAGCTCCAAAGAGATGGGGTCCTCCTGCAGTGACTCTGTCTGCCTTCATCTAAGTCAGCCCAGGCAGCCAGTCCCCACCTCAGGCCACACCCTGGTCCCTGCCTCCAGACCCTTGCAGGTGGTACCTGTAGGCATCAGGGGCAGCTTTTGCATCAGCTTGGCCAGGCTCTCTTCCACCTCTCTAAGCGAGCGCCAGGGCCTCCTCTCAACCTGGCCTTTCCTAAATGTGTATCTCCTGTTAGGTACAGAGGGGAAGTCTCCCTCAGGGCCACAGAAGGACCCGCCCTGTCACCTCCTGAGTTCTTTCTCCATTGTAAAGGCCTCCGTGAGCCCACCTGCCTGCAGCTGCCACCCTGCCTGAGATCCTGACCTCACCCACCTCCACCAACCATCCCTGTGCTCCGGTAAGTTCCCCTAGAATCTCAGAGTGTGGCAGGGCAGAAAAAAGTGGAGGAACTTGCTGAAGGTCACATAGCCAGTTAGCAGCCCAGCTAGGACTCCATCCAGTAGCCAGCAGAGGACGGCAATCCAGAGAGCAGGTTGTGCAGTCAGGCGAGCTTAGGCTGAGCCCCTTGCCGGCTGCCACTTGCCAGCTGTGTGACCTTGGACAAGTCGCCTTACTTGCCTGGGTTTCACATGCCTCATCTGTAAAATGGGGATAACCACCACCTCCCAGGCTTGTGGGGAAGATGCGATGGTAAGTGGAACAAGCCTGGCAGAGCTCATGCACAGAGGCGGCAACTGATTGTCAGGGAGCAGCACCGGCACCGGACAGGAGGCAGGTGATGGCAAGAGAGGAGAAGCATGATTGGCAGCCCCCATCCCAACCCTCCCAGCCCCAGTGACCCTGGGAAGCCTCGGAATCAGGAACGCACAGAAAGGGTCAAGAACAAAAAATAACACAGGCCTTTTATTTGCTCCAGAACTCGGCCGCTGTGTGGTCTGAGGGTGCCATGCTTTCCCGGGGCCCCCCGGGGGACCCCCCTCACTCAGGGGGGGCTGGATTTCGGTGTGAGGTCAGACTGCAGCCCCCACCCGTCTGGGCCTTATCGGTCCAGCAGGCCCAGCTGGCTGCCCGCCACGGGGCTCGGGACCACTGAATCCCCTGAAACTGGAATATGGTGCCCACCTTCTCAGCAAGGCGGCTTTTTCAGAAGGCGTTGGTTAAAATATTGCACTTGTAAAGTAGGAAAACTGATGAGGCAAAGGTTTCCTATTACAGGACGACGTGCCAAGCATCCAACTACTGTTTAAATAAATAAAACTCAAGGCAGGGGTCCGAGCTGTGAGCCCCAGCAGCTCCCCCGAAGAGCCCCGGAGCTCAGGCCTCGGCCCCTGCCCCGCCAGCCAGTTCTTTAAGGAACTTGGTCGTTGCGAAGTTTCTGCAGCAGGGAGCAGCAGCTCCAGATCTGTCTTAGCCGGGGCCCCTGACCTGCCCAGGCCCTCGGGCCCCCTCGTACCAGGGCAGCGGGGACCCAGTGGGGCCAGTCCCTCTACTCCTCCAGTGGCCTGGGCCTCTCTTGGTCCAGGCCTCTCATCCAAATGTCCGTCTGTCTGTCCGGACGCAGCCTCCGGGGGCTTGATTGCCCCCTCTGTCGCAGGGGGGAGGGAGGCAGGTGGGAAGGGGCCCAGCCTGCCTGGTGTGAACACTGAGCTCTACCCGCATGGCCCCTAAAGCGGGGGACTCATCTTCTTCTGGTTAATGAGGTCCAGGTAGAGGTCCGAGCGGAGGAAGCGTGGGTACGAGTCCTTCTCCATGAGCCCAAAGATGCGCTTCTGTGCCAGGTCGAAGCAGCCCCGAGTGACACTCTGCAGGTTGTCCTTGGTATGCTCCCGTGTGTACGAGTCCAGGTTTACCTGCGGGGCGGAGGGCGATGAGGTCAGGGCTGCCTGCAAGAAGCTGCTCCTAGGGGCCGGGGGCCGGGTCAGGACCTGCCCAGCCTCTCATCTCCAAGCCCTTCTACTCCACATCGTAAGGTTCAGAGGGGAACCCCATAGGTTAGCAGAGTCAAGTCCTGGTTCGGTCACTGACTGGAGGTGTGGTAGAGTTTTTAGGGCCTGAAAATATCACCTCTAGGGTCAGGCTACCTGGGTTCAAATCTCAGCAGTGCCACATGTTAGGTGTGTGACCTTAAGCGAATCGCTTAAGTGCTCCGAGCCCTGGGTGTCTTAATTATAGGCTGGAATAACAGTAGAGTCCTCAAAGAGCTGTGAACATTAAGCATCACCATCCATTTATTTAAAAAAGATAACGCCTGGCACACAGGAAGCACTCAGTAGACATTAGGCTCTCTGAGACTTTGTCTCCTCATTTTAAAAATGAAAATAATATTAAAACCTATATTACAGGTTGTTGTGAGGGGTAAATATGAGCGCTCATCTGTGAAGGGCTTTGCATGGGCCTGGCACCTAGCAGCCCCTGACAGTCGCCATTTGTGTTAACAGTCAGGATTCTGTTCTTCCCGGGAACCCCAGCCTGCTTCCTCTTCACCCTGAGCACTTGGCCTCTAAGAGTCACTCTGGCCTCTCCCCTTGCTGAGCGCCTCCTTGAGGCTTCCAGCCAGCCCCCTCACCGAGAGGCCACTGGGCATGGGGACGGGGGCCTGAGGGCCTAGCCCAAAGCCCTACCTCCTTGCACGCCTGAATGGCGATGTACTCAGCAAAGATCTTCTTGGCCTTGGCCGCCATCTTGGACTGTGACTTGACCTTCTTGAAGTCCTCGCATGCCAGCCAGAATTCCAGGTTCTCCTCACTAAACTCAGTGCGGAGGAAGGCCTGGAACACCGCTAGACCGTCTGTGAGGAGAAGCCCAGACCCTGAGGTGAGAGGCCAAACCAGCCCCTTCTGCCCTCAGGCCCCCCCAGCGGACCCTCCTGGCTCATTCTGGGTGCAGATGCTGGGGGCTTAGTAAGGTCACCCGCTCCTGAGACCCAGGAACCCAGGATATGGTCCCCACCCCTACATTGCCTCTTCATGGGCCTTGGCCAGGTCTCTCCCCATCGGTGCCTCAGTTTCCTCATCTGTCAAATGGGAACCACCTCCTGGATCCTAGTGAGGATCAGAAGGGGTTCCCGTCCGCGAGATGACAGGCACGTTTGGCCCCGCGTACGCCCTCAGCACATGGAAGTGTTTATTGTTATTCTGGGAATATGGGTCTGAGAACACAGGTCCCAAAGGCCTCCAGCAGGCAGTGCCAGCTCTCATGGACAGAGAGGGGCTGGCAGCAGCAGGCTCCAAGGCCAGACCAAGGGCCTCAGCCTTTCCCAACAGCGGGGACACATGACTGGACCCAGGAAACAGGGAAAGGCAACCTCTCTGGGGCCAGATGCACTCTCTGAGCCTGGGAGAGGAGGAGAGGAGGACGGGGGACAGGACACGGAGAGGGAACAGGCCGGGTGGCCCCCACTTACACTTGTGGACCAGTAGCTTCTCCAAGGACTCGCCCCACTTGAGCGCTTCCTCTGAAGTGGGCCTGAGGGGGAGGCAAGGGGCACAGTGAGGGCCAGGAGGCTCAGGGAAGTGAGCTGACCCCTGTCAGCTGTCCTTGGCCCCAGCAAGTAGCTGAGCCCCATGAGGAGCACAGGAGGGGAACCACCCCTCACTTCTACCCCCTCCTCTGCCCCTCCCCAGCGGCTCCCCATCCACGCTGCTCATGCAGGGTATGAGGCTCCTTCCACAGGAGCCTCCATCACCCCCGAGCCGAATCAAGCCGACTGCATTCTCCCTTACACGCCCACCAGCCACCCTGCTCCCACGGGACCCGGGAGTATCTGAGGGGGCCCAGGGGTGCCGGAGAGGACCTACTTGAATGACTTCATCACTTTGTCTGTCTTGCCCGTTGGCTGGGCCCCAGGGGATTCGTTCCGCCGCCTAAAGATGCCCAGCTTGTTCTTCATGTCCTTGGCTCTGGGGACAGAAGCAGAGAGGGGTTCGGTGAGCCCGGTCCACTCGCCTGCTGCCAGTTCAGGGTCGGGAGGGTGAGGGCTGGGGCGAGGGGCACCTACTCCTTCATGGTGTGCCGCCTCTGGAGGTTCCCATTCCGAGTGAGGTACATGCCTCGGAGCATCGCTGTAGGGCCCCCCACCTTGCTGCCCGGGACGGTCCGCTGCAAGCACCCCTAGGCTCCTGTTCCCAACCTGGTATCAGGCGGCAACGGTGTGGGCTGCAGCTGAGCACTCACTCACTGGAATTCCAGCCCCCGGACGACTGGACTCCCAGGCACAGGCCAGGCTGGGACTCAGACAGGAGGAGCCAGGAAATGGGAGGGACCAGGACCGGAGCAGGGAAAAAAAAATATCCCTCCTGGCCAACCCTGAGAGGGAGCCCGTGAAAGGGGCATGTGTCTGGAAGGGGCGGCCTCTGGGGCCCGCCCAGGCAGGAAGCCAAATCCATTATTTGTGACTGGCCTCCCCGTTACCATGGCAGCACCCTGGGAAGGAGGAGAAAACAAGTCAGCAAATTGCTGGGAGGGAAGGCGGGAGGGAAGGGAGGCTCTGCCCACCAGGGTGGCAGGACAGGCTATTTTTAGCCAAGAGCCATTTTTAGCCCTGCCACTCCCCCAGGGCAGATTTCAGCCTGTGGGCAAGCTGCTGGCGAGAAAGGGGTTAAGCATCTCCTGCTCATGATTGCTTCCCCGGTCCCTAGACCCCTATCTGGGTACCTCCCTGTGAATAGTTTCTGCCAGCAGACCGCTCAGTCTCCGTCATCGGCTTTGGATATATCCACCCATGAATATGCAGGATGTCCCACGAAGTTTCAAGTTTTAAGCTCGAGTCACTTCAAAAGTACAAAGCCCATAAACTCTCAAAAACATCATTTGAAACAAATTAACTTTTTTACGCCTACTTAGTCTTATGACTTTTGAATAATACATTTTTTTGTTTTAGTTTTTGATCTCTGTCCTTCTGATTAAAGACGACAAATGCTGACTGAACCGAAAAATTAAACGCGTGAAATTTAAAATGTGTTATCAAAATCGTAAAGCTAAGTAAGTGTAAAAGAAATTGAAATAATGGGCTTTCAAATGTGTTTTATACATTGGGCAGCATACTTCTGAAGTTATCCGAGCTTCAACGGTTACTAAGACCAACAGGATGCCCTGTTTAATGAAGGCAAGTGGTGCAGGTGGACGTTAAGAGCAGAAGCGCTGCAGCAAGACCGTCTCAGGTTCAGCTCCCAGCCCCGGCCGTTACCAGCTGTGTGCCCTTTATCAAGTTACCTAACCTCTCTGAATGTCAAGCTTTCTCATCTGTTGAACACGGATGATGACAGTACCTACCATCTGCTGGGATTCTTTCGAGGCAAGGGGAAAAATGCACAAAAAGCTTTCGCACAGTGGCTGGGGCAAAAGCGCTCAGGCTTACCTGCATGGACCCTGAGGTCCTAGGGCAGCTGATTAGAGGTGAGGACCCTGCTCTAGCAGATTCCAAGCCAATGAGATAAGGCCAAGGAGTCCAGGGACAGGCAGCCCTCTGGTGAGGATCAAGGCCCTCTGAGAGCCTTGGTGGGGCTAGGAGTGAGAGAGCCCCGCTTCTTGGGGCACCGTGCTCTGTTTCGGACCCCTGCTCCTGGCCCGCTATCGAGGTGAGGCCATAGAAGCTGGGGGGAGGGGGGTGGCGGGAGGAGAGCTTGCCTGAGGTCCAACCTGCAGGCTGCCGCCATCCACTTGGGCTCCTTGCTGGCTCAGAGACCACTGTGTTTCCCTGTGGCTGGAGGAGTCTGAAGCGCCTGCCCAGCCAAGCCTTTCGTCCCTAGATGCACAGCTGGGCAGACCCACAGCCACACGGCACAGCTGGAAAGAGCCTCGAAAGTCCCTGATTGCCACCCAGGTAACTCGAGAAAGGGTGGTAGAGGTCAGAGATGCCCCACATGGGCCCAGAGAGCAGAACTGGGGCCCCCAAGAGGAAGCTAAAGGGACACTTTCCTCCAATCAGAGCCATGGAAAGACGGAGCAAGTGGCCTCTGAAGAATGGGCTCCCATCACTAGGAGCTCAAAGGCTACTTAGCAGGGGTGCTGCAGACCTCCTTCAGGGTGCTCGGCTTAGAAATAACAGGCTCTGCGGGAATTCCCTGGTGGTCTAGTGGTGAGGATTCTGTGCTTCTACTGCAGGGTGCCTGGGTTAGATCAGACCCCTGGTCAGGGACCTAAGATCCTACAAGCTGCGTCATGAGGCCAAAAAAATAAGTAAATAAATAACAGGCACTGAAGGAAAAACATACATTAAAAAAATTTAAATATATGTGTATGCATATTTACTTTTTTAGAGCCATCACGCCAGGTTTCAGATCTCAACTCTTGGAAAAGCAACTTAACCTTGGAAAACCAACTTAACCTCTTTCTGCCTCAGTGTACTCATTTGTAAAACAGGTTAAATAAGAAAAAAGGAAAGCAAAATAAAAATTATGGTAAGAACCCAGGTCTCCCGCATTGTAGGCAGATACTTTACCATCTGCACCACCAGGGAGGTCAGAAAAATAGTACAGATAAACTTATTGGCAAAGTAGAAACAGAGTCACAGATGCAGAGAACAAACCTAAGGTTACCAAGGAGGGGGTACACATTAGGAGATTGGGTTTGACATTTATACACTGCTATGTATAAAACAGATGACTAATGAGAACCTACTGTTCAGCACAGGGAACTCTACTCAATGCTCTGTGGTGACCTAGACGGGAAAAAATCTAATAAAGAGTGGATATTTGTATACGTGATTCACTTTGCTGTACGGCAGAAACTGACACAATATTATAAAGCAACTATACTCCAATAATTTCTCTTTTCTTTAAAGTGTTGTAAAGGCAGGCAGCGCAGTGGTAAAGAATCCGCCTACCACTGCAAAAGACGCAGGTTTGATCCCTGAGTCAGGAAGATCCTTTGGAGTAGGAAATGGCAACCCACTCCAGTATTTGTGCCTGGAAACTTCTATGGACAGAGGATCCTGGCAGGCTGCAGTCCATGGGGTCGCAGAGTCAGACATAACTAAGCATGCAGGCGTGCATGCAAAGGTCAAATTAGATAATATATGTAAATGCACACAGAACGGTGCCTAGCACAATAAATATGAGCTATTTATCACTGCAGATTCGAAGAGTCCTCGCCTAAGCATTTAAGAATGTGAGCCATGGGCCATCAAGAGGCAGTGCCCCACTTGGAAAGATGGCCAGAGTGGGTGAGGCAGGAGAGCTCCAGCATCCTGCATGCCTGCCCTCTGCTGCCCTCCACTGCCACACTCCTGGGAGTGCCACCCTCAGCCATTCTGGTGCCGCCTGCACCGGATGGTTGGTACAAAGAGTCATCTCTGTGCATTTCACCTTCCCTAGAAAGTGCAACGGTTCTGGCTGCAGAGTGAGAGAAGCCCAGTGTTGCTGCAGGAACCTGGAGAGGGCAGGGGAGCTGGAGGGAAAGAGTTTCTGGGAGTGGACCTGAGCCAAGGTCGAGGTCAGGGAAGAACGTGGCAGAAGGCACCTGGGAAGGACTCGTCCCCCGACCCTGAGGCCGGCCTAATTGGTGTGCTACGATGGGCTCTACAGGACCTGGAGTGGAGGGGGTTCCCTCTGAGGGCCACCATGTCCCTTACCGCCTTCTCCTCTGTCCCTGCCGGCAGTCTCCATGGCCCGGGGTACAAGGAGACCGTGGAGAAAACCCCTCACTCTCTGTTAATAAATGAGCACCTCTAACAAACCTCCGAATCGAAAGTATAAATTGTGTGGAGGGGGTGGGGGCAGAAAGGCATGGGGGTGTATGGGATCCGCTCTCTGAGCCTGCAGCACCCCCTCCTGGCAATGCCCAGGACTGCCAGCATTCAAGAGCTCAGTGGAGAAAGGTGACCCTCGTGACCAGGCCAGTCAGCCCTTTCTCAGAGGTAGCAAAGAACTCGTCGTGGTCACTTGGCCACTGCTTGGCTTGGCAGGTGGACAGAGCCAGGGCAACCCGGCTCCTTGCTTTTGCTTGGTTCCCTGTGGCTTCCAGACACTAAATCTGCACCTTGCCTCACTCTGTGTGGATGGACGCTGAGGGCGGTGCTGGGTGCTCAGGACCCTGGCTGACCTCACCCTGGGGCCATGGCTAGGTCCCAAGATCCCATTTTTTATGAGTGTCTGTCTAGGGTAGGACTGGATGCAGCCCCTTCTCCCTGCCTCTGCCCCTGGCCCACTGGGCAGGGAGAATAAGCCAGAGGACAGGGGAAGGAGAGGTGTGCAGGGACCGCTCCCCCGCCCCCATCACTAGGGTGAGGACCATAGATCTTTCCAACGTACAGGTTTTTGCTCTTTCTCTTCCGGGAGGTGTCATCATCGTCCCCTACTGTGTCAGGCCCGCTCATCTGCAGAGAAAACACAGACACGTTGCAGCCTGGGCTGTTGTCTGAGCAAAGAAAGGCTCAGGGATCTAGCAGGTCCCACCAACCAGCCCACCCCCACCTCCATGCTCCCACCCCTTGAAGAACAGTGGAGGGAGGAAGACCCCACTACCAGGAGCAGCCTGTTCTTGGAGTGTCCTCCTTGAGCACCTAGGAACGCAGCTTGAACAGAACAGCCAGAAACACAGCGCTCATGGCAGTAGGGCAGGACAGAGACAAAGCTTCAGTCAAGGTTCTACTGTGTGACTTAGCCAACTGCTGTCCCTCTCTGAGCCTCTAGTGCTTAATTTCAACATGGAGATCATAATGACTAACCAACTCAGGATTCTGAGGTTTTTAAAGAGACCTGGGATGGGTCAGCAGCGTGTTAAGTGATTTATTACATAGAAGAGCACCTCTCTTGCCTTCAGAGCTTCCCTGGTGGCTCAGATGGTAAAAACATCTGCTTGCAATTCAGGAGACCCAGGTTTGATCTCTGGGTGGGGAAGATCCCCTGGAGAAGGAAATAGCAACCCACTCCAGTACTCTTGCCTGGAAAATTCCATGGATGGAAAAGCCTCGTAGGCTACAGTCCATGGGATCGCAAAGAGTGGGACACGACTGAGCGACTTCACTTTCACTTTCTCTTGCCTGTCTCTTAAAACTTTCCATGGCTCCCAAGTACCCTTGAGATAATGTCCAAACTCCAGGACATGATGTACAGGGTTTACCATCTTCAGGTCTGGGCAGAAAGCTCCGTATCGCCATCAGTTACAACTCTATCGGTTATCTCTCTGGCCTGACCCCTGCTCCAGCAACCTCTTCAAACTGCCCTCCAACCAAAACCATTCCAACCAAAAACCTTCCCAGCCGGGCTCTGTACATGCTCTTCCTTCCATGGGAGATGTTTTGGTGACTCTCTCACCTCCCATTCCTTCCAAGACCCAGCCTCAGCAAAGACCTAGACCTCAGGTAAGCTGCTTAAATGCCTCCTGACCCAGGAAGCCCTCCTTGACCCCTAGACCAAGCGTGTGCCCTCTTCACCCCTTTGAGGTCCCCGCTGTATCCAACATGGCTTCTCTCCGATCTGTCTTCTCTAATGGAGTGTGAGTTCCCAAGAGCAGGGCCCCTGTCTGCCTTCACCTCTGTCTAGGTCACCTTGATTGGGCCTGGTGTACGTTAGGAGCTCCAGAAATACTTGAGTGAATGAAAGAATCAAGGGAGAGGGAAAGCAGGTTGGGAAGGATGTATCTTGAAGACTTCACACTGCTTGATTAATGGCCTGCAATTTTATTTCCTGCTGTTCCACTGAGCCCCCAGATTCTGCCCTGCCCTACCTCCACCCCCCTTCCCTTTGCCTATGCTGTGCCCCCTTCCTGGAAGGCCTTCTCCTCGTCTGCCCAGTCTTGACACCCTCCCAGCCTGTCACCCCTCCTCTCCTCCACACCACTGCAGACTCCCACCGTCTCTCCTGGGGCCGCCCTCTGTTGCCCTGCCTCTGTGTGTCCATCCTCCTCTTGAAGAAATCAGAGCCCTACAGTGCCACCCCAGGGCAGAAGCACAGGAAATGCATCGAGATGTTGGAATAGCTGTGGCTGAGACGTCCTAAGACATGACAGAAGACCACCAGGTGTGACTCTCAGCTCTGACTCCTCATGAGTCACACCTTGGATCTCAATTTCATTTGTAAAAGAAAGAAAATGGGCTGAACTTTAAAACACCATGTTATCAATCCTGGGAGGAAAAGTGGGCTTAGTCCAGATATAGCTGGAGCTACCAGCCTCAGTGGGGCAACGACCCAGAGATGGAAGGATGGATGGATGGATGGATGAGTTATAGCTTCATTCATGGAGTTCATGCTATAGGCCAGACCTCAGAATGGACATTATCCAGACACTGTCCCATTAATCTCAGAGTAAGTCCATAAAAGTAAACAAAACCTCAGAGAAGTTAAGTCATCTGCCCAAGGACACCCAGCGTTTACGTGACAGCTGGAATCTAGGTCTCTCTGAATTTAAGGCCTGTGTTTCTCCGCCAGAGGATGCTGGTACTCAGATGCAAGGACGGGACACATCTTGAAGGTTTTCAATGAACGACTCAGGGGAAATGCCGCCTCCTTCCTGAGAAAGCTGCCCCACCAAAGTTGTAAACACGTGTGTACGTGCACACACGGGCACACGCCCAGCTATGGTACGGGACTCCGGATCTACAGTTTGCAGGCTGGGTATGGATGCTGCCTCCACTAACTTTGGAGACGTTCCCAGACTTTCTCAGTTTCAGCTTCTTGAGCTCCAGCAGAGGCATCCACCCTGCTTTTGGGAGATTCAGCAGGATAAAGTCTGGGCCCCCAAGGCCCGACTGGCACACAGGGCGCCCTCAGGAACTGGGCGCTGCCAGCATTCACCGCCCAGGGGTTTGGTGTCACTGTCTCCCGTGCACACAGGTCACAGTTGTCTGGCCTGGCCAGGCAAGGCCTGAAGCCCCCACCCGTGGGAAAGGGCCCAGAGCACTGGGCTTCCTCCCATTTAACCTCAGCTTCCGCACTTTATCGGCCCCACACAATGGGCCTGGGGACCACTCCCGCCCCGCCCGCCACCCCCAGGCTCTGCACTGCTGGGAACCAGGCTCTTCCTTCCACTGCTGGGAGGGGGTCATCTTCTCCAGGGTCGGCTCTCATCAATCAGCCTGAGAGAAGGGCCAGGGAGCTCAGGCCCTGGGAGTCCGCCCCCAAAGTAGCCAGCGAAACCCACACACCAAGGGGGTGCTGTGTGCCAGAAAGAGACTGAGACAGAAAGTCGGGGCTGTGATTTCCAGTCTCAGCTTGGCTGCCAAGCCTCCTGTCTCCGGGAGCTGCAGTGAGGCCTGCCTGAGGCTCAGCACACAAAGGGTCTCTCCTTCCCATCTACTCCCCTGCTCTGCTCCTTGGCTCCTCCGTGCTGCAAGGTGACTGGAGATGAACCCAGAGCCACTCAGCCCGCCCTTCACTCCAGACAGGTCCCTGAGGCCCGCCCAGCTCCCACCCGGCCACCTCCAGGGACTGGAGGAATAATTACCGTTTATATTGTAACTATGACTATTATAATAATCATGGAATAAGAGTTAAATGCTAAACTGCCTGGATTTGAATCCTAGCTCAGTCACTTATTAGCTAATCGACTTCAGCCAAATTATATCCCCTCTCTGTGCCTCGGTTTTTTTTATTTGTAAAATGAGGATAATAATTGGACCTCTCAAGGGGTGTTGTGTGGATTAATGAACACCTGCGGAAGTGCTTGGTAACTAGTAGCTATGGTGGTATGGACTGTCTCCTGCCATATCAATAAACAAGAAATCTCACAGCCATCAGTGATCTCTGGCCTCCAAATGTGAACGAGGGCTCCCCAAACTGCAGTCCAGCAGATGCTGCCCGCCCCCCGCCTCTGCCCCCCCTACAGTGACTGCTGAGGAGCTGGGGAATGCAAGAAGCAGCCATCTGCCAACTCCTCATGAAACAGGATCGGCCCCAGACAGCTGAGGTGCACACGCAAGGAATGAATTCAGTGAGCCCAGAGGTTTGCATCTTCCCATACACAGAATGCTAAATTCCTTAACTTGATACCTGATCTTTGATGTTCAGACTGTCTGCAGACTTGTATACAGCTTGACTTCCCCTCCTGTCTCCTTGGAGCAGTTTTCTCAGATACAATGAGATGCTATCTCCCAGGCTCCGAGTCATTCCCACCAAACAAAATAACTCTCTACGTTCAGGTTGTAACTCTATTTTTTTAGTGGTTCGAGCTGTTACTCACTACGTGCCAGGCAGTGTGCTAAAGCGCTGTGTCATACTTTCATTTAACCTTCTCAACAATTCTAAGAGCTTTTTGCTGTTATTTCCCCCCAGTTTACAAAGCTGAGGAAACTGAGGCCCAGAGCTGTGTGCTAAGTCACTTCAGTCATGTCTGACTCTTTGCATGGACTGCAGACTTCCAGGCTCCTCTGTCCATGGGATTTTCCAGGCAAGAGTACTGAAGTGGGTTGCCATTTCTATTTGCCCGGGCTCTCTGAGCTGGCCAGCAGCAAAAAAAATTTCAGGTCTGGCTGCAGACCCCACCCATGACTGAGGGGTCTCCTATAAGCAGGGCCTCACCTGATTCCCCCTGTTGGTCCTGACCTGACTTCTGGGGCCACGTGGCCATGCCTGGCTCCTCTCTCTGACCCAGACCATCCTGGCAGACCACATGGAACTTTGCAGAAACACTGGGGCTAAACTCTACACTTATTTGTTTAGACAGAGGAATGAATCCTTTAGGCTTTTTCAGGTAGGAGGCTGGAAGGTGCTATCATGCCTTGGAGCTAGAAGGCGTCTCAGGGGCTCCCTTGTCTGAACCACAGCCTAGATGGGAACCTTAGGGCAGCAGGGCGGGCACCCTCCCCTGGCAGCCTCTGCCCAGGCTGGCTTCCTGCAGGAGGGGAGAAGGAAGCAGCGCCAGGGAGGGGCCACAGCCTCTTCTCTCCACTGTCAAGGAATGACCCATGATTCTGAGCTGAGCCAGGCCAGGCTGGGGTGAAATTCACAGATGCTCTTGCAGTGTCCCTAACTCCCAGGAAAAGGACAGACACGGGCCCAGAAAATCTGTCCTGCCGGACCCTTTTGGGAGCAGCCGGCAAGACGCAGGTCTGGCAGCAGAGGGTGCTGTGGGACAACTCAAGCCGGCACAAGAGCCAGCAGCCTCAGGATATCCCTCGGGATAACCCCAGGGGATCTTCTCTTCTCTAGACCTCAGGCGGCCCACCCGTGAGATGATCGCGGCCGAGTGTTCCATCTCTCAGGTCTGTCTGGTTCAGAGGGGAGGGGTAACCTGGGACTGTCACCTCTGTGACAGATTGCACTATGGCCCGCCTCGGTGTAGCCACACGGCAACACAATGACTGGCGGAAGGCCACAGGAGCTCTGTCTGGCCCTCCTGGGTCTCATTGTATCACAGGATGACTACCGTGGGCACAGAGCTGTCAATATACTGCAGCCGTCTTGAATCCCTGGGACAACTCCCTGAAGACTTAGCCACTCCTGTTTTATAAGAGAAAATCGAAGCTCAGGAAAAAAAAAAAAAAAAGCTCAGAAACTTGGCCAAGGTCTCAAGACCAGGAGGGAGGAGGCAGAGCTGAGACTGAACCCAGTCTGTCTGACTCCACAGCCCGAAGACCTCACCCCTCTCCTCTTCACCTCTTGCCTGGCTCTGCCTGGAAACTGTGGTCGGTTGGCATCCGTGGACCCTCCCTGAAAAGCCACGCCCAAACTGGGAAAATGGAAGTCACAGGAAAACCTGCCGCCTCCCCCAGCGGCCAGTCCCCAACCCACTGCCCCTCACCTGCTAGAGGTGTGCAGGGTTTAGGACAGGCTCAGAGAGGACTGGACAGGGTGAGGCCACTGTCCAGCTCCATCATCATGTGGCCTGGGACAAACCCTTCTCCCTAGGCTTCAGACTCCCCACTGTAAGATGAGTATAACTGGTCCCAGCTTGCGGCAGTGCCATGAAGGCTACAAAGGGGGCGTGGGGGGCGGGAGATGCCCGGTGAATGCCGGGAGGACTGCTACTGCTCTTGCTGTCCTCCTTTTTCTCATCACAACCATTGTCGTCAGCATGACCCCCTTTATGGAGGACCTAGCAGGAGCTGAGTGCCAGGTACTCTTCTGAATGCTTAACCCAAGTCAGGCTCTTTAATCTTCCCAGTAACCCTATGATAGAGGTACTATTTACTCATAATACCCATTTTACTGATGAGGAAACAGGCTCAGAGAAGGGCAGGGATTTGCCCAAGTCCCACCGCCAGTGAGGGATGGAGGGGGACCAGGGTTTCTGTCCAGCCTAGACTGCACTTCCGCTTGACAAGGGTTAGCTTCTTACTGAAGCCGGCTGTCTGGAAGGAGAAGAATATGAACAATGCTGAAGGACTCGAGGCCTGGCAAGCAGAAGCCGAGTGGTAGGGTGGCAGCCTCTGAGGTCCCTGCCAGCTCGTCACTCAAGCCCAAGAAAGGAGGCAACAGGCCAAAAGAGGGTGGGAGATGGGAGGATGCCAGTGGGAACCTTCAGCTCCCAAAGGAGGAAGCTGGGACGGGAGAGAGAGCTGTCCTAGGCATGCTGGACTACCAGGCGGAAATAACTTCCCCCAAATTGGAGCTGAGATCAACTGGTTTGGGGAACTAGAAATGTATGTGAGAATGTGTGTGAATGTATCTGTATAGAAATATCTGTACTGGAACAAGAGCAGATGGGACAGAACTTGGAAGGGTCTGGTGGGGACAGTGAGATTGGGAGGCCCAAGGTGGGTGTGGGTCCTTAGACCTCAGTCGTCATCCAGAGGAGAGTGTCCAGGCCTGGCCTGAGTCGGCCTGAAGCCTCACTTCAGTAGGACAGAGGTCTGGACTCCTCCCTATAGAAACTGACTCCAAAAACAATGGCCTGAGATGGTGATACTCAAACTACGGGAAATGTCCCAATCCCTGATGGACTGGTTTAAAACGTAGGGTCTGGGCACTGCCCCCCGGAAATTCTGATTCCAGCTTCTAGGGAGGGGAATTAGAAATCTATATACTAATGACCTCTTCCCCTGATGATTTCGGAGCACATCAAAAGTGCTTACAGATGAGGAAATAGATCCGTCCCCTTGCCTTTGGAATTTAGTTCTAATTCCTGGACATGAAGTTTAAGGCCCTTTTCTGGAGGGCCCCAACCTACCCTTCCAGCATAGGCACTTTTCAGCAGAAGGTGTTATCCCTCGTGCCGAGCGGCCTTATTGCTAGTGGCTGAGAAGCTACAGAGGTTTCTGAGGCCATGTCTCAATTTGGTGGGGAAGTGTGCTGGAATCCATTAGTCATGTCTGCCACAGGTTTAGAGGCAGGAATGGCAGCATGCATGCCATGCATCAGCCATCCATGCACTGTAGAGATCTCTTGTTCTAGCTAAATTAACTTCTGCAGAGTCTAGTCTAGGTCATGTTCTTCACAGTATGCCTACCTCATCCTCTCTGTTTATTCTAAACCTGCTCAACTTTCAAAGCCAAGCTGAGGAGCATCTTTTGCTAGAAGCCTTCCCTGGTGGCCCTATGCCCTGGGGTCTCTCCTCCCCGAACCTGCAGGACCACCACCCCCCGCCTCACAGCAGTTGTCATAACAACACCTTGCACCCCACTGACTGTTAGCACCTCCACAGCATTTGCCTGGCGCCTAGACTAATGACATCAGGCACCGAGTTCTTTAGAAGGTGAAGTGAAAGTGTTAGTAGCTCAGCCATGTCTGACTCTTTGTGACTCCATGAACTGTATCCTCTGTCCACGGAATTCTGTAGGCGAGAATACTGGAGTGGGTTGCCATTCCCTTCTCCAGGGGATCTTCCCAATCCAGGGATGGAACCCAGGTCTCCTGCATTGCAAGCAGATTCTTTTCACTGTCTGAGCCACCAGGGAATCCGCAGGCTCTTTGGGCTCACCCTCAGTTGCCATGGGTTGTAAGTGCTATTAATCTCCGCTTTTCAGAGAAGACACTAAGGCTCAGGAGGGCTGAGCGGCTCACCCAAGACCACATAGTAAGTGAGGGACAGAGACCAGATTCAAACTGGCTAGTGGGCCTCAAGGGCTTCCTAGGTGGCTCAATGGTAAAGAACCCGCCTGCCAAAGCAAGGGATGCAGGCTCGATCCTTGAGTCAGGAAGATTCCCTGGAGGAAGAAATGGCAACAGACTCCAGTATTCTTACCTGAAAAATGCCATGGACAGAGGAGCCTGGCAGGCTACAGTCCATGGGGTCACAGAGTTGGACTTGACTGAGCCAGTGAGCATGAACACGGATGGGCTTCAAAGCCATGATGCAGTCTTTCCACTGTTAGGCCACCCCGCTGGCCCACACAGAGAACACATTCCTCACAGGCTGAGATCAGCCTCTCGCATCTCTGTGGCCCCTGCTGTGCCATGGAGCACAGGGCCTGGCACACAGCAGGAAATCAATAAACACTTATTCATCTATTTATAAATATTTGCAAGAGACAAAGAGCATGGTGGTTAAGAGCTCCAGCCCTGGAGCCTCATTCTAATTCTGGTTCAGACATTTATAAACTGTGCAACCCAACGTGAGTGACATAACCTTCCGGTACCTCAGTTTCCCCATCCGTAGCAGGCAACAACAGTGTCTACCTCCTAGGGTGGCTGTGAGAGTTAATGAGTTCATAAAAATTGCTTAGAATAACACCAGCATGGAGGAAACACATGTTGTCACGCTTGTGGGCTGACAGGTTTCTAGGCTGGCTAGGCTTGGACCAAGTGTAAGTTATAACTATTTCTCCAGCTAGCATGTTGGATTTTATAGATCCAAATATACCTGCTATACTTTTGGTGGATTCCCCCGGTAAAATAGAGCTGTAAGAATATCTGGAGTCAGAAAGTCTTGCATTTAAATCCAAGTTCTGCCTTCTTTGTCCCTCTGAGCCTCAGTTTTATCATCTGTTAAATGGGTAGAAGGCTTATTGGAAGGTTGAGACAAAAGCAGAGGTGGGACAAAGCCAAGATTCATTCCCTGCAGCTCTTGGACCCATCCAGCCCTGTCATGTACCCTGTTCCCCTCCACCCTTGGGCTCCTTACCTTCCTGTGTCCTGTGAAGAAGAGGGAAAGGTGGTGCATTGAGCCTCCATTGCGGCCCAGTTCCTTCTTGAGGGTGCGGGGGGAAGGCATGGCCCAGGTGGACGCAGTGCCCTCGCCATCCGAGCAGTGCAGGGTGGTGTCGGAGGAGAAACAGGGCCCACGGTTCTCCTGCAGCAGGCTGCCCTCGCTGTGCGTCCGGCGCCGCAGCGAGTTCTGCACGCGCAGCGAGAGGCCGCCCTCGGCACCTGGGCCCGTCTCAATCATGCTGCTGCGCTTGGCCTCCCCGCGTTCTCCGTAGTTGTCATCGCTTGTGTCCTCGTCCTCGTCCTCCTCCCCCTCCTCAGCCTCCTCTGCATCCTCCTCATCACCCGAGCTGCCCCCCTCCGCCCCTGCCTTCTGGCTGTAGGTGCTATCCAGCCGGACCTCGGGGATCACGAAGTTTGGCTTGTAGGCCACGGGCGGGTTCCCTGTGGCTGCTGGTGGGTCCCCAGAGCTCGTGGTCTCCTCAGCAAGGGGCTCAGATGCCAGGGGGCCCTGGCCGGGGGGCAGGTCTTCACGGGGCAGAAGGTCCTGGGCAGGGGGTTCCTGGAGGGCAGGGAGGTCTTTACTGATTAGAGGGTCTTGGCCAGGAGAGGGTTCTTGCCCAGCAGGAAGGTCCTGGCACAGAGAGAAGACTGCGGCTGCAGGGTATTCCTGGCCTGGTGGGGAGTCCTTGTTCGGCGAGCGTTCCTGGCGCACAGGAGGTTCTTTGCAAGAAGATGAGTCTTTGCTGGGTGTTGATTCTGGGCCAGCAGAAGGTTTCTGGCCAGAAGAGGAGTCCTCTTTGGGTGGAAGCTCTTGTCCGGGAAGAGGCTCCTGGCCAGGAGAGAGGTCCTTGCTGGGTGAGGGGTCCTTGGCACCCGGCCCCTTCCCTTTCTCCCCAGGCATTTCCTTCTTCTCATCCGCCTCTGATCCCTCAAACATCTGTGAAATAAAGAGAAAATGAGAAAGGCTTACAAGAGGAGGCTACCATGCACGAGTCAGCGTCACAGAGACTGAAAATGAGGCGGCGATCCGCAGCCCACAGCCCGTACCCCACGGTGTGAGAGCCGAAGCGCCCCGTGGAGACCCAACAGCCCCTTTGGCTTAGCTGAATATGGGCTTCCCACCCTCACTGCCTTGCTGGAAACTTGCGCTCCATCAAAACATGGTTGGTCATTTACGGGAGACGAGGGAGAGGTTAGTTACCATTATATGGCTTCTCTCATATGCCAGGAGCCATGGCAGATTAAACCCTGCTTATGTAATGTTCCCCGGGGGCTTTCTTGGTGGTTCAGAAGGTTAAAAAAAAAAAATCCATCTGCAATGTAGGAGACCCGGATTTGAGCCCTGGGTCGGGAAGATCCCTTGGAGAAAGGAATGGCAACCCACTCCAGTATCCTTGCCTGGAAAATCCCATGGACAGAGGAGCATGGTGGGCTACAGTCCCTGGGGTCACAAAGAGTCAGACACGACTGAGTCACTAACGCTAACATGTAATGTTCCCAATGGCCCTCGAAGGGGAGTGTCACGGTCCCTCTGTGAGTAAGTCAGTCTGTGAGTAAATGAGGAGCAGACAGCCTTGGCCTTCATGGACCAGAATCAAAACAAGCCCCAAGCCAGAGCAGCTACCAAGTGAGAGAATCCCAGACCCAGCCAAAGGATATCTTCCACCTAAACCAAAGCCTTTCAAAAGCCTTAGTGAGTCATTTGAAGAAGAACTTGCTTTGAATGTTGAGCTTTTTTTGAAACTAGTAAACTGGAAGAAAACCAGAACTTCAAAATACTGTGCATACCAGTACTCGACAAATGTCATAGACATGTGGAACCTCACCGAGAGGGATCACCCACCCCGTGCTTTTTAAACTATGATTGGAGGAACCTCAGGAGTCGCACGTACAAACAAAAGAGGAAGCATTCCTGCCTTACACACCACCCTCAGAATCCTTGGAGTTTTCGCTGGGGTCCTGCAGATTTCATTTGCAAAGAAGAAAATACTGCCCTTACTCCGAGTCTGAAAAGCAGCTATCTCACAGGAAGACTGGGGCTCAGAGAAAGTCAGGGGTGCCCCAGCATCACAGCCACACTTGTGATACTTGGGCTAGGGCTAGGCTGGGCTCCCCCCATCACAGTCGAGGACCTGGAGTGCTGCACCGGGAACTGCTCAGAGCCCAGGTTCCGTCCATGAAGAGGCCACAAGGACACAGAACTAATGAAAGAGGAAGATGCCACACACGTATGAGAACTGTACAGATAAGCACACGCACACACACCCACACACACCCACACACACACACAGGTGCAGAATTTCAGGGTAAATGCCTCAGAACATAGGTTAAGAGCTCTTACTGTAAAGACCACTAATGTCCATTTGATGGATGAAGAAGCTGGGCCCAAAGAGCAAGTACTTACCCACTATGGCACAGCTGCCAGAGACTGAAAGGCCATGCCTGCAGCTGGGAACTCTTTTAAGCCCTGGGCCGGCCAGGCCTCACATCTGGGAATAAGGGGCCCAGCTGCAGCCCAGGGCAACTGCCACACCCACGTGTCAGGGGTCAGAGTGGCGTCTGGGAGCACCAGAGTGGATGTGAGAGGCCAGGGGGATAAAAACCACTGCCTGGGAGGATGAAAGTGAAAGCCCCTCCCACCTCCACCTCCTGGGTTGTGGGAGGGAGAAAGCTGCTGAGCCAGGAGGGGGAGCCTCAGAGGACTGCAGGATGATCTGGCCAGAGTTTGGTTCCCAGGTACAGGCAAAGACAGGGGCCCACTTACCCCAAGGACTGCCTGCCCTGCAAATCCTGCCCGCAGCTCCACGGTGAAGACTTACCCACCCAGAAAACCCTCAGACCACACTGCCTCAGACCTGGGAACTTTGGCGAGCCCATATCCCCACTGCACAGATAGGGAGACTGAGGCCCAGAAAGGAGAAGGGGCCAACCTAGAATCACACAGCAGGGCCAGGAAGAGCCAGTCCCTAAACCCTCTGGACCTCTGGCTTGCCACCTATGAAATGGGATAACCAAGGTACCCAAGCGACACACGAGGAGAGTACACTATAAAAGTCCAAAGCTCTGAAATGGGATGGTGGTGGTGGTATGGTGGTTGTGGTGATGAAAACATTGTTCACGAAACTTAAACAGTGCCACATCTTTCTCATGGACCCCTAGAAGCAAACTGTCAGGCTCCCAGAATCGAAGTTGGCAATTGTGATTCCAGGCACCCCCAATCCAGGAATCTCATCTGGGAACCTTAGTTTGTTCCCAGGGGGGTCAGAGAGACTCTCCACTGAACTAACAGGAAGACAGAGGGCCCAGCCTGGACAGTGACCTAGGGACTTGCCCAAAGGCACCCGTAAACGCAGGGCTAAGCTGGGGTTAGAGCCTGACTCCTGGCTCTTTCTTCCCAAGCCCCCTTTGGATCTCAGTTTCCAGGGCAGCCCAGCTCCTGCCCGTCCCCTCCCACCAGCGAGCATTCTCCGTCAAAAAAAAGCAAACTGTGGGCAACGCCAGCTCCCTGGTGTCCCACATTCTCTCACCTCCCCCTCTGCCAGACCCCTCCATCTGGAAGCACGGACAGTTGGAGCAGCAATTGGTGCCCTGGGGAACTGGCACTGGGCCCTGAGAGAGGAGCAGGCCACCCTTCCCCTTCCTGGGGGTGGAGTGGGGCCACGGTCTCCACCAGTAGTGCCTGCAGCCGAGCCGCCTGCCCCTCGAGAAAGTGCAGCACCAGACCCAAAACCAGAAATGCGAGTCAGCCGCCTCTGCCAACGGTGCTCCTCGAGGCCAAAGCAAACAAAGCCGGGAGGGGAAGTGCCTCTGTCCCCAGGGCCCCCCCTACCCCCCCGCCCCGGGACGCTGAGAAGCCACTCAGGACCCAGGGCTCTCACAGCACCCGTGGTTCCTGCTCAGACGGCCCCAGTCAGACTTTGGTTTTGCTTCCAGCAGTGTCATTTCCTAGCTGTGCGAGAATATGGCCAAGCCTCCCCGAATTCTCTGAGCCCTGATTCCTTACCTGGAGCAGAGCCGTGATATCACACCAAACTCACAGGACTAAGTTCATGCTCTTCACAGGGCCTGGCCCACAAGAAGCATTTGATAAAGCAGGAGCTATTCTTAGTCTAGGCTTATCTTTGTCATTGTTGTTGAGTCGCTCAGTCGTGTCTGACTCTTTGTGCCCCCAAGCACTATAGCCCGCCAGGCTCCTCGGTCCATGGGATTCTCCAGGAAAGAATACTGGAGTGGGTTGTCATTCCCTTAGAGATCAGGAAACTGAGGTCCCAGAGGCTAAGGAAATCACCTAAGAAATGGGAGGCTGATTCAATACTAGGACTCCTGTCTCCCAGTTAAGCGTCTCTCCCCACTTCCCTGGATCTTTACACACAAGGGCAGGGGAGCCCCAGGGGTCTAGACAGAGGGGGAGCAGGCTGTGAGCAATGGCCCTTCACCCAGGCCCATCCCCCACAGGGCAGACATTGGCAAAGAAGAACCAGCTCAGAACAGACCAGGTTGTTTTGTGTGAGCGCCTGAGTAGGCTTGGTCAGATCTGTGTTCCTGGGAAAGCTGGAGTATGGGGTACCTGAGGGGGTAGGGGGCCTCTGGAACAGAAAACCTCAGAAGCCTTAGGGGAGAGGGTAGCAAGTGAAGAGAATTAGGACGGGAGAGGAGAGAAAGGTGAGAGACGCGTTACAGAATGGACGCCAGGCATGAGCTGGTCCTGGGAGCAAGGAAACGACACAAGCAGAGCCGAGCTGTGTGAGACTGCTCTGGGAGGGCTGACAGGACGCGGGGGTGGCGGGAGGCCTGGGGAGCACGCGTCCACACAGTCATTCATTCTCCGGGCACTGAGTTAGGTCCTGGGGTGGGGGTGGGGACAGCAGAGGCCAAGTCAGACGCAGTCGCTGCCCTCCCCTGAGCAGAAAAGCAGAAGCTGGACAACTGGTCTCGAGGAATGCGGTGAGCGCTCTGAAGGGACACCCCGTTAGGCAGCTGTTACAACAGGTTGGGGTGCCAAGAATCCAGCCAAGGCAGCCCAGAGACCAGCTGACTCGCCCAGGGCCCTGGGTCCGAGCCTGCCGAGAAGCTGCCCTTGTGCTGCAGAGAGCGTGTATCTCTCCCATCCATCATTTCTTTGGCTCAGCTGGACCAGGGTTAATTCTGTGCATGTCTCGCCTGCTAGAAGCACACAGGAAATGAACCAGGCCTTCTAAATGGAGCTGCTGTTTAGGATATAATCAAATCCTCTCCCCATTCCAATCCAGGGCTCGGAACAGGCTGGGGAAGGGTGGCAGGTGTGACACCCAGAGGCCTGGCTCACACCACCTACGTCCCCTGGGCCCTGTGGTGGCTGGAAGTGACTTGCCCAATGTCACATAGCTACTAAATGTGGAGCCAGGTTGGCTGACCCCAAAGTCAACCTGCAGCTCTAATATGACTCATCACCTCCACCACAGATGCTGGGCTTGCATCTGCCCTTGAAAACCACTTCCTGCATTGGGCAGGGCAGGGCTCGGCTGGGGTAGTAGAGGTTGGGGTTTGGGGTGGGGGGCGGTGTGCCAGGGTTTGCCTCTATCTCAGGGTGGCCCTTCCACAGAATTTTCAGAAAGAGCCTGGACAGAAGGCCGGAAGACCCCGGCTGGAACCCCTACCCCATCATTTGCTAGCTGTGAGATCCCAGGCGATCACTGTTGGGGACCAAGCCTGAGAAAGGACAGGAAATAGCTCTGTGAAAGGGAAAGCAGCTGGACAAAGGGAGAGGCCACGAGATTCCCACCCGGCCATTTGAGCTCCAGGCTTGCCTTTTGGGATGGGGGTGCTCCTCCGAGTTTGGCAAGCTGGCTCAATGCTGGCTTCCGGGAACCCCCGCTCAGCCTCAGTCCAGCTCCTCAGGCCTGGCTTCTTGACCCCCGGAGGCTGGAACCACTGCCCTGCTTCTGCCACTAGCTCAGGGGCCTCCAGGCCGTTTCCCTCCCCAGCCCTCACTGTGATGGGTTCGGCAAAGTCCAGGAGGAGGGAGGCAGCAGGTACCTTAAAATGGGGAGAGCTCCAGAGACAGATCCCTCCTTCACACTTACTGGCTGGGTGACCTCGAGGCTAACTTCTCTGGCCCCAGTTTCCTTAGAGGTAACATAGCAAGCCGGGGAGGAGTGACTGAGCAGACATCCACCCAGAGCTCAGCCCTGGGCTGGTACACGAAGCACTCCGTCAGCGGCAGCCAGGACCACCGCAGCACGGCCTGGTTCTGACATTTCCTCCTCTGGATCTCCTCCAACTGAGCCGACGACCCCCTCCTCTGCCTGTGTCCTGCTCATCACACCCTACTCCGGCCCCCTCCCCCGTGCACCCCTCCACTCCCTAGGCAACAACCATCGGATGACACCCGGTACCCGCTGCCAGCCCAGACCTGTCCTCTCTCAGAATGTTCTAGGCTCTGTGGACATCAGAACAAGAAAGACATGATCCTTGTCCTGGTGGAGCTCACACGCTGGAGAGGAAGCACTGGCGTGAACCAGGTCATCACCCACAGAAACAATCTGAAGAACTCTATGATCCATAACGTGAAGGAAAACTGCAGAAAACAGAGGGGCGTGTGGCAGAGGTGACCCCGTGAAAGGGCCCTGAGGCAGAGATCCACTCAGGGGGCAGGGGTGGGCTCACAGAGGAGCAAACAGCACAAAGGCCCCCAAGCCTGGAGGGCGAGCGCCCGCGAGGGCAGAGAGGACACCTGGGTGGTTGGAGCCCAGGCACGAGAGGGGGACCTCCTTCCGAATGGCCCACCAGTGTCTCCAACTTGACACGCCCCATTCTGAACTCATGACCTTCCCCAGAATCCATTCCTCCTCGCGGAGTCTCTGAGTCAATCACACCCACACCAGGTGCCCGAACCAGAGGCCTGGGTATCATTCTCTCTTCTCCACTACCCCCATGGCCAATCAACAAATCGTCCTGATTATCTCTTGTAAAATCTTAAGAATCTTTCCAGTGGGGTTGGTTATGTGTGTGCAGGGACAGGAAGCATTGGGAACGCTCTGTACTTTCCTCTCAATTCCTAAAACCACTCTGAAAAATAAAGTTGATTAAAAAAAAAAGAAAAAGAAGCCACTCTCTCTCCCTCCACTGACCACCACCTGCTTCAATACCACATCATCTGGTCCTGGGATTGACACTGACCTCCCAGCAGTGGTCCACACCCCTCTGCTCACTCTCTGCATCCTGCCAGAGGAGTCTTCTAAATGCGAATCTGACCCTGTCACTCCTTGGCTTAAAAACCCTGGTTCCCCAGGTCCCTCCAGACAAAGCCCAAATTCTGTAGCCCTAGAAGAGTCTGGGCTTTGTCTCTCCCTCTAGGCTTACCTCTCCCCACTCCCCATCTTAAGTATTGATGATAAATGAATGAATGGGCAACCCAAGAAACTTCACAAACCATCTAAATTGTTATTACTCAAAGTAATAACTCATGAGCCAGCAGCAGCAGTACCTGGGAGCTATTACGAAATACAGAATCTCAGGCCTTAACGAGATTAGAATCCACATTTAAAGATCCCAGGTGATTCATTTGCATATTAAAGTCTGCAAAGTACAGATCCAGCCTATCGGTTCTCAATAAAGAGACATACTTTAGAATCATCTGGGGTGCATTTTAAGAATATCTGTAACTGGGTCCAATCCCAGACCTACTGGATAGGAGACCCCAACAGGAGGGCCCAGGCATCTTGACTTTTTTCGACTCTCAACTTTCCCCCCCAGAATTCTGGGGAGTTGCCTCCATTAACAGACAAGGTGACTGAAGCTCAGGGAAGGGAGGCAATACGCCCAAGGTCACACAACAGAATCAGGACTAGAATCCAGATCAGAACCCGGTATGGTACCAATTCAAATACACAGTGTTCCCTCTGTAAGGAAGCCCATAAAGCAGCAGCAGCCCCTGGCCCACGATGGGTAGCCATCAAGCCCACTGGAGTCAGCTAGCCCGTTCACACTCCCTATGAACAGAGGACCAAATGCAGGAGGAGAGAGGGGAAGGAGGAATTTGACCACACACTGAAAATTCTCTGTCCCTGAAGAATCACACCACAACCCATGGAACCGTCAGGGGCTCAGGAAGGCAGGCAGCACACAGTAGCGGGGAACATACCCATTGTACTGAAAGCAATACTGAGGAACGGAGAAGTAGCTCACCCCCTTCAGAACCTCTCCAGACAAAGCCAACACACAGGGAAGAGGAAGCCCTGAGGACTGCGAAGAGAGGGGACCCCTTTTAGAAACTGTCCCTCCTCTTGGCGCTGCCACCTGGCTGAGTCAGAAGAACATGCCCTCAGGCCTGCCCTGTGGAGCAAGAGATGCAGAGATGCTCGATCCCCTCTGGATGCCCAGTTTCTCACTGGGCAGTCTTCCCTCCAACCCTGTAGCCCCAAAGACCCCTTCTATGCCCCAGCCCTCTTCTCAACTGAAAGCCATGCGCGTGGACAGCAGAAGTTCCCCAGCGTCTTCCTGACCCGGTGGTAACTGATGCCTCCGCCAGAAGGTGAGTGCGGCCCTGTGGGCCTCTCCGGCCCCACCATGGGTCTCTCTGCTCAGAAACCCATTCTCCTGCGGGCTCCACCACCACTCCCTTACCCCAGGGCACCTTCCTTCTCTCCCCGATCCGGGTGTGTGCACCTGCACTTTCTCATTTCCTTATTATCCTGCCCTCCTCAAGTCCACTTCCTGCCCATCCCATGCAGCCCAGTTAAAGGCTCCCTGGGATGCCCTAGCTAGAGGGCTCTTTGCTCTCCTGCCAAGGCCCGGCCTACGCTGCTCGTGTGGCCCTGGGCAGGCTCTGCTTTGGCTCATCAGGACTGTGTCCCAGGCTGACCCACCTCACCCCCACCCCCACCCCCAGAGTTACTCAGCAAATACCTACCCAGAGCCAGCCACGTGCCAGGGCCTGTGCAGGGCACTGGAGCCCAACAGTGGCAAGACACGTGTCTCTCCCTGAAGGTGCTGGGGTCTATGGGTGAGAGCACCAGGTAAAAGGCCCATGTCCATCTCCCATCCACCTACCATCATCTCAGTGGGTTATGGACGCATAAAGGCAGCAGGAAAGACTGGGGTGGCTCTTGGAGGAGGTGGGGAAGAGGATAGGAGAGGGTATCCAAGCCAAAGCCAGAGATGACATGGAATATTTGAGGAAGCACAGGTGGTTCTGTGGAGCAGAAGCATGGTTATGTTAAAGAATTCGGACTTTATTCTGAAAGCAATGTTTACTCAGCGTTGTAAAGACAGGGAAGGTGGAGCTAGAGATGGTGAAAACAGAAAGCAATGGAAAAAGAAGAGTGAAGACGGGAAGAGCGAGACCACTCAGCGAGCCTCTACTAGACTGCCGGCACTGACAGGTGCTGTACACACGCCTCACGTCCAGCCACATTATGAGGTCAGTATCACTGGCCCCATTTTGCAAATAAGGGATCCGGGACTCAGATAACATGTAAAACTTATGCAAGTTCAAAAACTGAGTAAGAAAAGGAGTCAGAATGCTCTGCCTGGCTCTAAGCTGCTCTTCCTGCGGCCCCCTGACCTCCTTTCCTGCCCCCTTCACTCCCTCTTCCTCTCTCCCTTCCTCTCTGTCTTCAGAAGACCTTACCAAGCTCCCAACCTGGGCCCGGCCAGGCAGTGCTGAGCAATTCCAGATGCCTGATCCCTGTTCTTACCCCCAAGTTAGTGGAGATTGAGGGGCGGGTGTTTGACTCACCCGGTGGGCAGAGGCCTGGTACAGAATCCCCAAACCACCTCCCTCCCAGGGACCCCTTGATGTGTGGGAAGAGTCAGAAGCGTGTGGTTTCTCTGTGATGTTCTACACTAGGTTGAGCAAACGAGAAAGCTCTGCCAAGCCAGAGGGACCCCAGAGAAGGACGTAAATGGCACTGTGGTCAGGAGGCGAGGATCTGGACTCAGGCAGGGTGGATTGAATCCCGCTTCTTAATCGTGTAGCTGAGTCAGTGGTACCTCCCTCGCAGGGATGCTAGTGGGCAGGAGGCAAGACCTGGGGCATAGCCCTGCTTGGCCCATGGCCATGACCTTCCTCTTGCGGCTCAATTTTCCCTCATGGCAGGCACTGGAGACCAACCCCCAAATCTCAGGCTTAACTCCAAGCAACAGCTTGGAGAATCGGGGAGCACTTTCAGAGCCAGGGGTGGAGGAGAAAAGCCTACTGCTGATGAAGAACAGGGGTCTGGAGACAGGCAAATCCAGGTTCCTATCCCGGCCCAGCCTCCTCCTAGCTCAGCGCCCTGGGGTAGGCTGCTTAACCTCTTCAAGGCTCAATTTTCTCATCTGTGAAATGGTGACAGAGGTAGCAAGTACCTACACCATGGTACAGTTGGGAGTCCACCCAGACAGAAGGGCCTGGCATGTGGTAGGTGCTCAATGTGTGTGTGCTAAGTCACTTCAGTCACATCCAACTCTTTGAGACCCTATGGACTGTAGTCTACCAGACTCCTCTGTCCACAGGATTCTCCAGGCAAGAATACTGGAGTGGTTTGCCCTGCCTTCCTCCAGGGGATCTTCCCAACCCAGGGATCAAACCCACATCTCTTACTTCTCCTGCACTGGCAAGCGGGTCCTTTACCACTAGCGCTGCCTGGGAAGCCCAGTACGTGCTCAATAAACATTTGCAATTGCAAGGAGGTAATCATATCTCCTTCTTTCATCATCATCATCACCTGTCCCCTCCCCTGCTTCCCACCCCAGGAGAAGGCACTTGACATATTCTGACTGCAGCCCCACGGTGGAGGAGCTATTATCTGTACATTTCAGGGCAGAAGATTGAGGCCTATCCGAAAGGCCCTGGAGGCTGGGGGTAGCCGAGCCTGTGCTCAGCTTCTCTTTGGCTAGGTCAGTCTGGCTCACTGCATGGCCCCAGGTCAAGTGACTCTCCTCTCCAGGCCACCCTCTCCCAGAGGGGATCTGTCCAGCTCTGAATCTCAGCCAGCCTGGGAGGGTCTGTTCTCAGGGCCCAAGGCGAGGCCAGGATCTTGGGGGTGCATCGAGGGCCGGAAGAGTAGAAAACGCCCCCTTTCCAGAGACCCATCCCTACCCTTGTCTGTCCGTCGCGGTCCCTAAAATACTCCTCCTTCAGTGCCTGCAGTTCTGGGGGCATCCGGGTGGGGGACTGGGGTAGGGGTGGGGGAGAACACTTGAAGGTTTATCTGGCTATGGGACTCAGCTGCAAACCTGCAGTCAAAAGTCACCCTCCAAGGCCCCAGGCACCTCCGCCTGCTACCTCCGCCACTGCCTCCCCAAAGCAGACACCCTGTGTCTCTGCTGGGGCTGATTTCAAGGCTGGGTTTGTCTGGGTTGACCGTCTGCTCCAAACTCACTCTCCTTTCCTGGGGATCCTGAGTACACTCCGTGTGCTGCTTAACCCTCCCCTTCCCTCTGGGACAGTCCAGCTCCCTCCCCTGCGTGTTCTGTCCCTGCCAACCCACCTCCCCTCTTCCCTCCAGCCGAGCTGAACTGTTGGTAGTTGCCCAAACACAGTCTCCTCTCAGGCATCTCTAAACCTGTGCTCACTGCACTTCCTCCCCTCCTCTGTCCACCTGAGAACTCCTACTTATCTTTCAAAACAGCTTAGCCACACATGCATTGCCCTTGATTTCTGACAAAGGTGATGATGACCGACAGTGAGAAAGGATGATCTTTTGAATAAATTGGATATCCACCCAGAGAAAATGAGTCTTGAGCTCAGTCTCCACCCTAAGAATCTATTTCGAGTGGATTTTAAAGCTAAATATGAAACATAAAACATCCAGAAGATAACATTGGAAAATATATCCAAAACCTTGTAACAGGCAAAGAAACAGGATTCAATAAATATTTTCCATAGAGACAAAGATTGGCAGGTTGGACCACTAAAATGAAGAACTTCTATTCTTCAGAAGACACTCTGAAAAGAGTGAAAAGGCAAGCCACTGAGTGGGAGGAGATATTCGTAACGTGCATGTCCAACAATGAACACATATCCAAAATATTTTTTAAGCTCCTTCAAATTAATAAGAAAAAAGACAGAGGATCCAACAGAAAACTGGAGAAAAGATTTGAACAGGAACTTTGCAAAAAGATTATTCAAATGGACAATCAACATATGAAAGGGTGCTAAACCTCATTAGTCACCAAGGAAATGCAAATGAAAGCCACAGTTAGATATCACAATAGCCATTGTCAAGTCTGTTGGTAAGGACTTATGGAGCAACAGGTGTTCTCCTACGTTTGTTTGAAGAGGGTGTACTGGTGTTACACTTTAGAAAATTATACAATGGAATCTACTAAAGCTAATTATATATAACTTTATGACTCAGCAATTGTAAACCTTAGGTATTTGCCCAACAGAAAAGTATATTATAGTGTACCAAAAGACATGCATGAGAATATCCGTAACAGGACCGTTCATGATGACCGTCAACGGGCAACAACCCAAAAGTCTGTCGATGATAGAATGGATATAGTCACACAATGAAATACCACCCAGCGATGGGGGTGAACAAAATAAGACTGCGTCCAATAACACTGACAGATTTCACCATCAAAATGCTGCTCCAAAGAAGTCAGCATAAAAGAACACACAATCAAGGATTCCACGGATACAAAATTCAAAACAGGCAACACCACTCAATGAGAGAAGTCACTCTTTGAGGTGGTAGCGACTGAGGTGGGTGGCAGTTAGGGGGTGGGGGAGGTTTCCAGGGTACTACAATGTTCTGTTTCTTGACCTGGGGAGTTTGTTCACCTTGTGATAATTCATTAGCTACATACTTCCATCCTTGAAACGAAAGATGTAATTTAACATTGCAACTTAAAATTTATTTAGAGAGCAAATGAAAGCCCTCATCCCGGGGTCTGATGGCACCTTCCAAGTAATTCCTCCCTGTCCTCCCTCCAAAAGCTGCTATACCATCTTCTGTTCAGCAACTGCCGGCTCTGTGTCGGGTCCCGTGCCGAGCACCTCACTCCACCCACAGCATCTCATCCAACAACAGCCACCGGTAAAGGAAGGTGGCAGGGGCACCCCCACGGCCCCCATGACTCAGTGCCAGCGTGCACGAGCCCTCCCTCCACACACATCATCTCATTACCCCAGCGAGGCTGAGCCCTTGCCTAAGGAAACGCAGGCACGGAGAGGCTCTGGGTCTTGCCCCACTGCAAAGTGGGGAGTCCCGAGCCAGGCACCTGCACACAACATTATACAGCCTCCCTGAGATAAGCCGGAGTAGAGACATAGAGGTGATTCCTATGGCTGGGTTAGAAATCATCTCTCCACCCTGGAGGGGTGGGCACACTGGGATGGAGATCTGTTCCTTCGATGGACATCCAGATGTGCATCCAGATTCAGTTTCACCTCCTGCAGGAAGCATCGCTGGGGCTCCCGGGCTGGGTTGGAAGTCTCCCCAGGGTTTCCCCTCCCCAGGCCTCCCCACTGAAGCTGTCTTGTTACCATCCATTACATACCCATCCCCAGCACTAGACTGAAGACTGGAACTATAGCTCCAGCCCTTGGCCAGTGCATGGTACATCGTAGGCATCTGACACGTGCGGAGGGAAGGGACGGAGGGTGGGGGCAGAGAATGCAATTACAGAGCCGCTATTTGAATCAACGGGGAACTTCATGAATTGAGGTCTGAGTACTGGAGGTTTCAGAGCTCTGCGTGGACACAGTTAAAACCATTAACCTGAGAAGCGGGATAGACACACCACCTTCCATTCCATGTTCCTCCGTGCGGTGGTCTCCAGCCTTTTTTTCAAGGTTGTGGCCAGCCACCTGGCTCCCAGAGGCTCTGCCTAGCTCTTCCTCTGCCTCTCCCCTGCCCCCTACCCTCTGCCACCCTGCCAGGAGTTATCCGAGTTCTGCTATTAGCCTGAGGCTAATCCCACCAAGAGGCAACCCACTCCCATATTATTGCCTGGAAAATCCCATGGAGGCAGGAGCCTGATGGGCTAGCTACAGTCTGTAGGGTCACAAAGAGTCGGACACAACTTAGCAACATCAACCCCACCAAGAGGTAACCAATGATACCACAGAGAGCAGGGGCTACGTAGGGGAGGGTGCGCCTGGTTCCAAATAACTCACCACCACCCCCTCTCACCTTTCTAAGTTGGGAGCCGCTGACAGTTTTTCAGCCTCTGGAGCAGAGGGCACACCTGGAAGCTCTCCACACATCTGGAGCCACGACCTAGGCCCCTTGCCAGAGGAACAGTCTCCTGGGACCCCTTTCCCTCTCCTCCATGCCTGGAAGCTCCAATCTCTCAAGCGGCTCGGCTCGTGGCTCCAGCCCGCCTCTCCCCCAGTCCTGCCCCCACCCAGCTGGTTGTGCAGGCAAAGGTGGTGGCTTCCTGGGGCTGAGCCCGGCTGGCCTGCTGTGAGCAGCTCCAACCTCTCCAGGCTTAGCGGGCTGAGCCATAAGCAGCCTGTTTATCCCTGGGAGGAATGACGGTTTTCCCTGAGCAGTGACATCTTGGAAACGGCCTGGCTCCACAAACAACAACAAACCTCCCAGCCTCAGCCCAGGATCCAGCTTGAAGGAGAAGGCTTCTGATGAGAAGGGCCTGAGGAACAGGTTGGGGGCCGCTTCCCCGAGAAGCCCAACCCTGGCCTTGACTGATGACTCTCAGGACCCAGGAAGAGGAGAGGGTGGGCAGGGAATGGAAGAGTCTCTGGATAGCAGGAAGGGGCCTGGCACTACCTGGTGCAGTCCCTGGTTGCTCCAAAGGGGAAATTGAGCCAGAGAAAAAAGAAGATTGGCCTGAGATGATCCAGCCAGCAGGGACCAGACTGCACCTCAGTCTCCAGTCTGTTGGCCAGGCCAGGGCTTTCTCTACCATACACACTGCTTTTCCAGAGGAAAAAGCCAGTAATGTGGGGGTCCTGGAAAGGAATGCGTCACTAAGGGGGTCCCCCAAAAGTGAGCACCAAGATGAAAGCCAGGTGCTCTGAGTCATGCAGCTGGTGTGATGGAGAGAAAGCTGGGTGGGGGACTCACAGATCTGGGTTCTTGTCCCCACTGTGCCACTGAGTTGCATGGAACCTCAGGCAAGTCCTTCTTCATCTGCCTCAGGCCCGCATCTGGCCAGAAAGTAAACACACTCAGCTGTTCTGGGGCCTTGGGAGACCAAACGGGAAGTGGCTTTCAGAGTCCCCTAGGTTCCCCAGGAACCTAGCGTAGCGTGGGCACTCCCTCCTTAGCTGTATCTCTTTTGGGGAACCAGGCAGACCACTGGTTGAGAACCACACACCACCCCTCAACCCTCCGATCCACCTCCCTGGTTGGCACCATCCCGGTGGGGCCCAATCTGAGCTCTAAGCTGCCATAGTCTATGGGAAAGACCAGAAGTACTGCATTCAAACCAGCTGGGGCTTGTCCCTTCTACCCTCCATGGCCCAGGCCATAGTGTAGACACCACACCACCCAGCCCAGCCCAGCCCAGCCTGATCCCTGAGTGGGCTTTCCCTGTGGGCTCAACCAGGCTGAAGCCAAGGTTTTCCCTGCCTCATCGCCTATCAAATCCCATCCCCCAACCCTTGGCCCTATGGGAACCATCCCGACGTGAAGAAATGAGGGCCCCTCCAAAGTGACTCCCCATCGGAGCCCAAATTGGTAGTGCCCACTGTCTGCCAGGCAGAGCTAGGAGATGAAGAGGAAGAGCTGACTTGGACATCAGAGCCTGTCCTCAAGGAAACCCACCTGAGCCCTTTCCTATCACACCCGGAGCCCCAGGCTGGACCCTTGGGACCAAAGGATGAATCAGGCTCAAACCCCACGTTCATAAGACATGAAGCAACCACAGTGGGTACCACCACTGGACATATTCCAACTGCAGTGTTTGCTCTAGCTAGGAAAGGCTGGGTAGGATTAAGACCTGGAGAGAAGGGAAGAGATGGGCTTTCCGGGCAGCGGGGACAGCATGTGCAAAGGCAAGAAAGCAAGGAAGTGGGGTGGTTTCACTAACACCAGACACTGATGATCAAAAGCCCCCTCGACCATCTCTGGTTCAAAGCCCCGGTGACATTCCCCACAGGGGGGCCACTCACCTCAGCTGCCTCCATCTTCACCAGCCCCCTACCCCCGGGTGCAGCAGATGCCAGGCTGGGCCAGGAGCAGGCCCTGCTGTGGAACTTGGCTCCCCAAAGGGCCCGCCCTGGGCTAAGCCTTGCCACGTGCTAGGGCTGGGGAAGAGGGGAGGTGCCCCTTCGCTGGGTGTGGAGGACTCAAGGGGCCCTGGTGGAAACTTTGACTGTGGCCGCAGTGCCCTGGCTGGGATCCCATGGGCACTGGCAGGCCAGGCACTGCGGCTCCCTCCTTCCAGGAGACAGACCCACTCCAGCCGTGAGGACAGGGGAGTCCGATAGCCCCAGCTGTGAGGCCTGAGGGTGGCGGCACGATGTGGTGAGCTTTTGGTGAGGGATCTAGTGGCTCCAGACTTAGCTAGGCATCTCGAGCCAGGAGTGGCAGACTCCAGACTGAATGTCATCGCTGGGGTCGGGGTGATGACACCCACATACCTGGTCCTTGCTGTTCCAGGAGGCAGACATCCTCCAACCTGGTCCTGGCCAGAGACCTGCCATGTAAACTGAGGCATAGCCCCTCCACTCTCTGCACCTGGCTCTCCTAGGCCCTGAGCTCCCATGGCAGGAGGATTCTTCTCGGACACCTCAGGACAAGAGGAGAGATGCAGGCTCTCTCCACGTTGACAACAGAATCGGCCTCTGTCTGCTCATAGCACCTAACTCTGCGGGGTGAGCCGGACCGTAACAACGACACCCTTCCTCACAGGTCTCAGTGAGAAGCCAAAGGAGCAGGTGCGAGACCTTCCCCAAGGGGCTCAGGAGGCAGAGCATCTCTATCTCTGCCTGGACTTTCAGTGGACATTTCAGCAGACGCCTCAGGGATCAGCCACCGCACCCCTCTACCCAGACCAGCCCCCCGAGAGCACCACCTCCTTCCCCTCATGGAACTCAGCAAGAACAGCCATCCTGGTGCCTGGTGGGTGGTCAGCACCATGGGCTGAGAGCTCCCTCCCCACTCAGCATCCCGACTTCTGGTCACCAAACATTCCTTTCTCTCGGCAAGAAAAGCCGGCCGACCAGTCTAGAAGTGGTAGCAGCACACAGTGCAAGCACGCCCCAGCCCTGCAGGGTCCCCAACCGCCAAGACAGACAGACAGACAGACACACACACACACACACACACACACACAGAGCTATCTCAGAGCAGAACATAACATGGTTTGGTTGCAACATGCCTATCAATGGCTGCCCTGGGGAAGAAACAATAGAAACAGGGGCACAGGGTGACCTGGACAAGAGCCCCCAGCCCACCGCACACGCACCCTGGCATCCAGGCACCTACCCAGCACACTCCAGCAGGGACCCGGGGACTCCTGGCTGCTGTTCCTGCCAGCCCGCCCGCCCGGCTCTCCGCCTGGCTCCTCCCGCAGGCGGGCAGGCGGGCAGGCGGCCGTGACTGGGGCAGCTCCCGGCGGCCGTGTCAAGCAGCTGCCTTCCCCAGACAGAGCTCCTTTGTGTCAGCAGAGCTATTTATGGACTTACCCAAGTTCCCCAGGGGAGCAATACCTGCTGGGAAAAGCAGAACCAAATGACCAGGTTCCACCTCGCACATCTAGGTAGCCGTTTTCAAAACCCTTGCATCACTCGTCCCTCCTCCTCTTCCTCCTCCTCCTCGCTGCCCTCCTCCTCTTCCTCCCCCTCCTCCTCCAGCGCCCTTCCCAAACACACACCCGGTGCAGCCCGCTGCCGCCACTCTAGAGAGAAGCTGAATTTCTTTCTTCCATCAAACAGAAAACTCTGTAATTTCCCAAGACACTTTCATCCGAGCAGGAGTCCGGGATGTCTTGTGGAAGAGTCCTCCACCACCCCGTCCTTCAGCCGGCAAGGGGCCCAGCGGCTCCTTGGGTGACAGGCTCACATGCACCAGCCTTGACTCCCCAGCCGCGCCCGTCCCCAGGACTGGGGCTGCCCCACCCCGGACCCCCGGAGTGCTGCTCTGGAGAGAGAGGTGTCCACTGCTCACAGCGGCAATCCCGGGCACTGAGGATCCCAAGCCAACTGCACCCCCACACACATCCTGAAGGCTCCCCCAGCTGGGGCATCCCAACCCACTGGCCGCAGCTCTGGGCTCCCCCAGCAGGGGCAGGACGGAGCCAATCACTGAGGCTTTGCAGGCACACCCCCACCCCTACCCCAACCCGCCTCTCATCCCAGTGGGCGGCTGCCGTTTAACCCAGGGTCCAGCAGCCAAAACGCACTGACTCCAAGAATGCCACAGCCCCCGCTGCGGGGGAGCGGCTGCTTCAGGCACCTCCCGACTGACCGAACCATCAGCGCAGCCCAACACACATGTTTTTATTTAGCACTTTTGTGTGCCATGTCTGGGCAAGCCGAAGTGGACAGAGAGCTTGGGGCTTCCTTCCCCCGAGTACGGGGGCTGAAAGGGGCTTGTTACAATAGCCCAAGAGTAAGGATCACAAGTGAAGGAGATGTCCCTATCAGAGGGACCACGTGAGTGGGAGGATGGGGGGGCAGCAGGTGAGGGTCCCCTGTTCAGGTTCCAGCTCCAGCCCTGGCTGTCTGGACATCACTGAGCAAGTCCCTACCCATCTCTGAGCCTGGGTCTCCTCATCTGTAAAATGGGACTGACAACCTCTGACCTGCCCACTTGTGGGGTTATTAGACGATTCAGTGATTGTGGGGCAGACACTCTTCTGAGAGTCTGGCCTTCATTAATTCATTTAATCCTTGTCGACACCTCGTGAGGCAGGTGCTAGTATTACCCTATTTACAAAGGACCTGAGGTGGGGAATGGTAGTGGAAGCTGCCAACAGCTTGTTGTTTGAAGACCAGTAGGATTTGCAGGGGAGAAGGCAATGGCACCCCACTCCAGTACTCTTGCCTGGAAAATCCCATAGATGGAGGAGCCTGGAAGGCTGCAGTCCATGGGGTCGCCAAGAGTCAGACACGACTGAGTGACTTCACTTTCACTTTTCACTTTCATGCATTGGAGAAGGAAATGGCAACCCACTCCAGTGTTCTTGCCTGGAGAATCCCAGGGATGGGGGAGCCTGGTGGGCTGCCATCTATGGGGTCGCACAGAGTCGGACACGACTGAAGTGACTTAGCTTAGCAGCAGGATTTGCAGGAGCTTCCCAGGTGGCGCTAGTGGTAAAGAACCCACCTGCCAATGCAGGAGACATAAGAGACCGTGGTTCAATCCCTGGGTTGGGAAAATCCCCTGGCGAAGGGAATGGCTACCCACACCAGTATTCTTGCCTGGAGAATTCCATGAACAGAGGATCCTGATCAGCTATGGTCTGTGGGGTTCACAAAGAGTCAGACAGGACTGAGTGCCTAAGCACAGCACAGATCCAACTCCAGGATGCCCACTCAGAACCACTGCAGGAAGCTGCCTTGCCAGCGCAAAGCTATTTGATGGTGAGGCTACGGCTGCTGCAGACACTTGTCTGATGTCCTTAAACACACCATGGACTGTGCCTGAGGCTCCGGTCAGGGATGTCTGTTCCATAGCCAGTTCCAACCTGAGCACACTTACCACCCTCATGGCCAGCTCCCTGGATGTCAGCCCAGAAAACACAGGGCAGGAGCCCCGTCCTCTTTTCCGCCTTGGCCACCCTGGGCCAGAGCGCTCTCCCTCTGCCTCTTGCTCCCCCTAAATGAGTCTCAGCGCCCCTGAATGTCTGCCTCTGCCTGCCTCCCTGCCCGTCTCCCACTCTCTAGTCCTGTCTCTCTCACATATACAGCATACTCATGCATGCTGACATAAGAAAACATCCTTTATTAGGGTCAACTCAGAACAGCCCTCACCTGAGCTGGGCACTTACACTCCCCCATCAACACTTCATCTTGTCCCTGGGGGCTGAGCCAAGGCAGTCCTTGCAGGGCCCAGGAAACTTTCAGATTGGAAGACTATCATTTGCCAGGTTCCTGGGAAGCAGGGCCTACTCCTGTCCTGGAAAACCAAGGAGGTGAGTCTTAGGAGATGGCCAGTTCTAATGGGCGACGGACAGTTCCCAGGAGGGAATATCTGGCGCTTAGGGTAGGATTTCTCAGCATGGAGAGCCTGAATATAGGGTCTTCCTTGAGATGAGAGGAGTCCCTGAGTTCAGCTGAGTCTTCACTTCTCAATCAACATAAAGTTCCAAGCACCAGCTACAGGCTGGGCTCTGTGCTGGGCCATGGGGATGGGGTGGAGAGCTGGCAGACCAGGACCCTGTCCTCACCAGGCCAAAGGACATCGGGCGCACAGTCAGACTAGCGGCACATCATTGGATACTGTATCAGAGCAGCCCTGCCAACCCAGGGCGCTGAGTCAGGAACAGATCCAGGATGCATCCATCAGTGCTCCGGACCACTAGGATGATGATGAAAGAGCACAGCAGGAAAGTGCCCTGAGGCCCAGGAGGGGGCCAGGCCAGCCTGGGAGAGCACCTAGTGCCTGGGGAGCCCAGGGGGCCACTGCCCTCTGCCTCCCCACAGGTCCAGACGCAGATCCACAGAGCACGCGGCCCCTCCCTGTGTGCAGCCCGGGCAGGATGAGACAGTCACTGTCAGTCAGGCCACCTAAACCAGAAGGGCACCTGGAGATCTTTCATTCCTATTCCCTTTTTCTAGCCAGTGAAGCCGAGGCTCAGAGAGGGTAAGTGACTTTCCCAAGGAAACAGAGCGAGTGAGTGACAGGGCCAGGACCAGAGCTTGCCAACTCCCAGTCCACTGCTTCTTCTGTTGCATCCCAGTGCCTCTCAATTCAGTTCAGTTCTGTCGCTCAGTCGTGTCTGACTCTTTGTGACCCCATGAACCACAGCATGCCAGGCCTCCCTGTCCATCACAAACTCCTGGAGTCTACCCAAACCCATGTCCATTGAGTCGGTGATGCCATCTAACCATGTCATCCTCTGTCATCCCCTTCTCCTCCTGCCCTCAATCTTTCCCAGCATCAGGGTCTTTTCAAATAAGTCAGCTCTTCGCATCAGGTGGCCAAAGTACTGGAGTTTCAGCTTCAACATCAGTCCTTCCAATGAACACCCAGGACTGATCTCCTTTAGGATGGACTGGTTGGATCTCCTTGCAGTCCAAGGGACTCTCAAGAATCTTCTCCAACATCACAGTTCAAAAGCATCAATTCTTCGGCACTCAGCTTTCTTTATGGTCCAACTCTCACATCCATACATGACTACTGGAACCCTCAGACCTACATAAATGATGGTGCTGTTCAGGACAGGCGGATCTTGGGAACAGCGAGATCCAGGTGGCCCACAGGGTCAGCACCTGGGCCCTCAGAACCTGGGCCCCACTCACTGATTTCCATATGTTATTTAACAAACACCTATTTGACGCTTAGGCTGTGTCAGCACTGAGCAAAGCACCTCCCAATTACTGACTCATGAAACCTTCACAACCCTATTAGCTATGATGTCTAATGTCCCCAGTGCTGTTGTTTAGGCGCTCGGTCACGTTCAACTCTGTTGCGACCTCATGGACTGTAGCCCGCCAGGCTCCTCTGTCCATGGGGATTCTCCAGGCAAGAATACTAGGCTGGGTTGCCATGCCCTCCTCCAGGGATCTTCCCGAACCAGGAATGGAACCCGTGTCTCCTGAATTGGCGGGCAGATTCTTTACCACTAAGCTACCCAGGAAGCCCATCCCCATTTTACAGAGAGGTAAACGGAGGCAAAGAGATGATTAAACCTGTTTAAGATCATCAGTAAGTACAGAGCCACGGATCGAACCCAATCCACTGTGCCCTGCACAAGGCAGCCCACGGAACAGAGCCCTCCGGCTATGTACCGAGAAGCCGGCTGGCTACACAGCCCAACCATATAGGCAAATATCTCACTGTTCAGACAAGCTGGCAGCAGCTTCCAGGGCTAGGACCAGGAAGGGTTAGCAGGGAGCTAGTGAATGAATGTGCACCTCGCATTTTAAGAGGGGCGGCACCCATAGGCTCCAGGGAGGCCCCTCGGGAGGCGCAGCAGCAGCAGCAGGATTCGGCCCAGACCCCCTGGCCAAGCAGCGGCCCTGCAGTCAGACCACAGCACTGCTCCCTCCCTGTCTTCCCTCACTGCCTCCGCTGTGTTAAGCCTGGGACATCTGGAACTGTGTTTGCAAGACCATGTCCTGAGCCTCGGGCAGATGGAAACCCACCCACCTTCCTTCCCCCCACAGCCTCCACCTGGGGGAAACGGGGCCTTGGCAATACCTTCCTCAAAAAAAAAAAAAAACAAAAACAAGAGGGTACCTGCCGAAGGCTATTTAATGAGCTTTCCCGTCCTGGCTTCTGATGCAAAGTCCACTGGGATTTTATTCCAGGGTGGGGAGGAGAGTGATGTCACTCGGCAGAAACAGGGCACCAAGCCAAGGGAGGCGGGGCCCCAGGAATCCAGAGCGGGCGACAGACTAAGACCACCCCCAATCCCCACAAGCAGAGGCTCAGGCTTTTAATTCCTTGGACAATGAAGGGACCAGTCCTATGTTATGGGTCACAGGGGTACTGGAAGCTGGGGCCCCACACAGAGGCCCCACTTTCTACAGAACCCTGCCCTCCTCCAACCTGTGACAGAAGAGACTGATGGCCCTGGGCTGCCCTGGGAAACTGGAATATCTGTATATGCCCCTCCAGTCCAAGCTCTGAATTTGCTAACCTACTTAGGGAGTTCTGGGCCTTTAACTCACTGGGTCTCAGAGCCTTGGTTTGGGGGTCTACAAGTCTCCATGCACAAAGGCCACCCCCACAGAAGAGTGGGCCAAGAGACACTGATTATTTCAATAACTATTGAATCCTTGTCACGTGCTTGGAACTATGGGCACAGACAGAGAAGTAGCCTGAGCCTGGGCTCTGACTCGGAGGGCGGGTGGTGACCTTGGTGCTGACACTTCAAACAAGAACTGTTCTGCCATGTTCTGGCCTCTCTGGCCCTAACACCAGGGCAGAGGACACACACTTCTACCGCTTGCTAAGGGCATGCTCCTGGCTCTTTCTGGGGGCACTTGCCTTGTTCTTGGGGGCACATGCTGCAAGTAGGGGGCTGGGGCAGGACAAAGCAAGCATCCATCCTCAGGTTCAAATCCACAGGGAGTTCTGGACTGTAGTCTGCAGAACCCAGGGCAGGTCCCTTCCCTGTTATGGGTCTCAGTCTTCCATCCCTAAAAAGAGGCTGGAGATGGGTGTCCAGTAGCCCCCTGGGTCTACTCCTCCCCTTCAAAGTCAGTCCCAGGCCCCACAAGCTCCTCCCTAAAGGATTAGGTTCCAGCAGTGGTATTTAGAAAGAGTAGACTTTGCAGCCCCCCAAAATTTGAGTGTGAGTCATCTTGGGCAAGTCACTTTAATGTCTCTGAGCCTCGGTTTCCTAATCTGTAAAATGGGGCTATCACTGCCTGCCTCAGTGGGCCCTGTGGGAGAGCGAGTGAGGCAGTGCACGTGGAATGCCTGGCACTCAGTAAATAAGAGCTATCGCCGTTGTCGTATTGTCGTTGCTGCTATCGCCTGGAGAATCCCATGGATGGAGGAGCCTGGTGGGCTACAGTCCACGGGGTCGTGAAGAGTCGGACACAACTTCACTTTCACTTTTACTTTCATCATCTGTCAAAGGACACAATTGATCTGGAGTGGGTTGGTGAAGAGAGTAATGTAAAATGCAAAAATAGCTGTTGAGGGTCAAATAGATGAAGGCCTAACATGGTGCCCGGTTCGACTAACAGCTGATAATCCCTAACATTTATTGAGCAACAAGCTATAATTATTCCCATCCTACAGATGGGAAAACTAAAGGCAGAAAGGTTACATGGCTAAAGCAATGGCAAAAATGGCAGCATGGCGCCAAGGTGTACACTCTTAAGCTGTGTGTCCTGCCCTGACTCGTGTTCCCCAAATGTCTCTGCTCTTGCTGTCGGCCTCTTCCTCAGAAACTTCAAGCAGCAAGGTCAATCTCCAGTTTGCTCATGGGAACTGCATCTCCCAACCACAGCGAGGGGGAAGCCCACATGCAGCAAAAGCCAGGAGTCCAAAGTCCCCCAGCAGAGCTGGTCCTTAGAACCGCGTCCAGCCGGCTTCTACCTCCAGCCCAGGGCACGCATGACAGTCACCTCAGCGGCGTCAGCCTGACCTTGGGCGGCTACAGCAGCACGAGATGGCCAAAAGCCACCGCTATCTTCTTTCTCGGCTTCAGTCCAACCAGCCACTCATCTGCCTGGGATTTCAGGCTTTGGGGAGGAATCCTCGACCCACTGGGCTTGTGCCAGCTCCAGGGCCAGCCCATCTTGACCACTGGAGTTCCTGGGAAGAGTTTGGCACAGACTTGGAGGCCAACTCTGTGACCTTGGCTGCTGCCACTGTTAAGTCGCTTCAGTCGTGTCCGACTCTGTGCGACCCCATAGACGGCAGCCCACCAGGCTCCCCCGTCCCTGGGATTCTCCAGGCAAGAATACTGGAGTGGGTTGCCGTTTCCTTCTCCAATGCATAAAAGTGAAAAGTGAAAGAGAAGTCTTTCAGTTGTGTTCGACTCTTAGCAACCTCATGGACTGCAGCCTACCAGGCTCCTCCGTGCATGGGATTTTCCAGGCAACAGTACTGGAGTGGGGTGCCATTGCTTTCTCCGGACTTTGGCTGCTAAACATCGTTAATCCCCGGACTCCCCCAGGTTAAGCGCTTGCTTGGACTGTTAGGCCTAAAGCCAAATTACCAAAACAGAGGGTCAGCAGTTGAAAGACTGGCCTGAAATGCTGGCTTTGCTGCTGTTTAATGCAAGACCTGGGACAAGGCCAGTCCCCTCTTTGGGCCTCAATTTCCCTGTCTCTTAAATGGGTACAGGGGTTGAATGAGATCAGATCTACCCAGCATGCAGTCTGCAGAATGCACTGGTCCATGAGCTGCTTGTTACTGGTTTATAATAAGATAAGCAACAAAGTCAACAGTGTTTGGAAACTTCTGTGGCAACTTGACATGGCTGTGACATCCAAGTACAAGACCATGGACTGGTCGGATTGAAGAGGTACAGGGCTGGGTTTGGCGTTGTCAAACTGGCACGAGAGATCCTACTCAGTGCACATTTTAACTAAGTACAAGGCTCTTCACCTCAGGTGATTTAAGAAGCCCTGGTGGAAACGATGCCGTTTCTATGAGAACTCACTAACCAGGCCTCTATAACAGCACTCACACCTGCAGGGGACTCACCATCCTGTCACCTGAGCAGTTTCCTCTCTGGGGCTCCCAGCTCCGAGAATGGAACCACCAATTGCCTATTTGCCTAAACCAGACGCATGGGCGTCATCCCTCTCCCAAACTCTCTCTCCACCCAGTGAATCCGAGTCTCGTAGATCCCGCCTCCTCCACACCATGCAGAGCTCTCATCTCTCTTCATCCCTGCTGCCTGCCAGCACCTCTTCCCAAGGTGAGGGCGACAGACTCCTCATGGCTCCCAGCCTCTCACCTCGCCGTCGTCCACACTATTCTCTGCAACGAGGCTGCAAGCTTTCCTTGACTCACGTCGAACACACAGGTCCCAGTGCCCTGGGATAAAGCTCAGACCCCTTACACAGCCTCTCAGGCTCCTCCAGCCTCATCCTCATCTCCAGCTCCATTCTCCTCCCTCACGCTTTCAGGCACAGTGGTCTGCCTTGAGGTCCTCCCCCAGAATGATCTTGCCTCCACCTCCCTGCTGCCCCTTGCCTCATGTTCCTGACCACCCGCACTGGGCCTTTTGCTATAAATGTCATCTTTTCCTTACATATTTTTCACACTTGGTTGGTGTCTGTCTTTCCTCCAGTTGTCCTCCACCACATCAGACTATGAACTAGCTCTATGGACATGAGAACTCTGTTGGCTGATGAACCATAAAGTAAAGGACATCTGGGACTCTGCCTGACCAGCTTCCAATTGCCCTTTCTTTACCATCTGAGAAACTGCCCGTCCTTCCCTCACTCTCAAAACAGGTGACTCACGTGAAAGTGACCCACCTCCCACTCCAGGGATGGCCATGTGACTCAGCCCTTGGTCTAGCACTTTGTCCCATCCTATGGTCTTCAGCGACTGGGACAGGCACATGATCCAGCTTGAACCACTAAGACTCAGACCCAGGAATACTGTTGAAAGGATCGAGGGCATCACACTGTAAGGCCATCACCCTGGTACTTCTGGCAACTATCTGCCCTCACTAAGGGAGTCAGCCAACACATAAACAGGTCGAGCGCAGAGACAGAGCGAAGAATGCCAGTTCTGGTGATGCTGCTCAAGGTCCTGAATCCCTCTATGCCTGAAGGCTACCCTCCTAAATCCAGTAAATCCCATTTCCGGGTGAAGCTAATTTGAGTTGGGTTCTTGTCACTGGCAACTGGAAGATTCTTGACTAACGTGTGCGGAGTCACCAGTATTTAGCACAGTGTCTGACATACAATAGCTACTCTGAAATTATTTTTCATTCATGCAGTCATTCAACAAACATTCAGCAGTGAAACAGTGACCAGGCTTGCCCTATAGGAAGGGTCACCTTGGCTGCCGTTTAGAGAGGTGACTACAGGGAGAGGAGTAGGAACTGGAAGCTCCCCTACTACCATGCAGTAGTCCCAGGGACAGAGATGAGACCTAAACAGCGGGGCTGAACAGAGGGAAGGGTGCAGACAGGAAGAGTCTCAGTTCTGAATTCACTGGAGAACCTCTGGTGATCTTGGCTCCTCTCTGGTGCTCAGTTACCCGGTCTCTTTCAACTCCATCATTCTAGCATCCCTATGCTATCTCCCACTGCTTATAGAGTCCCTCTCTGCCAGCACTCAAATTTTCACTAAAGGCTGTTGAGGTCAGCGTCAGGGGCAAGTCCAGAGGCTGGTTTTGACAGGCAGAGAGTATAGTGCAGTAGCTAAGAGCACAGATTCTGAAGCCAGATGCCTAGGTTTGGATCATGGTCTACACCTCCTAGCTGTGAGACCGTGTATACAGTCTATTTAACCTCTCTGTTCCTTTGTTTCTTCATCTGTAAAATGGAAATGATAACAACAGTGTTAAGCAGATTAATATTACAGCAGAAGGAAAGGACATCTGATAACTATTAGGTGGTATTATTATTATTTGCAATAGGAAATCCAGAAAGAGAAAGTTTTAAAACATAGAAAATACAGACTTCTCTGGTGGTCCAGTGGCTGCCAATGCAGGGGCTTGGGTTCAATCCCTGGTCAGGGAACTAGATTCCACATACTGCAACTAAGAGTTCTCATGCGACAACTAAAAGATCCTGTGTGTCGCAACTGAGACCAAATGCAGACAAATAAATATTAAAAAATAAAATAAGTAAATATATTTTTTAAAAACATAGAAAATAAATTATTCCAAAAATAAGTAGAAAATTTTCCTGAACTAAGAAAAGACTTGGGCCTTTCGGCTGAAAGGACTTACCTAGTGAGTACCAGGAAAAATTACCCAAAAGAGGACAAACAGCTAGAAATAATCTGGTGAAGTTTCTAAATTCCTAAGAGTAGAGAGAGAAATCCTGCTTGCTTCCATAAAGAGACTTCAGAGATTCAGGTGAGAACTACACCAAATGCAGGGACAATAGAGCCCTTCTCTCAGGTTCTAGGGAAAGACTGCTAACACGGAACTCACTACTCAGGAAAAGATGACTCAAACACAAGGGCAAATATTTTCAGACTTAATAAAGACTAAGAATGTATGCCACCCACAGATCTTTTCTGATGAATTTATCCAAGAAAGCTCTCCAGACCAAAATGAATCAAAATCCAGAAGTCAAGAATAAGATGCTCTCGGATACAAGAGACCAGCAAGCAATGAAGCCAGAAGCATTTAGTCATTTAACTACGTATAATGTAACTGAGAAGTTATATGCAATCTTAAGCAAAGGATTTTTACTAATGTTTAAGAATAGTAACAATCAGAAAGTACAATTTGAGATGATTTCAGCAATACTTAGGAGTCATGGAGAAGAAAAGCAAAGAGAAGTATGGGTCAGCTGACGTGGGTTATAGGACATGAGGACACGCTCTTGTAGGTCTGATGTCATTCTCGATAGTGAAACATGTTTGTGAAAAAGATTTGGGTAAAATTACCAAAGAAGCCTGGCATGCTTACAGCCCATGGGGTCACAAAGGGTCTGTCATGACTGAGTGACTAATACAACATATAACTTCCAAGGAAATTTTACAGAAGAATAATGAGAGGTTGAAAAGTGAAAGCGTTAGTCACTCAGGCATGTCCAACTCTTTGCAGCCCCATGGACTGTAGCCTTCCAGGCTCTTCTGTCCATGGAAGTCTCCAGGCAAAAATACTGGAGTGGGTAGCCATTCCCTTCCCCAGGGGATCTTCCTGACCCAGGAATTGAACCTGGGTTTCCTGCATTGCAGGCAGATTCTTTACCACCTGAGTCACCAGGAAAGCCCAATGAGATGTTAGCCTTGGGATATTTAAGACTACTGTTGTAGGAAGAGATGGATTAATGAGGGAAACAAGAATTTAGAAATCAAGCCACTAATGTGTGGACATTTGGTCTATGATAAGTGAGTAAAGGAAGAATAACTTAAAAAATAGGTTTGAAAAAACTGGTCAACTCTTGGGGAAAAAAAATTAATAAGAGTTCCATCTGACACCATGTACTAGATTAAGTGCAGATGAATTAAAATATGAAGGTGAAACATAAAAGGTTAAAAGTACTTGAAGAAGATATAGGAGAATATTCGTTATAATTTTGGAGAGGAAAGTCCTCAGCAAGTACAGCCCCCTACAATCAAAAAACAGAGTTGACTACAAAAATACTTGATTATTTAAAAATGTTAACTTCTGAATGACAAAAAAAGAGTATAAATAAAGTTAAAAGACAAATGATAAACTGGAAAAAATATTTGTAACCTACATAATAAGCACATGGTTAATATTCTAATGTCATAAATAAAACAATTGCCCCAGTAGAAAACTGGGCAAATTATATTAACTGATGAGCCAAAGAAGAAGAAATATGAAAGACAAATAAATATAAAGAGAAGCCCAGCCTTACTAATAATCAAATAATTGCAAATTAAAATGACACTGGTGGTAAAGAATCCGCCTGCCAATGTAGGAGACATAAGAGATGCGGGTTAGATTGGTGGGCTGGGGAAGATCCCCTGGAGGAGGGCATGGCAACCCACTCCAGTATTCTTGCCTGGAGAATCCCCATGGACAGAGGAGCCTGGTGGACTACAGTCCAAGGGGTTGCAAAAAGTCAGACACGACTGAAGCAGCTTAGCATACAAAATAAAATATAAATTTTCCCTTCTCATACCAACAAAGAATTAAAAAGCAGTGACATCCAGTATTACGTAGGAAAACAGTCGCTCTCGTTCACTATTAGGTAAACTGTACCAACCTCCCTGTTTCTTTGTTTTCTCATCTATGAAAGTGAAAGTGTTAGTCGCTCAGTGGGACTAACAATAATGGTGGGGAGATCACACATTTAAACAGAAGAAAAGCATTTGTGGAGCACTCTGGGGGAGGGGGTGTCGTGCTCTACCCTACAGAGAAGTGCAGTAAGATGTAACGTACAGGCCATTCTCAGAATACTTACTGCAGCAACGCTCCTAATGTCAAAACATCGGAAACAACCTGAGCACACATCAATATGGGAGCAATTAAATAAATTATGGTCTATTGGCTACAAAAAAGAACGGAGACCTCTAAGGCTGATGTGAAAGATTTACACTTCCCAGGTGGCGCCTGCTAATGCAGGAGATGTAATGAGACTTGGGTTCGATCCCTGGGTGGAGAAGATCCCCTGGAGGAGGACATGGCAACCCGCTCCAGTATTCTGGCCTGGAGAATCCCATGGACAGAGGAGCCTGGCAGGCTGCAGTCCATGGGTTCGCAAAAGAGTCGGACACCATTGAAGCTATTTAGCATGTACACACATTACGCTTTAAAAAAATGAGTTACAGAAACCTTTGTGTGATACCATCTAGTAAAAATAAAATAGCATATGTCTACATATGTGTATGAAAAATATTTGGAGGAACACAGCAAACTTATAGCAGTAGCTATCAATTGGGAGATTTTCTTTATTTCACTCAGCTCAGTAATGTTTAGGATTTATCTGTATTAAGTATTATACAAGTATATCATCAAGGAACATATATAAATATTTTCATTTGTAATATATAAATAAATAAATAATTTCAATTTCTTCAAATAAGTTTAACGACAAATGTACAAAACCAACATGGAAATTTTTTTCCCCAAAACTTTTCTTTTGAAACTTTAAAAGAAGATTTGCATAAACAAAGAGTGGTAATCTGATTCTTGGATGGGAAAATAGTATTTTACATACTTCAATACCCAACTTTTTGATAGTTTTTTTTTTCCTGATGTGACTTTTTAAAAATGTTTTATTAAAATAGAATTGATTTAAATGCTGTGCTAGTTTCAGGTATACAGCAAAGTGATTCAGTTTTACATGTGTGAGTGTGTGTACATATATACATATGCTTTTTTAGCCTCTTTCCATTTTAGGTTATTATAAGATATTAAGTAAGGCGTTATATAGTAGGTTCTTGCTGGCTATCTATTGTATATATTTTAAAATACATTTTAATATATGTATATGTGTATTTAATATGTGTATATTTTAATCCTAAATTTGACGTGTATTTTAAAATATAATTACAACGAAAATCTCAAGGAGATTTTGGGGGAGACACAGGGAGGAGGTGGGGACTGAACAAAATTACACTGAATTTCATTTGAGGATAAATATGTGACAACAGGAGTTTTTAAAGAAGAACAATGAGAGGATACTTATCCTAACACAATGTACAAGCTTTGGAGCACACCACTGCTTGGAAAAAATGAAGACCGTTCTTGCTCATACTATCAGTTCAGCTCAGTTCAGTTGCTCAGTCGTGTCCGACTCTTTGCGACCCCATGAATTGCAGCACACCAGGCATCCTGTCCATCACCAACTCCCGGAGTTCACCCAGACTCACGTCCATTGAGTTGGTGATGCCATCCAGCCATCTCATCCTCTGTCGCTCACACTATATACCAAAGTAAATTCCAAGTAGACTAAGTGCTAAAAGTTGAAAAGTAAACCATAAATTTCAAATGTGGGGGGAAGTGAATGTTGTATAATCCTGAGCCTGAGATGGATACCACAAAACTAAAGGCAAAAAAAAATTTTTTTTTAATTTATGTATATGATATTAGTCATCAGAAAAACACAATTCAAAACCACTATGAGCTACAATTTCACACCCACTAGGATGGCTATGATTTAAAAAACAGGAAAATAAGAAATGTTAGAGAAGATGTGGAGAAATCCTTCTATGCTGATGGTGGGAAGGCAAAATCATGAAGCGACTTCAGAAAAGTCTAGCAGTTCCTCAGAGTTAAACACAGAGTCACCATCTGATCCAGGGACTCCACTCCAAGGTACATACATGAAATAAATGAAAATACACGTCCACACAAAACCTTCTACACAACCACTTATGGCAGCATTATTCATAATAGCCCAAAGGTGGAAACAACCCAAATGTTCATCAACAGATGACTGAATAAATGAAACATGGGTGTAGCCATGTAACAGAATGTTATTCCATCATTAAGAGGAGTAAAGTCCTGATACACGCTACAACATGGGTAAACCTTGAAAACCTCATGCTACATGAAGAAAGCCAGTCACAAGAGACCTAATACTACATAATCCCATTTATAGGAAATGTCCAGAATGAATCTGCTGCTGCTGCTAAGTCGCTTCCGTCGTGTCCGACTCTGTGCGACCCCGGAGACAGAAAGCAGATGGGCAGTTGCATAGGGATGGGGGAGATGGGGGAATGGGTGGGTGACAACCAAAGGGTATGGTTTCTTCTGGAAATAATGAAAATGTCCTAAAGTTGACTATGGTGATGGTTGCTCCAGTCTGTGACTATCCAAAAAGACCATAGAGGTGTGCACTTCAAATCGATGAATTGTACGATATGTGAATAATACCTCAATAAAGCTGGCACAAAGCAGCTTACAGACATGACTACCTATAAAGCAGAAACATCTATAGTTTTAAAATAATAAAAAATAAAAGGATAACATACAAATATCCTCCTTATATAAAGAGCTCCTGTGAGTTAATAAACTATAAACAGCCCAACAGAAAAACGGGCAAAAGATTTGAACAAGCCACTCACAAAAGAGGCAGTGAAAATAACTAAAAAGGCATATAAATATTCAACATCTCTAGTAATCAAAGAAAGGAACCTACTAAGAAATGTAACAAGGCACATTGTTGGTGACTATGTGGGGAGAATGGTCTCCTACCCAGACTATCTCAATTTGCTTGGGTTTCCCAGGAAGCTAGAATATCCATGTTAAAAAATAACCGTCTAGGGTTAAGCAGGATTAATTGCTCAGTCTGAAGTGGGATTATAAATCAATACATTCATTCTGGAGAGTCATTTGGCAATAGGTATCAAGAACCTTCTTTACGGATATATATCCTGTCTCCTGGAAATTCTACTACCAGGAGTTTATTCTAACAAAACGCTCATTCATCAACAAGTATTTGTAGGGGGTCAGAGATGTACACTGAATACTGAGGCTGAATCTACAGATTTTTATCTCAGGTTTTTATAACAATGAAATATTCAGTTCAGTCCAGTCACTCAGTCGTGTCCGACTCTTTGCGACCCCATGAATTGCAGCACGCCAGGCCTCCCTGTCCGTCACCTATCGGCAACAAGCTAAACTGTGTAGACCTAATGGAGATTTTTAAAAAACAAAACCTGTTTCATCTACACAATGAAGTACTCTGCAGGCACTAAAAATGATGTTGAAGAAGAACATTTATTGATGTTACACTGCTAAATGGGAAAAAAACAAGTCAGAAAATTGTGTGCACTAGCAATGCTAATTTGCAAATAAGATATATGTGTGTATAAACACATGCCCGGCAGGAGACAGACACCCTAAAATGTTAACAGTGGTTATCTCTGGGTGTTGGATTAAGGGTGAACTTCATTTCCTTCTCCTGGTTCAACTGTATTAAATATTTTCTTCATAGTAAACATGAATTACTTTTGTAACAATACAAGAAAAGTCAACTGCATTTAACAAAAAATCCCCACACTTGCCACGCCCCCATGGATGAAGGACCCAAGGAAGGGGGTTGCAGAGTCAAGCACACATTTACATTTGATCTAGCAACAACAGCTACCATTACTAAGTACAGCTGTCCCTCAGTATCCATGGAACCCCAGCCGACACCAAAATCCAGGAATGCAAGTCCCTTATACAAAATGGCATAGTATCAATATTTGCATAGAACCTACACACATCCTCCCACAGACTTTAAAGCATCTCTAGATTACTTAAAATACCAAGTGATTAGGTGAAACTCATTCAGTTGTGTCTGACTTTTTGTGACCCCATGTACTGTAGCCCCTGTAAATGCCATGTAAGTCATTTTAAATGCAATGGAAATATTGTGTAAATGGGACTTCCCAGGTGGTGCTAGTAAAAAACAAACAAACAAAAAAAAACCTGGATGCCAATGCAGGAGACTTAAGAGATGCAGGTTCAATCCCTGGGTCAGGAAGATCCCCTGGAGAAGAGCATGGCAAGCCACTGAAGAAGAAGTGTTCTCGCCTGGAGAATCCCATGGACAGAGGAGCCTGGTGGGCTACAGTCCATAGGGACACAAAGTCGGACCCAACTGAAGTGACTTAGCACACACACATACTATGTAAATAGTTGCCAGCTCAGCAAATTCAACTTTTGGTTTTTGGAAATTTCTGGAATTTTTTTTTTTTTCTATCTGGGGTTGGTTAAGTCTATGGAAGCAGAACCCACAGGTATGGATGGCTGAACATACTTATTACACGCCAGGCACTTTGCACAGACCATTCCCCTTAGTCCTCAGGAGAACCGGTGAGACAACCTCTCATTTGACAGAGGCTGGGTGACCTGCCAGCAATCCCATAGCTGGTGAGAAGCAGAGCTGGGATCTGAACCCTGGCCTGTCCACCCCTCAGTCAGACCCTGCCTTCACCTTAGCTGCCTCTGTAGGTTCCTGGGATGGGCAGAGGAAGGTCCCAAGCAACCAGGCCCTCTGTCCTCCGGCTGGTTATGTGCGGGCCCTCCCTCCCTGCAGACAGCCTAGGGGGCAACACAACGACAGGTCAGCAAGGGCGAGGACTGCAGCGCAGGGGGGGCGTGGCGCTGGCGGGCCAGTTGGCTGAGGTCAGGGCTCAGGGCAGACCAACCGGGGACTCCTCGCCTGCCGGGCGACAATCAGGAAGCCTCACCACATCCGGCCCCAGGAGTTCCCAGGCCCTGCGCGCTCCCAAAGGCAGGGAGAGAAAACCTTGCCTGGCCTGCTGCCACCCCGGTAAATGCAGCAGGAAAACAGCTTGCCATCTGTGACCATCTCCCTGGACCCCGGACGGCTGGCCAGTCCTTTCCCCACTTCCAGGCTTCTTCTTCTGTGTGAGGAGGGGCTGTGAGCACTGATAGCTCCAGGACCCTTCCAGGTCTAAATGCTTTGAATCCGTGGCGCGCTTCCTCGCAGGGGGCCCAGCAGGAAGAGGAAGGGGGTGAGGCGTCCCACCCAGGTCCCGAAGGAGCCCCCTCCCCTTCCCCTCAACTCCGTTCCCACTGCTATTTTTAGAACAGGGAACATCTCCGCCAGCCCTGTCCTGTCCAGAGCTCCAGGTAAAACACAGCTGCCCCATTCATTCCACTCCAGCCAGAACGAGGGGGCAATTTACAGACAAGCCAGTTGACAACCTTTCCCCAAGCCGTTAGCCGGGACACTTCTCACTATTTCCATTACAGCCCAAAGCGATGACTTACTTTTCCTAAGATGACACAGCTGAGTGAGATGAAGAGCATCTCTAAGACAATCTGTGCCCCTCCCTGTCCCCAACCTGTCAGGCTCCTGAAAGTCCCCAAAGAGGAGTGCTGGGGGGAGGGTCCTAGTTCCGGCTCTAGCACCAACTGCATGACGCTGGCCAGGAGTTCTTACCCCTCTCTTGTCTTGGTTCCTACAAATCAGCTTGTTAATCGATGAACCCCGCTGGGGGAGAGGGTAGCCTTTTCGGTTCCACACTCAAAGATTCTGTAGTTGTATCAAAATTCTAGTCATTCATGAAGTAAATATTGCATTCTCTATGGTTGGGTGTGTGTGGAGCTGTATTTCTAAAGTTCATCTGAGAGTTGACGGTGGGTCTCAGAAAGCATTTTCCCATCAAAAATTGTGTTATAAATGGTGGTCAGCTTCCTATGCTAGCCTACTGAACCCTTAATGTTCTCCCACAAGGAGAAATAGCAGAAACCTACACTGTGATAGAATTTAACCAAAACGGAAAACCACTAACATTTAAGAGACACTGAGAAAATTTACCCTAAGTAGTGTTTGAGCAAAAGAAGGTACACACTAAAGGCACTGAGTTAGTGGCAACTCCTGGGGAAGTCTAAAGGAGACTTCTGACCACACTAGAAACTGCAGACATTGCACACCGATTCTTACAACTTTCACTGAAAGTTAGCTGTATGCCATCGATCGGAGTTAGAAAGATTAAAGAACATATGTGTATCCTTATATACATGAAATTAAAACAAGAGTCCAGTGAGCAGGAAAAAAGAAGGGATGGGAGAAGATTCTGGGCTTGAAAGCTATTGTGCTGTCTTCCCAGGAGTAAGCCGGGAAGGAGGCACCTTTGCTTGGGAGGAAGCAGGGTTGTGCTTATAATTTGAGTTCTGAGATGAGGACTCCTTCCTGTATAAGATCCACTGATGTATTATTTGACTCAAGTACATGATGAATATTAACCATGTACAACACTTGCATATGGGCATTCCAGGTGGTTCAACGGTAAAGAATCCACCTGCCAAGTGGGTCAGGAAGTTCCCCTGGAGAAGGAAACGGCATCTCACTCCAGTATTCTTATGTGGAGAATCCCATGGACAGAGGAGCCTGGCAGGTTACAGTCTATGGGGTTGCAAAAGAGTTGGACATGACTTAGCAACTAAACAACAACAACAACACTTGCAAATATTCACACACACTTGTTTCAATATGAAGACCAAAATGTCTGATTTCTTTTTACTTTTAACCTCTTGTTAAAAAAGCCCTGGGGCTTTGGAGATGATTCCTGGAGATCACCTACATTCAATACCCTCGTTTCTCTTGGTAAAGAAACAAATGATCAGAGAGGTGAAGTAATTTGCCCAAAGTCACACAGCAAGTTACAAGCAAAATCAGGATTTGAACCAAGATCTTCAGAAGCCTATTCTGGTTTTCTCTGAGGACAAGGAGCTCAGTGAGAGGGGGGGCTCCACAAACCCGGGAGAGAGAACCATAGGAGCGGTTCCCATCAGGTCTCCTTCCCTGATGAGTCAGTATGGATACGAGGCATTCACAACCCTGAAGTGAATCTAGCCAGACTAGATTGCTTAAGACCAAGTGGGGATCCAGGCTCTGGTCTTACAAAACTGAAGTGCAATGGAAAACGCTCTGAGCCAAGAAAGTCAGCAGACCTGAGTCAAATCCTAGCTCTGCCTGCCACTACCTTGTCCCACGAACCTGGCCAGGTCACTTCCCCTTTTCGAGCCTCGGTTTCCTCATCTAGATTCTAGAATGTGACAGGCTTGAACCATAATCCAAATCTACAACATCTAGTGAGTACGTACCAAGGATCAGGCTTAACCGAGTCAGAGAGAAATAAACTATGACCCCCACTACAGACCATATGCAAGTTTGCTTAAATAACTTAACCCTGCAGAGAGAGCTAATTTATAAGTTATAAAAATAGATGGTCTGTCAACCAAATGCAAGCACCACACAGAACCACACACACCATCGGGCCTTTGGAAAATTAAGGCAACATTAACATCTCAATTGTATGAGAATACTTATGATAGTCAGATGTTATGAAAATATCTCAAAATATGCAGAGCCCACGAATTGCTGACCTCTAGAAGGAGGGGAGAGGAGCGCAGTGAGGGTGACAAGGGAGAGGCCGTAGGAGAGGCCTGGACCCTGCCTGGGAGAAGGGTGGGTGTGGATGTCTGGCTCCCAAGAAGCTCATGGTCTTGCAGGTGAGACACAGCTGCCTAACACACCGTGCTAAAGATGAACAAAACACTATGGAGCACAGACGGGCAAGCAGGGACTTCTGAGGCAAGCCAGGGAGCCTTGAAGCCTGAGGACTGTATGTGGCCGGAACAGCAGAGGAGGGCAGGCAACATCAGGCAGGAGAAACAGCCTCAAGAGGAACATGCATGGGGAATTTAGAGAAGGGGAATAATTCAAAACGGCCGGGCTGTGGGCTCAAAGCAGGAGGGCAGAGCAACCAGGGAGAGAACCGGGGTGGGACCATGGCCTCGCAGGATGGTCTCGAAGCAGGGAGTTGAACTACTCAGCCTCCCCAGCTTTGATGGTCTGTGGTTGCTGGAAGTAGTAGAACGGAGCCGTCCAGAGTCAGTGCTCTGGGGCTGAGCCCCCCAGGTTCCAACCCTAGCCACCCACTGGCTGTGTGACCTTGGGCAAGTTTCTCCTCAAAGACTCAGCATCCTTATCTACCAACCGGGTATAGTGAGAGTAAATGTGTAAAGATGACAAAGAACCTCAAGAGGCTGTAGTGAGGATTAAGACAGAATATGTAGGTGAAGAGCTTGGCATTGTTCCAGGCTCACAGTCTTAAGCGCTCACTTATAAAGTACTTACTGGTATTATTCTACCCTTAAACTGAGGATCTGGGAACAATTTGGAGGATGGTGGCCCTATTCAGAGAAAGGCTTGAAGAAAGATAAGGTAAAGACGGAGGACAAGATTGTGCAATCTTCTTTAAGAATAACAACAAAAAAAGATAGCAAGATGGCTGAGGCCAAGAGGAAGGTGGGAAAGAGGATGATCTTTCTACAGCCAGATGGGCAGCAACAAGGGGAGGCAGGAAAGCTGGAGAGACTGGAAAACAATGTTGGTGGGGGAGTGGGAGCTGTGGGGGTGGGGCGTGGAGAATATCTGAAATCTAGTCCATTTGACACCCAGTTACTTAGTATTGGGGCTTCCCTGGTGGCTTGGCAGGAAAGAATCCTCCTGCAATGCAGGAGATGCGGGTTCGATCCCTCGATTGGGAAGATCCCCTAGGAGGAGGCTACAGCAACCCACTCTAGTATTCTTGCCAGGAGAATCCCACGGACAGAGGAGCCTGGTGGGACTGCAGCCCACAGGGTTGCAAAGAGTCAGACATGACTGAAGCGACTGAGCGCACACACATACTTAGTGTTGAGATTTGGCATCAGTCAACTAGCAAAATCTGGGCCCAAAACCTGCAGCAGGCTCTCACCTCACCCTTAACCAAGCAGAGGTCAAAGGGCTGAACCTATCCCTTCCTGCCTTCAGCCTCTGTTCTATCAAGACCAGGCTCCCCAAGACTCTGTTGCTGGCCTTCTTGAAAGCCAGACTGAAAAGGGGGGTAACCCGACCGTCCCAGTGCTGCTGAGTGTCTGTCTTCTGGAGTTCCTCCTTGTCTTTCACAACAGAGTTTTCAAATCTTGTATAACGCTATTCATCTTGTCAGCCTGGACCACCCTGGGCCATATGAACTCAAAGTTTATTCTCTAGTGTGTAGAGAATAAGACATCTCATGTTATTAGCCCTCAAGGATTCCATCTAGAGCTTAAGGGGCCACAACTTCTACATGCACGGTATCTTCCCTCCTGGCTCTTCCTGAAGGAGATAATTGATTTCTTTTACTTCCACCCCCTAAAAGGCAAACCGTTACATCTGGAAAGAGCAATGGATTAGGTTGAAATGCCTTGGCTGGAGGACTAGCTCAGCCTCAGGACTAGCCACAGCTGGGAAGCTGTGTGACCTTGGATAAATCACTTAACTTCTCTGAGTCTTAGTCTCTTGCATCCATAAAACAGGGCTGCTGGGAGGCCTAGGGGAGATAATGCCTGGAGATCCCAGTTGATACCTCTGATGCCCATGTTCTTGCTGTAGGGGCCCACCCACATCGTGAAATTGCCTGCGCCTTCAATTTGCAGAATGCTCTAGGTGCTGTGTATGAGAAATACAGGCTTTGGTGGCAGAATTTATGAAAAAGAATTTAAAATAAAGAATAATTAAAACAAAAAAGTCATACATAAATAAATGTCTTCATTATTTCCAACAGGTCCCAATTCCCAAACTGCCAAAGGACCCAGGCAGCAGAGACTGGGAGTTTCAGCAGACCCAGAGCGTGAGACAATAAAGAAAACAAGAAAATGGGATCAAAAGATGTGCAGGGGGTGGGGCGGGGAATTTAAAGAGTCACTTTGTATTCAAATCGCACAGATGGCCTTTCCAACAATAAATGGTTGTGCTCCCGTGCTCCCAGCTCGTAGGTCCCCAGACACACTGCAAGACAATTGGGCCATCAGGAAAGAGACCATTGTGTGAGCTTCTTAGAGTGATTGTGTGGAGGGAGGGGCTCGGCCATGTTTCCCGTGATTATGGCTCTTGAAGGCAATTTCGATGCATTCATCATCCTGGACGTCTGGGGATGGACCAGGCTGCTGAGGAGCAATGGCCACCCGATCGTATTTCATCTTCTCGAGCCCGTCGAGCCAAATTAATTGTCTCATCGATTTGAAAGGCAGAGCAGCAATGGCGCTGTGGCTCACCACAGTCAACGGGAAGACAGGGCCCTCCCAGAGCTGATGGCTGCATCCCCAGCAGCAGCTTGTTGGGACAAGCGAAGGAAAGCGCCCTCCCCAGGGCCAGGTGCTGCGTTTAGTGTCTCTGGCGTTTAGTGTCTCTGTTGCCCTGCCACCAAAGCTCCCAACCTCTGCACCCGTGTGGTGGACAGAGGTAGGTCCCCAGGTCCAGAAGAGAAAAGCTGGCTGCCTTTCCAGACAGGCGATTCTCCTGGGCCTCACTCTCCCCTTAATGTCATTTTGTAAGGGAATCAAATGAAAACATGATGCTGCTTGCTGTCTGTGCAGACCCAGCTGTTTAGCCTCTCAGAATTAATCCTGCAGGCGGAGTCTCAGCTGATAGACACTGCTTGTCCCACTCTGGCCGGCTATTCCCCTGCTGGGTGGGGCACCGGGCTGATCCCCTGTTAGATTACTGCTACCACATGTCTGATCTTTCCTAGGCTGGGAGGAAGGGCCATCTGTGGGAGGCTAAGGGAAGAATTCTCTACTGGGCCACCCTTCTTGAGGTTCAGGTAGCCAAAGCAGCTGAGCAAATCCAGCAGGGCACAAGACTCCTCTCTAGAACACAGAGAGGATCTTACAGGACGCAACGCCGAGTGTTCATGGGGAGTTCCTTAGACTGAAGCCCAGCCTCTCTGACCTCCTCTCTAGGCAAAAGGCTCCGCTCCTACACGTGCCCTTTGTGTGTGAGTTTTGTCTGGACAGAAGGATGTGAAAGCTGCCCCACACTGGCCTGTCACCGCTGTCCCCTGGTAGGTCACCAATCAGCCTCACGGCCGGACAGGTCTCCTCTCAGCGGTGCTGAGCCACACTTAGCCCTGGTCCCTGAGTCTCGGGAGCTCCGCGGAAAGCAAACCCGGTCAGCTTCCCAGGGGCCGAATTCCAGTTTCCTATCAGCCCATTCAGCACCGGATGGACGGACAGCACAGGCCACCCCTGCTGAGGCCTGGGGAAGCCCCACTACTCCCAGCTCCCGGGGACATTCTCAGTACTCGGCCCTGGTCCCTACCCAGGCCTCACGAGGAGGGGGCTTGTGAGGACGGGCCTCGCCCTGACTTGCATCCACTGAAAGTCAGACGTGGTGGAGGGTGAGAAAGATGGAGGACAGGAGACGCTTATCCGAGCCTCTGCTACCCCCAGGGTCTGGACACCCACATAATCACCTCCCCAGCACCCCTCCAGGACAGGTCGCCTCGCCCCTCATCTGGAGGACTTAAGGAACTCCCCACCTTGGGTTCTACCATCTTCTAGAAATGGTCCCCGAGACCCTGTGACTCCCTTTCTCAAAAGCTTTCAATGGCTTCCCACTGTGCCCAGACCCGAACTCTCAGTACAACACGAACCAACACAGCCCCGAACCACCTGGTCCGCACCCGGTGGTCTTTCCCCCTCACTAACTCAAGCTCCAGAGGCCTGGCCTCTGTCGCTCCAGCATGCTGCACCCCTACCCTATCTCAGGCACTCTTCACAGGCTGTTCCGGTCTGCCGGGAACATTCCTTCCAGAGTCCTTGACTGGCTAACTCCTTTCTGGCCTGCGGGTCGTAGCTTCCAAGTCACGCTTGTCCCCTGCCCCTCCCCCACCCCATAGCCATCTACACAACATTCTCTCTTGAAAGAATCCTTTCTTTCCCTTCATAGATTATCTCAGTTCGTAACCACGTGTGCGAGTTGTGTGTGTGTGTTAACCTTTACGTAATGCTCACTCCTCTACTAAGATGAGAGCAGAGACCACATCCACCTCACTCTCCACAGTTATCTCAGGCTCCTAGCACAGAGTCTGGCATAAAGCACATGCCCTCAAAATATCCAATGAGTGAAGGAATGAATGCTTGAGTGCAGATGACAAATGAGTGAAGCAGTGGAGATATCTTCTGGCAGCCAGGCATCTTGGCATTGTTCTCCATCAGCGCTGACCTCTCCCGACCTCTCTCCCTGCCCCCAAGGCAGGTGCTGGAACCACCGGAAGCCCACGTGCTATTTCACCTCCTTCTTCCCTGTAGGGAATAAGCTTCTGGTTCTTCTCCATTTGGGACTTTTGGATCCAGTCTGCATCTGCCCACAGGGCCTCTGACACCACTGTGGTCCTTCTGACGCCAGTCCACACACACCCGTGGGGCCATTCCCTTCAGATGACCCTAGGCCCAACATCTTGGTCCTCCGATTTGGGTCCAGTTGAGATGAGGTTACTCTGTGGTAGGGGATGCCCAAGAAAGGGTTAAGTTGCCAGAAGCAGAGTCCCGCCCTTGGGTTTGCTCAGCCAATCAGAGTCTGTCCTGATGAGGTAAAGCTTCTATCCTGGGTAGCATTGGTTGAGTTGGCCGGCCCCATCTCCTGCTGGAGAGAGCCATAAGGGTGGAGTTTCTGTGGAACCAGACAGAACTGGAGTTAGCTTCGCTGTCGACTCAGGCCAGGGCTGCCTGACTCCAAGACCTGCCCCTGCTCCTTCCTACAGTGCTCACACGGACCCTGGCATCTCCAAGGCCCCATCTCTGGGTGCTGCAGTGGAGATGATATGTGGCATGCACCTTGGTGTCACAGCTAGGAGAAGTCTTACAGCCAGACCAGACCCAGGAGGCCTCAGTTTCCCTGCCTGGTCCCAGGAATATGGCAGGTGGCTACCGGGAAGTGACATGGAACGGTCGTCACATGTGGTCAAAGTGGCAGCATTCAGCCTCAATAAACAAGGCCACTAGATGAATCTCCTATATAGACATAACTTTAATAATAATTCAGGGAGTTCTTCTTGTACACCTCTTTGCTGAGCACGTTACATGAGTTTAGCCCTCACAAGAATCCAGCTCATTCAATCACTGTACTCATGAAAAACCCGAGTCTCAGAGAGGCTCAGTGCCTCACCTGAGGTCATAGAGCAGTTAAGCACTCACACCCCCATATCACTCACTATGTTATTTTAGAACCATCTGCTGGCATATCTGTCATCACCACTGGACTGCAATTTCCCAAGGAAAGAACGTGACAGATTCTTCCGTGCCTTCCCAGCACTGAGCTCAGGGTGCACCCTGAATGGACGGAGCCAGCACGTGCTGCACCCCACCCTCTCCCTCCCTGACGGCTCAGTCGAAAGCCTGCTTTCCTCAGAGGCTTCCTAATGCCCAGGCTGGGGCTATGCATGTGGTAAGGGCTCAGTGCAGGTTCACAGAGTGGACAATGAATGGGCAGCCAAGAGCTCCCCTCAAAGGACCCCAAAGGACCTAAACTAGAGTCTTGCCCAGAGCAGGCATTTATTTCTATGCTGCTGTGCTATATGCTTAGTCGCTCAGTCTAATTAGTCACATAGTCTGATTCTTTGCAACCCCATGAACTGTAGCCCGCCAGGCTCCTCTGTCCACAGGGATTCTCCAGGCCAGAATACTGGAGTGGGTAGCCATTCCCTTCTCCAGGGGATCTTCCTGACCCAGGGATCGAACTCAGGTCTCCCACACTGCAGGCAGATTTCTTCACCGTCTGTGCCGCCAGGGAAGCCCAAGAATACTGAAGTGGGTAGCCTATCCTTTCTCTGGGGTAACTTCCTGACCTAGGAATGAAACTGGGGTCTCCTACATTGCAGGCGGATTCTTTACCAGCTGACCTACCAGGGAAGGCCATTTATCCCTATATTTGACTGAATAACCAACCCAATATGTATCTGTCTCTCCCTATTAGCTTAGAACCTGAACAGCCATCTGTGAGTTATTCCAGATTAGCTTGGCAGCATTCCCCATGGTAGGGAGTTTAGTTGAAGTTACCCCAGGTGAGAGAAGACAGCTAGTTTACCCACAAGGGCAGATGATGAGGCGAGAAAGGGTGAAGAGTGTGGATGGGGAAGAACAGGGTGCTGAGAAGAAGGGAGCTAGAAGAGGAGAGGAAGCCAGCCACTTATTTCTACAGAAAGAGGGAGCACAAAGGCACACCTGGAGCAGCCTCCCACCTGCCGCGGGCAGCCAAGAGAGAGCCGGAGAAAGACAGTGGAGCCGTGGAGAAGGGACACAGTCAGAATGCTGCCTGTCTCCTTATGCCCACCTGGTCCCAGCCGGGACCCCCAGACCCCCACACTGCAACCCCCAGGTAACTGCAACCCTCAGACACAGCACAGAAAGCCTACGGTCGCCCCTCCCCACCACCAAGAGGGGAGCAGACCTGGCCACTAAAGGTACATTTCATAGGCGATCGAGTGACGCAGAAATCTCCAGGGCAGAGTTCTCTAAAGGAGACTGGACGACCCCGGGTCCTCAGCTTTCATGGGAGTCACAAAGCTTGAGGACCTGGGAAGAGCCACCTGACCAGCGTGCAGATGGGACCACCAAGGCCCCACTGGGAAGCTGTTGCCCAAGGTCAACGCAGCAGGGAGTGGTACACCCACCTTGCAACTGTTCTCTAAAACCACCTTCCTCCAGTACCCTCTGTCCCTCCCCAGGAGCATTTCCTTTTCAGGGCATATCACATTTATTATGTTTTGCAAATGGGGGAAGAACTTTTGCATTCCTTGAGATGTTTGAGTGTCAGCTCATTCCAAGGGTCAGCAAACACTATTGAAAGGAGCAGGGTTCAGAAGGGGCAGCACGGGAGTTCGGGGAGCTGCCTTGCAAAGTGTCTTTTCTCAGAAAAGCACTGGAGTTGGGGGGACAGGGAGTGGCTTAGGCAGCAATTTCCGTTCTGCACACAAGGAGGAACAGTTCCGGAAAGAACAAAGAAATAGCATTAAAAAAAATAATAATGGCATGCTTCTCTAGTCAGGACTCGACACAGATTTCAAGCAAAAGAGCTCTGCACAGTGCAAGAAGCCAGTCCAGGCTCAGCTTGGACTTCCCTCTTCTTTCTCCCCTGGTGGCGGCAAGCCTAGTGAAAAGACTGCAGCCCAGCCCTGGGCAAGGAGGTTCACGGTCACCGGCAAGGCAGCCGGGACCTGACAGAGCTGGGCACAGTTTGCACAGCCTGTGCCGGCTGGACAAGCCACCTGGTCTGGTGGTTAAGGTGATTTTTTTTGCTGAAACACTCCTGGAACCACGCGGGGCTGGAGAAGATCCTATTTACTGGAACTTCTCTCAGGGAGCATTCTGCAAGCAACTAGAAGGAATGAACTGCTAAGACTCTTCAAGTGTGTATGATGTCTGTAGGGAAAGTGGGCAGTGAGATCCATAAGGGGGCTGCCTAACAGAAGGTCGTTACTAATTGCTGCCCAAGGAGGGTGGGCCAAGTGGGGTGTGCCAGCTGGGCAGGGCCCTCTCTCAGGTGAGGGGGCCATTTGAGGCCATCTCGGTGGTTAGACCCTTTTCTTCTCCCTCCTCCAGCCCAGCACACAGTTTCTCATTAAGCACACATTTAAAAGAGCTTTAATCTCAAGTCACGTCCAGCTGTTGCCTGCCCAAGATGCCCATATATCCTGGTGTGGCCCTGAAGCCAGGCCCCAAATCCAGAGTCAGTCAGCCAAGCCTGCAGCCCTGCAGGGACCCACTCTCAACCCAGCCTGCCTTCAGTCACTCAAACTGTCCCCCGACTCCCCAACCGAAGATGGAGAGACTCCCCAAGGTGCTGAGAAGGCTGTTGCCAACCTACTCCAGAGCCAGCAGACACAGAAGTTGAGGCCAAAAGAACTTTTTCCGCAGACCAGGAGGAGCTAAGCCTAAAACACAAGAAAACCGAGGAACACAAGTGCAACATCCCAGCGGCCGCCCCGGTGAGGAGGAAGTGGCCTGTTTTCTGATTGGGACCCACCCCAGATCAAGGGGGCCAGGCAGCCCACAGCCTCGGCAGGTCTCTGTGGAGTAGCAGAAGCTGAGATTGGGAACCAGCCAGCCGAGCAGAAGCAGCTGGGTTGTGGTTGACTGAGCACCTACTGAATACCAGGCACCATGCTATGAGCTGTGGACGCACCGTCGCCTTTCCTTCACACGACAATGCTTTGGAGAGGAAACTGTTCTCCCCAGGTGGACCCCTAGGGACGCTCAGTGAATGGTAAAACAAGATAACTGTCGAATCTGAGATTATATAATTCTCAGACACTATTTTAGGAGCTGCCGGCCGCCACTGCCCCGCCAGGGGTGTGCGGTCCCTTTCCCCACTCCCGGCCTTGGCAGCCTGCCCCACCGGGCTATGCGCAGGGCGGCCTGAATGCAGCCAGAAGCAGTGCGGGGCCTGCAAGCTGACCAGCTGCCGCTTGCTTTCCTTTCCCTTCTTCTCCCTGATTCTGGCCGGCCAACCACCTTGGCTCCTTTGGCAGCCAATCAGACCAAATTCTCAAATGGCCAGCACGTTCAGCGAGAGAAGGGACTCACAAATGGGGGATACAACTGTGCCTGGCGTGGGCATCCGGGGGACAGTGGGTCCAGCTCTGGTCCCATCACCCTCCACAGGCACAGGACCAGCTGCCCGTCCCCATGTCAGCTTCAGCTGGGAGTCTCTAATCTCCCTGATGCTCCAGCTGGCAGGGCCCCAGTCCCCAGAAAACTCCACTTGCCTCCACTTGGCTGTGGCCTGCATCGAACCAGCATGGCTTCTTTCTGCCATAAGCGTCCATTCCTAATTATGTCTGCCTCGGGCCAGTTTTAAACACCAGTGTGCTGTCCCTGGGCACGAACTAGAGCGGGGACCACGTGCCTGGCAGCAGCAGGAAGGCCGGCCCAAACTAGACCTTGCCACAGGTGAATTAGAGAACAGGGCGGAGAATTGATGGGTCACGCTCAGTTTGGCTCTGCCAATCTACCCGAGCGCCCTCGAATTCGCTCAGTAGATCCAGTGACACGCCAAGGAGAGAGACGCTCTCAGCTTCTTGCCAAGAGCCTGCTGCTCAGTTCCGAGTTCTGAGCTCGGGCTGGTCCCAAGCTCAATTCGGAGGCTCGGGGGTCTGGGCTGGCCAGGGTGGGGGACCAGGGCTGTGGCCTCCGGCGAGGCCCTTACCTTGCTGTCGGGGGACGGAGTCGCCAGCTGCTGCTGCTTCGCGATGTTCTCCGACAGGCACCAGCACACTCTCTTCTTCTGCTCCTGCGAGTGCGCTTCCAAAGTGAATAAGCACTCTGCCTTCTGACGTCAGAGGAAACAGAGAAAGGGGCAGTCAGGGCTGCTCCCTGGTTCAGGGGGCTCCCTGTCTGAGCCCAACCCTAACCATCCAGTGGGTGAGGCTGCAGCAGGGTGGGGAGTGACCACTAAAAGCCACAAATGCGCACACTAATCCCCGGTGACATCGAGGCAGCCAGACGAGCAGGGGAGCTGGTTCGGGGGCCAGCTGGCAAGACCTGTGCCCACGGGCTAGGGGGAGGGAGGCAGTGGTTCCCAACACAGTGGAGTCCTGTGGAGAGCCGCGGACTGCTGTGGTGAGGTCACCCCCGGGGACAGGCGGCAGAAGGCGACTGCTGGGGGAGCGCGTGGGGGACCCAGAGGGCCGAGGTCTCTGCCCCCCTTACATTCTGTGGAGCGAGGACCCCTCCCCGATCTCAGCACACTCATCTAATCAGAAGACCAGGGTGAGATGGGTACCCACACAGGACCTGGGTCCCTCCGGAAAGTCTTTGGAGAGTGGTCGCATGGCCTTCAACAGCCCCGCTGCTGCCTGACACATGAGCTGGGTCTGATCAATGACTGTTCAGCTCAGTTGAGTGCAAGCTTCTGGCACTGCTGCCATTTAAATCTCTCTTTGCTATTTAACCTTGTTAAGTGCTGCAATCTCATCTCCCCAACTAGACCCGAAACCCCTTCTAGGAAGGCCTTTTTCATCCAGGCCTAGTATAGTGCTTGGCCAGTCAAGGCCTCAGTGAGCTCTGGCTCCCAGGAGACTCTCGGAATGAGGTCAAATCCAGGCCAGCCTTGGCACAGGCACCAGAGAGCTGCGGGGACCCAGGGAGTCAGCCCCGAAGGAGCCAGAATGTGCTGGGGGCGGGGAGGGGAGGAACAACATGCCCCGCGTTATCATCCTCTCCAGGACGCTCTGCGCAGGGAGTGGCGAGCTCTTTCTGTCTCCGCTGGAATTTGATTATAACCGCAGAGGGCTGCGATTTGATGAACTCATCCAGGGAGCTAAGGGTGTGAGCTGGATGGCTCAGAACATAGAAAAGGACAGTGTAGAATTCTATGCAGTCCTTCCTTTTTTTGCAGTTGGATAGGACTGGTCTGAATCTCAGCTTTGTTGCTTCCTAGCTGTCAACCTCAGAGAAATCTGTAAGATGGGAATAACCACGATGTCACCTAGCTCTCAGAGCTATCAGGATGGCAAGCAATAACTCAGGCCTCAACAAACAGCTTCCCTGGTGGCTCAGATGGTAAAGAATCTGCCTGCAATGCAGGAGACCTGGGTTCGATCCCTGGATTGGGAGGATCCCCTGGAGAAGGGAATGGCTACCCGCTCCAGTATTCTTGCCTGGAGAATTCCATGGACAGAGGAGCCTAGCAGGCTGCAGTCCATGGTATCACTAAGAGTCAGACATGACTGAGCGACTAACACTTTCAACAAACATCAGCTATCTTCGTTATTGGTACTTCATTTGTTTAAGAAATATTTATTGAGCACCTGTTTTGTGTCAAGGACTGTGCTAGGCCCCTGGGGGTGAAGAGGGAAATAAGAGAGGCTGAGTTCTTGCCCTTAGGATGGGGGCAGAGACAAGAGACAATTAAACAATGTAATTACAAACTGTGGAAAGGCTGAAAGGGAGAGGTCCTGTCTGAGCCCAATAGACAGAGCCAGCCTTTCTGGAGGGGCAGCACCCAGCCAAGGCTGAATGAGAAAGAGCTGCCAAGGAAAGTGCTAGGCAGAAACCGTTCCAGGCAAAAGGAACAGCAAGTGCCAAGGCTCTGAGCTGCGATGGTTATCAGCCTCATGGAGTAGCATTTGAGCACTTTTTCTCCCCTACCATCTGACCCGGCCCTCAGGGAAACCACCCTTCAGGCAAGGGCCACCTCCCAAACTAAGTATTCCCAGGGTGCCAGCCCCAAAGTGCTCAGAGTTGTTCTTCCTAAAAGCATCAGAGGAGAGCGGAAAGAAAGCCCCACCTCTTGGTTTCAGGGAACTGAGTGGATGTGGTGAGGCAATTCTACCACTTAATAACAGACTTCCACTTGCCAGAACCCCCAGCCCACTGCAAGGAAGGACTCACCCCAAGATGTCCCAGAGAGAAGCCAGGTGGGGCAGGAGCTGATCAGAGAGCCATCTGCTCCCTGTCTTGTCACATTCACCCAGCGAGGAGAGGGGCAGGGCAGGGACTAGGGTCCCTTCTCACTTAGAAACACTGCCAGTGTGGAAAGGCCACAAATTTGGCCCTGGCCCAAACCCCTGGAGGAAGGCATGGCAACCAACTCCAGTATTCTTGCCTGGAGAATCCCATGGACAGAGGAGCCTGGTGGGCTACAGTCCATGGGGTGGCACAGAATCGGGACACGACTGAAGCGATTTAGCATGCACACGTGCATGCACAAGTCTCCCAGGCCTGCCTCTACCTAGCTATCTGGGCTTCAGCAAATCCTTTCAACTCCCTGAGCCCCAAATTCCCCCGCTCTTTCTGTTCTGAAGCAGATTCTACTCCCTTTATCTAATTTTCCATTTTAAAAAGCACCTTCCCATCCATGATCTTAAGAAGGTGTCTGAGGCCCCAAGGACCTAAACCTAGGCCCAGTTGAGGGTTTGGGGCTGGCTATCTTAGATGCTCACACATTCTGGGGAGGCCCTAGCTCCCAAGCCTCCTCTCCAAGTGCCACCTGGAGTTTGGGAGGCTGGCCTGGACGAGAGGGAGAGCCTGGAGCCAGCCCCCTCCAGGAAGGCTGAATTCCCATCTGACTAAATCAGGGGCCCCCACTGCCTGCCTGGGTCTCTCTTGGTCCACTTTGTGACCTGACTCATCAGTTTGAACACTCATATACACTGTATCCTCAAATATCAGGTTCCAAGGTCAAGGTTGTAAGCTGCCCTGAAACCATCCTCAGGAAACTCACTTGGAGGCAGGGCCTCCTTGATCACCAGCTGGTGAGCTAAGCTCTCTGCAGATGGAACAGCACTGGGCCCAGACCTCTGCATTCAAACATACGTGTGTGTGTGTGTGTGTGTTGAGTCGTGTCCAAACTCTTTGCAACCTATAGACTGTAGCCTGCCAGGCTCCTCTGTCCATGGAATTCTCCAGGCAAAAATACAGGAGTGGGTAGCCATTTCCTTCTCCAGGGGATCTTACCGACCCAGGACTGGACTTCTCTTGTGTCTCCTGCATTGTCAGGTGGATTCTTTTGAGCAATCCCAAATCCAACTAGAAACCCAGCTCCTCTTGCCTTCCTTCTTTAAAACCCCATCTTGCCTCAACCTCCTTGTTCCTGAATTAATATTATCCTTATAAAAACGGAAACCTCTTCTACTACAATTTACGTTTGTTCACTTGCTGTGACAGATGTTCTCTTACTTAATTCAATTCTCCCAGTGACCCTATGACATGGGGAGGAAGGAAAAACACAGCTGTTACCATCTTTTAGATGAGAAAACTCAGGCTCAAAGAGGTTAAGTCGGCAGCCCCAAGAAATGTCGGGAGAGGAGGGATTCAGAGTCTGTCTTCTGTCTCCTCCAGAACCTGACATCTTGCCTTCTTTATTTAACAGTATATGTACATTACAAAGAATGTGAGATACTCCTCTTAGTTTTTATTTTAGAGGATCGATAAATCATTGGCCATGTTGCTAATGGAGAGTAAATGAATACGAAAAGCTCTCCCCCTGTTATGACGCTAACAGGAATAACAGGAGCATTTATTGAGTGCTCACCATGTGGCAGGTTCTGTGCTAAGTGCCTTGGACACAGTATCTTATTGAATCTCATTTAATCACTGCAACAACCCTATAAGGTAGGCCTCAACAGCCTCGTTTCAGAGATGAGTATGTGACTTGCTCAGATCAATCAGTTAGGAAATGGCAGGGTCAAGATTCCAGTCTAGGTCTTCCTAACCCCAAAGTGAAGACTCTTAAATTAGTAGAGCCAGGATCAAATTCTCTGCGGATAGTCCCTAACCCATGTGCCCTTTAACCCCATGCCCCTGGTACAGCCAGTCATAGGCTGCATCTATCTCAAGAATTTGCAGGGGCTGAGGGACACCTTGTCCAGGGAAATTAAGGCCCCAGGGCTGAGGACTGCTCAGGTCAATCCAACCCTCTTGGTAACTAACCAGGACCTACTGCTGGGGAACAATCAGAGCAGCCGCCCCCCCTCCCCACCCCCGCCCGCCCCAGGCAGTCAGCGCTCTCTCAATGCAGACTGGAAAACCGTCCCTAAAATCCTGACTCTCTGGCCTTGGTTTCTTCTCTGGACACCACCTGCGTGTTAGGAAACAAAGAGAAAAACCGCTTGCTGGAAATGCCAACTAAGACACAGGTCTGGAGTTTTCCGTGGGTTTCAAAACCACGGTTGGCAGGCCTGTTCCAGGCCACAGGGCAGGCAGGGATCTTGTCTTCCGTGTGTTACAGACATGCCTCTTGTAAAGAGCAGCCCATTAAGAGAAAAGAGAGGCTTCTGGCTGCCTGTGAGCTTCAATCCTCCAGCCCCTTGGGGTCGGATCACCTGACACTTTACTGAAATAAAAGGGCCCGGATCAATATGCCTTCATCAGTCTTTGGAGGGCTAGGAGGTCACAGCTCCCTGGAAACCAAGGAGCAGAAGTGCTTTTCTCTGGGAAAAATAACCCCAGCCTGGCAGGAATAGCTCTCTTGGCATTAAAGAACTGGGAGCCTCATTTCAGGCCCTGCTGGAGAGAACTGGAATCCAGATGGGTGAGGCTGGAAAGGCAAAAGCTCTGACACTTCCCAGCCTGCCTTCCAGCCTCTCCTAGCCTCCTCGCTCGGCTCCAGGCCAACACGCCAGCCCTGAAACGTCTCCACCAGCTACTTCCTGTGCTCGGCGGGGATACGCTGACATGGGAGGATACTGATGCCTTTTCAGACCTCAAATGGCCATCCCAGGCTGCCGGGGTCCCCAGCTCAGCTCCAACGACGTCCACTGCCTTTTGGACTCCCTGCTGTCCCCTGAAGCTAACATCTCATCAACTGTCTTAACCTCAGGGGTCTGGTCACCTAAAGGGGACACGCCTGGAACTGAAGGAATGATCTTCCAATCACAAACAACATGCAAATTCCTTCTCAAAAGGGTGTACTCCCCTTGGCCAGCCAGCGCAGACCAGGCCTCACCCATAACATGTGGCCAGTGCACTCTCCCACAGACGGACAGTTTCCCAGGGCTGTTATTGGGTAAGACAGACAAACAGAAGCAGAGGGAAGGAATGGGTCTAACGAATCCCTGCTTGCAACTAGTAGCAGACTCATATGAACAGAGGTATAAGGAGTAAGAAAATTTGCTGAAAATTGAAAAAAATGTGAATGGCTCAGTAGCTCTGTTTTTCCATCCCCAAGGCCTCCTTTGATTAAACCCCTGGGTAATGATATTTTTGGCCACCTGATGCAAAGAGCTAACTCGCTGAACAAGACCCTGATGCTGGGAAAGACTGAAGGCAGGAGGAGAAGAGGGCGACAGAGAATGAGATGGTTGGATGGCATCATCAACTCAATGGACATGAGTTTGAGCAAACCCCGGGAGATGGTGAAGGACAGGGAAGCCTAGCATGCTGCGGTCCATGGGGTCGCAAAGAGTCAGACACAACCGAACAACTGAACTACAACAATAAATGATATTTCATCTCCCAAAACACATCAAGCAATAAGCTGTTTGCCTCCAGTTAGCTCAGCAAAGGCACAGTGTCCAGTTGAGCTTCTGATGGGACTGGGATAACCAGACTGAAGAAGGGAGGAGCATCCAACCCACTGAGTGGGTGTCACTCCAGCCCAAAGTTCAGATGCTGGATGGTTTCTTCTATGTGTATTCTCTGACCCAGGGGAAGGCCTTTTTAAAACATTGATAAGACCCTGCAGGAGGGGGATGTAGGTGGTATCTTCCAGAAAGAGAGGAGGAAAGAGGTGGGCACAAGAAGCAGGGCCCTCTCTAGAGGACTGTTGTTAGTCCCTCAGTCGTGTCCAACTCTTTGTGACCCCGGGGACTGTAGTCCACCAGGCTCCTCTATCCATGGGATTTCCCAGGCAAGAATCCTGGAGTGGGTAGTCATTGCCTTCTCCAGGGGATCTTTCCGACCCAAGGATAGAACCCAGGTCTCCTGCATCGCAGGCAGATTCTTTAGCCACCATGAATAGGGCAATGCCTGACTTGACAGGCCACATCCTCATTGTGACCCTTACAGGGACTGGAGACCAGGAAGTCCTGAGCAGGAGGCCACAGGGTCCTTCTTTCCCCTTTAAGCATTTTCATGTCCACCGCTCTTCTAGAAAGAGGTGAGAGACACTGGGGCGCAGCACTCTGTCCCATTCCAGAGCAGGGCCCTGCCGCTGTGGACCTGCCCAGAACCCCGCAGGCGCAGGCGTGGAGACAGCCTCAGAACCGGCACTCGCACCCAGCCCAACATCTTCCTTCCAGCCCCGGGACACTGAAGCCTCTCCTCAAATTCAGGGGGAAGCACTCACCTCTGCGAGATACAGCACACAGAACTTCAGGTCTTCTGAAGAACCTTTGAAGGAACAAAAAGGAACACTTGCATTAGAATTGGCTACAGAGTCTCAACCATTTGCTTGAGCACCACCAGCTCTCTCACCCATAGGGCTGTGTGTGGTACTTCCTGTAAAAAGAGGAAGAAGGGGCAGGCTCTCAGGGCAGCGAAATCTCAGGAGGAAAGCCCACTTGGTCACTAAATAGGTTGAGGTACAGCTGTGAGGCCTCTGCCTGCAGGTCAGCCTGCTCCAAGGAGTGCTGAGCTCTCCCTCCATGAGAGGCAGCCAGGAGCAGCCTCTGGGCACCACGCACGGGGTGCAGGGGACTGTCAGCCATCCCAGGGGGCGTCTTTCTCACCATGCCCCTGGCCATGAGGGACACAGAGGCAGCACACTGCCTGTGCCATTTTGAAATGCCACAAGGAGCCACGGAGGAATGCGTGGACTATGTGGACTATGCACTGGGGAGAGGGGAATCCCCAGTCACAGGCTGGGTGGAGCCTAGAGATGGCTTCCCAGCCCAGCCCCAACCCCTCAGTGTGTTCTCCTAGAGTTTTCTGACGCTTGGTCTAGAATCCAACACTCAACCACTCACCAAACCCTCTCCACCTGGGCAGCAGCTGGGAAGCCTGTCGGCCGCTTGCCCCTCCTCCAGCAGAGCAGCTGAGACGGAATACCCACCCTAGGGCAGAAGGTGATTTGGTCTGCGTGCTTCAGAAACACAAGAGCCAGGAGATAAGCCCCAGTTGTCGGGGAAGGCCTCCTGGAGGAGGACCCTTTTGAGCTTGAACTCAAGATGGGAAGAAAGGACGCTCCGGAAGCTGGGAACAGCATGAGCGAAGGCATGGGGATGGAGGATCACCAGCTGTGCTCAAGGGATTGCCAGGGTAGGGAAGCCCCGCCGCCTCCTCCAGGCTGCCTTCCCTGACCACTGCAGGTTGCTCCTCAGAACCTGGCAGCCCTCCCCACGGGCCACTCATCTAAGCACAGGCCAGGGGTGGTTAGCAACTTCCTGTATTTCAAGCATTCGCCCTTACGGGGCAGGTTGTCCTTTTTGAGGGAAATAACCACACAGCACATACAACAGCAAACACTTAAACTGCCACAGAGCTTTCACATACCAGTGCTGGGTGCCAACCACGGCACCAAAGGTTTCATGTGCGTAAACTGGACCTTCATGACCACCCTATGAGTCAGGGGGTATGCTCACCCACGATTCATGTGAGAAAGCTGAGGCAGAGGGGATGAGTAACCCGCCTCAGGGAGAAGGGGAAGAACCAAGACTATACCCAGGACACCTGGCCACAGAGCCCACACTCTGAACCACTGCACACCTACCTCTCAAGGGCTCACCACGTAGGCCCGACCCAGCCCCTTGTCTCCTTGAGGAAGCAGGACGAGTGCTAGGCTCAAAGCAGAACCCTCAACAGACAGTTGAATGGCAGAAATTGTCAAAAGAAAAATAAACACCAAGAAACCCAAAACCAAAATGCGTTGCAAAGTAAAAGTGGCAAGGAAAAAAAACAGAGATTTTTTCCTTAAAAAAGAGAAAAAACTTTTCTATTCCTAAGAAAAGTAGTAAATGAGGCCCTCACGTGGGTGGAGACCAGGGCCTCTCGGAACAAGTATATGGGCAGTTTCCTGGGCAAGTCTATCCCTAAGGCTAGGGATGCCAGCCAGAGTCAGATAAAAATAACTCCTAAGTAAATGGGGGTATGCTTTGGACTTAGAATAAATCCTTCTGCTTCTCCCCACCTAGAGATGGGCTGGTGAGGGGAGGGGAACCCTGCATAAGAAGTCAATCATGTTAAAGAAACCTCTAATTTCAAAGCTTCTGCCAGTTACTTGCATTGCTGAGGGTGGAGACAAGGGGAGGTGGTTTCTTTTGTTTAAGAAAACAACCAGGATGTTTCCTTGACTTTCCAGAAGCAGACTTTAGTGCCAAGGGAGAAACAAAAAGATCCATGTAAGAAAATAACAGAAATTTGGGTTTTAGAAGCTGGTGGTGAGAGAAGAGAAGGTTCTAGAAGAGAAGGGAAAGCCAGCATGCTGGGAGCCTCAGGGAGACAGGAGGCCAAGGTCGGGGGGATATGACCCAGAACATATATTCCCAGTGGCAAGGGATTACTGACGGATTGCCTTGAAACTTCTCTGTGCTTCGACACCCCCCACCCCCGGCACCACACCCCCACATTGCTGTAGACCCTCCCTGACATCCGCTCCATGTCATGGCCTTGTGCTGGCAGCATTCTGGGGGAAGGACCGAATGGGGCAGCAGCACTCAGCACGGCTCAGAGCCGCACATAAGGACAGCAAGACTCAGAACCCAGCGGTGCCTGTAAGGAGCTGCAGCAGCAGAAAGAAGAGGCTGCAGGGTGGCTGAGCCGGGAGAAAAACCGCAGCCCCACCTGAAACCCTTCCAGAACCCAGGAGTGGGCTCTGGACTTCCCAGAGTATGGAAACGGGGGCGAGTGTAAAGGAAAGGGGACATGAGGCAGCACACGGTTGGGCTTTCCATCCAACACTCCAACCACTTGCACCATTTTGAAGTTTAACAAGGAGCCACTTGGTTTCTGGGTGAACCCAACCAAAGAATGTGGGCCGTGGACCTTGGGCTGGTTAGGAGGTGGTTTAGTCACTAAGACGTGTCCGACTCTTGCAATCACATGGAATGTAGCTTGCCAGGCTCTTCTGTCCATGGGATTCTCCAGGCAAGAATACTGGAGTGGGTTGCTATTTCCTTCTCCAGGGGACCTTCCCGACCCAGGAATCAAACCCACGACTTCTGTATCTCCTTAATTGCAGGTATATTGTTTACCAAGTGAGCTACAAGGGAATGGGCTATGCAAGGGTGATCCTCAATCATGAGCTAGGGGAGCCCAGGACTGGCTTCCTGGTCCAGGTGTGACCCCTCTGGCACTTTTCCAGAGCTCTCTCAAGCCTGGCCTTAGATCCCAAATCAACCAGTTACCAAATCCTCTCCACCCGTGAGACAGGCCAGGAGGGCTGTTGTCTCCATTTTCCAGATGTAGAAACTGAGGCCTGGGGAGTGGGCAAATGGTAGAGCTGAGACTTGAACTGAGGAGCCCCGGCCTCCAAAGCCCATTTCTGACCACAAGGTCATACTCTGTCCCTCTCCCGGTTTACTCATCTGTCATTTCACCAGGCCATGGGCTCCTTAAGTGGGACTATGTCTCTGTCTCTGCTATTACCCTGGCGGCCAGCACTGAGCGGGGCTCTGAGGAGATGCTCAGAAAATGTCAACCGGCTAAATTTAACTCCAAGCGCTCCCGCAGCCAGGACCCAAGCAGCTGAGGCTCCAAGATGGGGCGCCTGGGCTCCTCAGGGAGGTTGGGGAACCCAAGAACCAGCTGGACATTTCCAGGCCATCCTGAGAGACCAGGGCAGGTCAGGAAGACACACTGTGGGCGGGATGCGGGCCGCCTGGGAGACAGAAACACAAAGAACAGCAAAGCCAGTGGGCGGCAGAGGCAGGAAGAGACCACAATGGGCCCCGGCTGACCGGAGATGTCCCGATTGTTAGCGCCAGCTCTCCGCCTGTTCCCATTACACTGCCTTTCAGCCCCGGCTGAAGCCTGGGAGAAGCTGGGCAGGAGGAGGGAGGGCAAGGTTTAAGTGGCCACCAGCCGGAAGCGAGGGAGGCATGCACCCCGGCCCCTAAACCCAGGCCTCACGTCCTGTCTCCCTACGGACCTCCGTTCATTCACCCAACAAACATTCACTGGGCACCCACAATGTTCCATGCCCGGGCCCGGCCCTGGGAGTGGGCTTGGCCAGCGGAGCTAAGCACCCTTCAGACACATCACATGGAGAGTCCTTGTTCCCTGGGTGGGGCAGACTCTGCTCTGCCAGGGAAGGGCCCTCGCCAGCCCCAGCCCACAGGAAAGGCTGGGCGTGCTCTGTGTTTACCGTCTTCTCTGCCCCAAACTGAACTCCCCACACAGGTCGATTTGAAAGAGACAAGAAACCTTAGGAGTCACCGGCAATGTTAATCAGAGACCATTCTGCCAAGAGAGGTTCCAGCTGAGGCTGAGGATACATCTCCTAAAAGCCAGCCTTGTTGCTGCGGCGAGTCTCTGGAGGCATGGCGGAGGGTGGGCAGGAGTGTGGATGCCAGGACTCAGGACACTGGGCCCGGCGGCTCCAACTCCAACGGCTGGAGAAGGGATCGCTGGGCTTCTCCAACCCCAGGACCCACAAGGCTGTCTCAGGGAGCAGGGGCAGGGGAGCAGGCAAGAGCTCCACAAATGCCTGGGAAGCAATCTAAAGCCGTCTAAGCGTTGGAACATGCACCTTGAGAGCTCAGTGTCTCTGGGCCACTTCCTTTGCTCCCAGCAATTCCTGGGCTCCCTGGAGAGCCATGCTTGCTGTGCTTGCTGACTGACACTGCTGGAGAAAGGTGAGACGCTTTGCACCAGAACATCTGGCTGGCAACCCAGGACAGGCACACACACACACATACACACCCCTCACATAACAACCCAATAAGCTCCAGTGGCTGTGGGCATCTCTCCTGAGCAGGGCTGGCTGTGGCCACCCCCAGTCTCCAGCCCCGGGAGGCCATGACTGCACAGGCAACTCAGCATAGGGGCGGTTTCTCCACAACACCCCAAGGCCTGACACCACCCACCCTGGCCAGCAGCCACCCAGTGGTAGATGGCATTCACCCTGCCTCTCCCTTCAAGCCTGGGGTTGTGGCCTCCAGGAAGCAAAGATTCAACCAGTTCTCAGTAGACTCCACCCACCCCGTCTCCCCAAACCCCGGCCCAGGCCAGAGGTGGAGGCCAGATGAATGGGCGCTGGCCATCTTCTCACAGCAATCTCAGGTCCGTGTGAGCACGTCAGGGCTTGGAGGGAATGTGAAGGACTGTGTTCCAGCCCTGACTACTGAAAGAAAAACTGCTGTCCAGAAAAGGGAGAAAGGACCAGCTGACACTGTTCCCCAGGTCAGCAGCAATGCGGAGCCCAGGACCCCCCTCCCAGCTATGACCCTCCACTCTTCCTCTGCCGTATGGCTCCCAATCCCCACCCAATGCACAGCCAGTTTGTAACTCTTCTTTTCCCTCCCTCCTTTTAGCAAGAGGCTGAGCAGGCCAGGGTCCTGGGCTTGCAGGCCCCAGACGTGTGTGGTGAGCACAACAGAACAAAAGATGGCTCAGGTGGTCAAGAATCTGCCTGCAATGCAGGAGACCCGGGTTCAGTCCCTGGGTCGAGAAGCTCTCCTGCAGAAGGGAATGGCTACCTACTCCAGTATTCTTACCTGGAGAATGCTATGGACAGAGAAACCTAGTGGGCTACAGTCCATAGTGTTACAAAGAGTCAGACACGACTGAGCCACTAACACACTTTTCACTTTGGTTCTTATCATCAATCAGTGTGTATTACCGAGCACAGCCTCCCACCAGCACCCCTCAAACCTGACAGGGTCCTAGACTGTGTGAGCTGGGGATGGGCAGGCATGTGAGTGCATGTGTGTCCAAAGGGTGGGAGAGACATGGGAATGGGTGTGCAGGGGAAGCTGGGTGTGAGGGATAGGGGCGCGGAGTGGGGGAGTGGCAGCAGCAAAGTCAAGGGCAGAGTCACCCCCCTCCCGCAGGCACTAGGGGGCTCCCTGGAACCTCAGGACCTAAGCTGAACTTGCTCGGAGGACTGCTCCTCACCATGACCTTGGTCAAGCCCAGCCCGCCCCGCAGGAGAGCCTCGGCCCCCAGCGAGGTGACTTGCTTTTTCCCCTCGATGGCCGCCCTGCTCAGTGGGCAGGAGGAAGCCAGGGGCAGAGAAGAGAAGTTGTAAGTGGCTTCCTGTGGGGCTGCGGGAGTAGGGGTTCTCACACGGCCTGGGTTTCTAAGGAGGAAGAGCGGTGGGGGCACTGAGTGCGCAGGCCGGGTTTGCAAACAGGCAGGAAGTTTTCCTGGAGCACAAGCCGTCAAAACAGAATTCTTTCGCTGGGTAATGTTTTCCTCCCTGCCCCTGCCACCCGGGCTCAAACAGGTCTGGTGTTGTTTTCATAACCTGGGAGAGGAAACCGAGCCCCTTACAGCAGAGACCTCGGGCGCCAAACCAAACCACTCAACAGATACTCCCACTGGTTTCCCGTTCTCGAGTGGAGGGCAGGGCCACCGTGGCAAGTTCGGGTAGAGACTTGCTCCACGCTCCCACGTGCTCCTGCTTGCCAGCCCCGGCCAGCTCCTTGCGCCAGCATCCCAGACTCTGGCCTGGGGCATGTGGCTGGGGGAAGCAGCAGTGGTCTCCTATCCTGGATGTGTGTGGTGAGTCGAGAGCTATGAGCATTGCCTGGGTGCGCGGTGTGAGCCAGTCACTTTGCATAAACAACCAAACTTAATTTAACCTCCACAGCAACCTTCTGAGTTACTACTGGCATCCTCATTTGCACATGAGGAAACAGGCTCAGAGAGGTCCAGGAACCTGCCTGCACAAGGCAAGTTGTCTCGTCCTGGACTTGTCACCTGCCTGAGGTGACACAGGTAGTGAGGGGCCGGGCCAAGCTCGGAACACAGGTCTGTCTGAACCCAGCGCTCTTCCCACTCCACTCCCGAGCCTTCCCCAAACCTCGCTGGGGCAGAAATCTCCCTGCAAAGTTCAGGGTGAACAGCGGGGACTGCTAGCCTAGACTGGAACACCAGTGACTGAGAGCCAAGTCCACGGGCGGGGCCTGACCGCACATCCCATCCATGCTGCCCAGACCAGGAGGAGGACTCAGGGTGAGAGCGGAGGCAGTCCAGGGCATCTAGGGCAAGCACTCACCTTCCTGCAGCTTCACGCTCTGGAGGTAGAGGGGGTTCCTTAGGACGTTGCAGCGGCCCGGCTCATCCTCCTTGGTGAAGAGCAGCAGGTCTGAGTAGGCAAACAGCGTCACCTGCATGGTGAGAGAGCAAACAGAGCCAGCTGCCCCGCTGTCCCAGAGGCCAGAGCCACAGGCTCCCCTGGAGGGCCAGGGAACAAGTTGCCATCATCTCGTGTCTCTGTCATCTTGGGCAGAACCAGGAGCAGACGCTCAGTGTGCCTGCTCCTCATAGTGGGAAAAACTAACAGAATACAAATTAGCCTTCATCCTCGACCTCCAGGCCTGATGACCTCTGCCTGCCTGTCAACATAGCAAATGGACAGGGGAAAGCGGAAACAGTGACAGATTTTCTTGGGCTCCAAAATCACTTTGGATGATGACTGCAGCCATGAAATTCAAAGACACTTGCTCCTGGGAAGGAAAGCTATGACAAACCTAGACAGCATATTAAAAAGCAGAGACATTGCTTTACTGACAAAGGTCTGTCTAGTCAAAGCTACGGTTTTTCTATTGGTCATGTATGGATGTAAGAGTTGGACCATAAAGAAGGCTGAGCACTGAAGAACTGATGCTTTCAAACTGTGGTGCTGGAGAAGACTCTTGAGAGTCCCTTGGACAGCAAGGAGATCAAACCAGTCCATCCTAAAGGAAATCAATTCTGAATATTCATTAGAAGGACTGATGTTGAAGATGAGGCTCCAATACTTTGGCCACCTGATGCAAAAAGCCAACTCATTGGAAAAGACCCCGAAGCTGGGAAAGAATGAGGGCAGGAGGAGAAGGGGGCAAAAAAGGATGAGATGGTTGGATGGCATCACTGACTCAAAGGACATGAATTTGCACAAACTCCAGGAGATAGTGAAGGACAGGGGAGCCTGGTGTGCTGCAGTCCACAGGGTTGCAAAGGTTCAGACATGACTGAGTAACTGAATAACAACAAGCCTCTCAATAGTCAGACAGCCACAGGCCCATCTTCCTGACCAAATGCCTCTGCAATCTCCAGACCAGGGCCCTTGGCTTGGAGCCACCTTGAGCTGCAAGAGATACCACATTCACATGCATCCGCCTCTAAGTGTCTGGCTGAAAAAGCACTAGACTTGGAGTCAGAATACGAGGCTCCTGTCCCACTAAGTAGCCATGAAAACTTGGTGAAGTCCCCAGATCCCTTCAGCCTCAGTTTTCTCATCTGAGAAAACCATGCAAACAGGGGGAAAGTCCCTGCCAGGCTCCCTACAGGCTTCTCTCACAAGCTCTGTGTAGACTATGAATTGAAGCATCATGCCATATGCATGTTCTCACCAAGTTCCTTGCAGATAATTTCAACTGCATCCATGCACAATCACATCAAGAAAAAGTCAGTTACTTACACTCCAATACAAACACGCACAGAACTTTTATCTCTTTGATGCATTAGCTGCTCCGAAAATAAAGGAGAAAGATATTTTTAGACATTATAGGTAAACCACCAGGCATGCTCCACATAGTTTTATGCTAAAAAAAAATCCACTTGATCCTCTAATGCCAGTAAAGATTACACTGAGCTTTGCTTTGCAAATCCTGCAGTGGCCTTTAGTCAAAAGCAATAAAAAATCCTATTTTAGATTCTCTGAAGAAAACAAAATATTATTAATTGTGTGGACTTCCCTTTGAGGTATCAAAATCTGACATTTCACATCATCTGGTGTAGGAAGAGTCCGCCAGAGGGTCGGCATGCACTACGGAAGGGCCACAGTGAGTGTGCGCTGGCTCGTCGCTCAAGTTCAGACGGTCAGCATGCTGCCATTTAGCTGTCAGACTGATGGAGATGACCTAACAACTCCACCTCTAAGACTCTAGCCTATAGGAATTCTTACAAGGACATATAAATGTGAACGTGTAGGGATGTTCTCAGCAGCATTTTTTTAATAAAAAAAAAAAAAAGAACATAAAATCCCCTTAAGAGAAGATGAATAAACTAAATGATGCTATCTTCATATGGTAGAATTTTATGCAACTATTAAAAGAATAAAATAGAGCTTTGTGGGCAGAAATGGAAATCTGTTTGTCATAAATCAGAATACTGCAATGCACAAAAACACCTAACATATAATCCAAATTTGTAAAGCAGAACTGTACATCTGTCTATATTTTTTAAAAGTATTTATTTCTTTGGCCGGACTGGGTCTTAGTTGTGACATGAGGGACCTTCATCGCATCATTTGGGCTCGGTAGTTGTGGCCCACGGGCTTAGCTGCCCGGCAGCACGTGGGATCTTAGATCCCTGACCACAGATGGAACCCAAGTCGCCTGCATTGGAAGGTGGATTCTTAACCACTGACCTCCAGGGAAGCCCCATAAATCTGTCTATATTTCTACATACTTTCGTGTCTAAGATACTCATCACAGTCTTCACTGTGGGGAGGATTTTACTTTATACATTTGTTTGATTTGCATTATTTGGCAATGAGAACCTGTTACTTTTATAATTTAAAAACACGTGTTTTTCTTAGGATGACTTGGCACACAGAGATTTGACAGAATCCGGGCCACAGAGACAACAGAGGGCACCCTTGAGCAGGAGGCTCCAGGAGGGGCTCTGGCTTCTCCTACGGGGACCAAACATGAGGACTCCTGAGCGCTGGGCTGGAAGGGATCCCGGTGGGGACCCTCTCAAACCCCCTTCCCATCACAGCCCTGACCCAACATGGCCCACGGAAGTCTCTATTTATTGAGCACTTACTTTCTGCTCGGTGGATCCTGACTTGTAAACATCATTGCCCTCTTGGATAGAGGACCCTGTATCTCTGAGAGGTTAAGTGACCTGTTGGAGGCCACACAGGCAGGGACGGTGCCCAGGTCTGGCTGACCCTAGAGCTCTCACGGTGTGGGGAGGCAGCAACATGCCTACAGCTGTCCCATCCCTGAATGTGAAAGAATCCAAGCTGGGACCCAGAGAGAGGGGTGATGGAGACAAGATCATGAAGTTAAGACAGGGACGAACATGGGCCAGAGTTCAGAAGGATTTTAGGTGTTGGTTCCTGAGAAGAAGACGTCTACATCCAAGCAGCAGAAAAGAGAAAGGCTCCGCACTAGGCACGCACAAGGCGAACCCTCAGACACCCCTGACCGACTCAGTGGAAATCTGGAAGCGGCCTCTGGACCCACAGGGAAGCTGGCAGGGGAGGGGTCAGAGGAGACAGTCTGTGAGGAGCCTAAAAAGTAAAAAAAAAAAAAAAAAAAAAAACCAGCCCCAGCCCACAAGAGCCAGCTGGAGGGCACTTGGAAGAGCCACTAGCAAGGTGCGAAAAGACCCAGGCCGCTGCTCTGGCCCAGATTCCCAGAGCTGAGAATGTGGTCTAGACAGGAAGTGATTAAGGCCTGAATGAAGAATTTCCCCAAAAGTCGGGTCAGGGAAAGGACAGAGCTGGCGCACAGTGGGAGGCAGGGCAGGGAGGCCAGCGTGCCCGGGGAGGGCAGGTGGGCCCCCTCTCCCACCTCCCCAGCAGCCCACGAGAGGTCACGGCAGCCCACAGAGCAATGACGGCCATCTCCACAGCCCAGTGACCGGCGTGCCTCCCACAGCAGGCCGTGGGGGCCGCCAGGTGGCTCCCCACACTTGCTCCAAGGACATTTCTGTTTTCTCAAAGGGTCAAGAGTTGAGGGCTTGTTTGGTTAGGAAATCCTTGCAACTTAAAGGATCACTAATCCCACATGGTCCTAACCAAACATCTTCCCAGCAATCTTACCTAAGGGCAGGTTGGCAGAAAAGGTCTTGGTGCCTGAGTTAATGGTAAACTCAGTGAGTTAGCATGTAAAGTTAGGGTGTGTCCCTGAGCCCCACGGAGCTCCTGGAACTTCCAACACAGGGCCTGGCTCCATTGCTGATGCTCGATAACCAGTATTTGAATGTAGAAACAAGGCTGTGCCCAAACGCCCGTTTGGTCTCAGGGCACATTAATCAAGTCTGTGACTTCTGGGAGCAGGTGTGACGAGGGCAGTTCAGGGTGTGGGGTTGGATCAGCTCGTGGAGCATGCCCAGAGAAGAGAGGGGACAAAGAACCAAGGGGGAACATTCCAGGAGGTAAGATTTCTGTAGAGCACCAGGGAGAACTTGAGACAAATTAGTGCTCACTAGTAAGAAAACCACTGTCTGGAGGGACTGCCTCTGCAGACTCAAGAACAGGCTGGAAGACAATCAGCGGGAAAGTTCCAGTGAGGCAATTAGAACGGACAACTCCTGTGGACCCAGCCTTCACTGTGATTCTTCAAACTTATCCAAACTCCTCTTGAATTGCTTTGTATTTTTGGCCCGAATAGCATGACAGGCTACCAAGATCCACATATTTGCTTCCTATCATATTTCAAGAAAAAGGAGTGTATTATTTTTACTTGTCTTCAAATCTCTTCTTTCAATCTTCAGAAGGGGTCTCTTAGTTCTAGGGCTCCAAAGACCCACTGGATGAAGAACTCTTGGATAGACTGTTAACTATTATCAGACCCTGGCTTCAGCTTCTGTGTGTTAATTCGTTTTTAAACAAACACACCAGAGGCAGCATGGGATCCTGGAAAGCACTGCTGAGCCAGAGAGAGCCCAGGTACTAATTGTGGCTACATGTTTTTGGAGCCTTGAGACTCTCGCACGCCTGCTAAGTCGCTTCAGTTGCGTCCAACACTTAACGACCCCATGGACTGTAGCCCACCAGGCTCCTCTGTCCATGGGATTCTCCAGGCAAGAATACTGGAGGGGGTTGCTGTGCCCTCCTCCAGGGGATCTTCCCAACCCAGGGATCAAATCCACGTCTCTTATGTCTCCTGCATTGGCAGGCTGGTTCTTTACCCCTAGTGCCACCCTGGGAAGCCCATTGGGTGCCAGTTAATCTCACTGGAGGCTTACTTTCATCTATTGACTGGGGTCAAATGTTTCTCTCTTCAGGAAGCTGCAAGAATTAATCAGGATCAGGATTTCCCTGGTGGTCCATTGTCTAAGACTCCATGCTCGCAATGTAAGGGGCCCAGGGTTCGATCCCTGCTCAGGGAACTAGATCCCTGTTCAGGGAACAAGCCACAACTAAAGACCCTGAATGCCACAATGAAGACCCAGCACAGTCAGATTAACAATTAAATATTTCAGAAAAAAAAAAAAAAGAGTTAACTGGGATCAAGTTTGGAAAGTGAAAGTGAAGTCGCTCAGTCGTGTCCGACTCTTTCCAACCCCATGGACTATATGTAGCCTACCAGGCTCCTCCGTCCATGGGATTTTCCGGGCAAGAATACTGGAGTGGGTTGCCATTTCCTTCTCCAGGGGATCTTCCCAACCCAGGGATTGAACCCCGGTCTCCCGCATTGTAGGCAGACACTTTACCGTCTGAGCCACCGGGGACCCAGCATGGAAAATGCATACACAATAAGGCTATACAAGAAGTGTTTAATGTTTGTGAGCTTAATGGTGAGTGAGTGAGGGAACAAAAGAGCACATTTGGACACACAGGTGTACTCCAGGGTGGCTGCCGTTTCTAACTGTCTTCTTCTGAGTCTTGTGAATTTGCAGCCACACCTCCATTTCTGACCTTTGGCTACCTGACTGAGCTCCACTACACACTTACTCACCAAGAACTGCTCCAAAGGACTTCCTGTTCTTAGAACTGAAATCCCCCTCAACAGATGAAGTTTTACTCCCATGGAGGCAATTCAGAAGCTATGCCAAGGTTCTTAAGAAAGTTCCGGAAGAGGAGGTCCAGAAATGTGGTAAGCGACACCAGTGTGGTGGAAATAAGCCTGCGGTCTCCCCAGGGAAACCCCCCTGAAAGAGACAATGCTCACTTGGAAAATATGAGTTCTGGTCTGCTTGTCGAACAAACAAAACGACAGCGGCCTGCTTACGCTGCAGCTACACAAAATGTGCCAGAGGCATTTGTGCTGAGGTCGAAACACCCTTCGAGATCAGCCAACCTCAGACCCTGCCATGGCTGCCTCAGACACACACACACACCCACTATTCAGATGGGAAGACTGAGGAAGAAGGGACAAGTCTTAAGTGACCCAGCAGCAAAACAGAGCTGGCTGTCATCTTTCTGCCTTCAAGTTTCCTGATCTTTCCACCACCCAAAGCTGCCTCTCAACTCAGCCAAACCACACTCCCAGCTCTGAATCGGGGCCTGATTGGCAACAAGCCCCCATTCTCTTTTCAAGGCTCTCAGGAAACCAGTCAGATCCCAGGGTTCCAACCTCTGTTCCCAAGTAGACTTAAACTCACGAAGACTGAGCCGGAACCTGGCCAACTCTGGGGACTGTGGAGGTGAGTGAAGTCCCCCCAGTAAGAGATACGCTGGGGCCAGCTCCCAGGAAGAGCGGCGTGGCCTCCACTCCCAGGCCTCTGTTGGCCGAGCTAGAGCCATAGAGAGATCATAGACTTATCCCTCAAAAGAGGATTTGTGATTTGGGTTATTAACACACACCCAGAGAACCCAGGTAATGGATGCTCTTCTAAAAATTCTCTTTGGCTAACAGCTTTAATCTTCTCACCCATAAAGTCATTCGACACAGCTGGGGTGAACTGCCATCTCTTCTGCTCCTTAGAGGAAGTTGGGGTAAACAGTGGAATGTCATTAGGGGTTGGGAAAAGCTTCTGACCGCCAAAGATCGACTATATAGCTTTGAGAGGTGGTGAGTGCCCCGTCACTGGATGTATCTAAAGGAAAGTTGAGTAGCCATTTGGTAGAGGAGAGCACGGAAGATTTTTCAGGTCTTTCCTACCCTGACTGTACAATTCTGCAACTATCAAGAAGAGGGGAAATTAGGGGCCTGGAAGATGGCTGGTGAAGCCCACCGGAAACCTCACCTGGGGAAGGAGAGTGTCTTACCTCGGCAGCCTTGTTTCGCCCCTCGTACAGCAGCAGCTCCTCTGACAACAGGAGGGTCCGGGCGGGGTTGCAGAGATCTAAAGGCTGTAAACAAAGGCAATCGTTCAAAGAGGCCTGGTGGAGAAGGTGGGTGGGGGCGAGGGGGAGGCAGCCTGCCAAAGCCAGCCGCAGAAGACTGCCAGCCCTGCCCCCACACCCCAGGAACCCACATGCCCCCTCATACACAGACAGAAACAGAAAGACAGAGGCGCTCATCCTGGGCGGAACTGCCGCTGCGACCTTCCCCACCAGCCTTCACACACTTGCCACTTGCGCAGGAAGTCAGACCACGCGGCCAGGCCTCCCCACCCCCCCAGCTCCCTGACTGCACTGAGCTCCCGGGCCCTCCCAGCCCCACACTCCCTCCTCTGCCCTATTCATGCTGTCAGGCCCAGGCTCTCAGGACACCTCTGGCAGTATCCTGAGAGCCTCAGGCCAGGTTTGGTCACTTGAGTGCCTTTGAAGGCCAGGTCAATCCCTGCTCCACATTCATCAACACGCTTGAGTTCACTGACTCCTTCTCTGTTGTCAGTTCCCAGGGACCAAGTCTCACCCAAACCTCCCACCCTACTCCATGACCCTGCCCCATACCCAGTGCAGAGCCCCACCTCCCACCCTTAGTGGGAAAGAACCCTCCTGCCGATCCAGGAAACATAAGAGATCCAGCTTCGATCCTTGGATTGGGCAGATTCCCTGGAGGAGGGCATGGCAACCCACTCCACTATTCTTGCCTGGAAAATCCCATGGACAGAGAAGCCTGGTGGGCTACCGTCCATAGAGTCACATAGAGTCAGACATGACTAAAGCGACTTAGCATGCACAGGAAAGCACAGATAGGCGGTAAAACTAAAGAAAAGCAAGGAAATGATTATCACCAAGTCAGACTAGTGGGGACATCTCTGGGCGAGGAGGGTATTATAATCAGGAAGAGAGACACACGGCTTCTGGGGTAGTGGCAATGGTCTAGGCCTTTTTCTTAGTGGATATCTACTTTATAATTACTCATTAAACTGTCCATTTAAGTGTCATACCATTTTTGGCTTATATATTTCACAACTCAAAAGTTTTTATGACTTTTTAAAACCAATTTTAATTTTTTGGTAAAAATTTTAAAATGAAAAATAGGCCCTGTGGATTTCAAGACCTTTGTGGTTACATCCCAGGAAAGAGGAGAGATGGTAAGAATGGCAAAGGGCAGACCCTGCCCACGGAGCTGTCTGGGGAGACGCACGTCACCTGCCAGAGATATGCTGCAAGCGTCCTAAAAAGTATGAATTCAAAGATCCACTGGCCAGTGACAGGCCCAGAAGGATGCCAGGGAGAGCAGAGAAGGCAGGCATGGTCAGAAATGAAGCTCTTGGGGCCATGCCTCCTCTAGGTTGCTGATGAGAGGATAAACTGAGAGTCTTTCTGGAAAGCAATATGTCAAAATATGTATAAGAAGCTTTAAGATGTTTATGACCCATGACCTAGCCGTTTCACTTCTAGGAATCTCTCCCAAGGAAAATAATCTGAGAGGCACTTCACGCATGAGGATTTTCATCACAGTTATTTACAATAACAAACGAGCAGACATAACACAAGTGTCTGAATAGAAGAGAGGACTGGTTAAATAAACATGAAACATCCATGTAATAGTGTCCAACCACTACAAAACACAGACTCAAAGAATATTTAATGATCTAGGAAATGTTCATGCTGCAATTCTTGTTTTAAAAAAGGCAACAGAATAGAAAATGTACAATACAGTCTGAGGTTTTTAATATGACATGCACAGGAAAGATATCTAAATGCTCACAGGGGTTATATATATGGGTGATAGAATAAATAAAGGTCTGGAAATGGAGAGGAAGAGAAGGAAAACAAGAAAAAAATCGGAGAAGGGAAATCTAAATAGTCTCACGCCACCAGCTAGTACTGGCCAGATGTGTTTGCTGAGACCAAGGAGACCAGACAAGATGCCAGACCTCGAGGCTCACTCGCTTGGTTGTCTTCAAACAACAAAGCGCTGGAGGAGCCGGGAACAGAAGCCTCGGCACACAGGCCCTGCGAGATACAACAGGCAACTGCAGTGTGCCTGTGGTGTGCCCAGAGAAAGGGAAGCGGGAGGGGGACCCCCTTGATATCAAGCCTCCCTGCCCTCACTCTCCTGTTCCTCCTCCTGGAAGCCTCTGCTCCCTCCATATCACCCCCAGCATCCTGAGCCCCGAAGCTTTTTGGCTTTCCCCCAGTCCTAGAACGAGACACCATCTCTGAGTCCCAGAGCGAAGGGCCCTCTCTCTCTCACCTCCCCCAGAGGGAGCCCTGGGGGTCGGACGTCAGCTCACCTGGACGAAGACGGGGAACACCAGGACCTTAGGGGCCAGGGTGACGTAGGTGCCATAGCTTGAGTGCGGGGTGTGCGGCCTCATGACGGGGCAGTTCTGGTAGTTCCCGCGGCCCTTCATGGTCTGCACTGTCTTCATCAGCCGACACTTCTTCCCCAGGCCCGTGTAAGACTTCCCTTTACTGGGACTCCCTGATTCTGTGGAACAGAGATGGGGGGTACACTGTGAGGCATTTCCATCCCCCCTCCCCCAGCAAAGGCATCGCCTCTGCAGAAACAGGGCACACGGTCTCAGTCCATCAGTTGCCATTTCCAATGGCATCTACCTTGAGCCCAGCCCTGAGCAAGGTGCTGAGAAGGTGGGGAGACCTCAGAAGGAAGTCTCTCTCACACTCTGGGAGGGATACTGACATGCAAACCTCCACCTCCAGGGTGAGGACAGGGCAGGGAACTGCCAGCTATGATAAAGGTGGCCCAGGACCTGAATCAGGCCTATTGGTTTGGCCTCATACTTTGACAAATCAGAAAGTCTCTCAGATTTGAAAAATCAGAAGATCTGACCTCACCAGGCCCACAGACCCACATCAAGCCATCAATCAGCTGGAGCACTCCAGGTGTCAGAGCACGTGTGCCCCTCCAGCCTGCATTCCCACCCTGGGCACACCCAGCACCGCTGACTCCCAGGTCCCTCAAACAAAGAGAGTGGAGGTCCTATCTCCGCAGTGATAGCAGAGACAGTGGGCTTTCCTAGGACATGTGGGGTCGGCCCTCAACTAGCCAAGGGAGCTGGAGCAGCCTGGCTGACTGAGTCAGTCTGAGATAAGGGGTGGCACTGAAGATCCAGTTACTGGGGAAGCCCACCAGCTCTGAGCCAGAGAAGAAAAGAAAGAAAAGAAGGGGCTTCCCTGGTGGCTCAGACAGTAAAGAATCTGCCTGCAATGCAGGAGACCTGGGTTTGATCCCTGGGTGGGGAAGATCCCCTGGAGATGGGAATGGCTACCCACTTCAGTATTCTTGCTGGGAGAATTTCATGGACAGAGGAGCCTGGTGGGCTACAGTCCATGGTGTCAAAAGAATCAGACATGACCGAGCCAGAGGGCTGCACCCAAATCCCACTTCTCTGCTCCCCGCTTGGCAACCACCAGCAACTCACTTCCCTGCTCAGACTCGTGGTTTCCTCACTGCAGTTATAGCACCAAGCTCATGGGCTGGCCATGAGTGCTAAAGGAGGGGCTCCAAGTAGAGCCCCTAGAACAACGCCTGGGACCTGGGTAACGGGCCATGAAAGTGAGCCGCTAACTCATTGTGGTTCTTGTTGTGATTCCTCCACTGGGCAAAGGAAGTTGATCAGGTGCTCCAGGGACACTGGGAAGCCTCGCTTCATCACAGACAGGAAGTACTCCCTGGCTTGGCCATCAGAAATTATTCTCATCAGAAAAGAGAGAAGAGAGGAGAAAAGAGAGAACGAGAATGAACCGACCCCAGGGAAGAAAGCTGAAGGCTGCAGGGAGTCCCTCTATAAGGGGACACTGCAGGACACATGCCCTGCACTGGACAAGGAGTGGCACACAGGTCTTTATCGTGTCTCATCCAGTGGGCAGAGGTGCACAACACAGAGTATCTAAAAAGTCAGGAATTCTTGGACATAAGCAAGTAGGAGACAAACTCCAGGGTATTCAAGCTACACACACACCTGAGCCCCTTCCAAGAGTCCCTGCTGCCAGGCGGGCAACTGACCAGCCCTTCCTGATCTGCTTGCCCAGCTCACTAGGTCTCCTTCCACCACCCCCGATCCTGGCAACCAGGGAGTGAACAGGTGACCTGACCCCAGCTACATCTCAGGGAAGCTCCCCACCAACGCGCAGTCCAGGGCCTCAGAGGAAAAACCAGCTCAGAAGGTTTCACCCTTGCTTCCTCCACCCACCCCCTGCCCCTTCTCACAGAGAAAGGTGAGAAAACAAGTCATCCCTCCCCCCCCCACACACAAGTGACCACCTATTGCAGCAGTATCTTGGGGCAGCGCTCAAACTATAATAACCTAAACCACTTCCTGCCTCTTCAAGGAGTCACTTAGAGGAGAAAGAGCATGAGCCAGGATGGGGGTGGGGGCCAGATGCATGGCCAGACACTTTCACAGCTCCTCATCTGCTCTGACCCTGGACATCAGCCCCAGAGGGCGCTGTGCTGGCAGCCTCTGCTGAAAGAACCCATGCTGGCCCTCAAACTCGGCACTGGGTTTGAGTTGGACCAGACACCTGAACTGCAGCACTGGCCTCCTCGGAGACTGGCTGTGCAACTCTGAACAGGCTCCATCGCCCTCTTAGCCAGAGTGTTTTCCACTGCGAAGTAGAAATAACACGGACTGCTACCTTGCTGACCCAGGGCAGGCGGGGGCTCCCACAAGAGACCTGATGGGCAAGGGTTTGGTGAATGGTACCAGAGTCTGAGGGCACGAAGATTATAAACCCAAGTCGATGAATAATCTACTCATTAAGGCTGGCATTAAGACGAGGATGCTGGGCCACAAACTGTACCATGAAGGGGGATCCCAGGGTCAGTCTGGAACTAGTCTAATCTGACACAACCAAGCCTAGACCAGACAAGCTGAAACTACACAGGACTGACAAGGCAAAATAGACCCAACTTAGATGGGTTGGGGAGAAGGCAATGGCAACCCACTCTAGTACTCTTGCCTGGAAAATCCCATGGGTGGAGGAGCCTAGTAGGCTGCAGTCCATGGAGTTGCGAAGAGTCGGACACGACTGAGCGACTTCACTTTCACTTTTCACTTTCATGTATTGGAGAAGGAAATGGCAACCCACTCCAGTTTTCTTGCCTCAAGAATCCCAGGGGTGGGGCAGCCTGGTGGACTGCCGTCTATGGGGTCGCACAGAGTTGGACATGACTGAAGCGACTTAGCAGCAGCAGCAGCAGATGGGTTGGGTTTGCTAATGCCAAAATCTGGGTCCTGTGGCCCCCGGTCTGACCTTTAAAGGCATCCACTTCTTTCCTTCCCGAGCCCCAGCTGCACAGGGCATCATAGAATCTTCGCCTTGGGCCTAGAAAGTCATGAGTAAGCCACTCGACATATACCCCTGCCTTCAGGAGGGAAGCAGTCCCATTTTATAGTCAAGGCAACTAAGGCCTGGAGTGACTGGAGGACTTGCCTAGGGTCATCTGAACAGTAACTGGTACAAAGTGGGATCACCCTCACCTATGTGGTATGTCTTCGTGTCCCCTGTCCACACACCCTGGATAATGTGTAGCAAGTGGGCTTGATTCTTCAAAACTGATTTTTGAAGTATCTGTTTTAAAGAAACAGTCCAAGTTGTAACCCAGCTATGGAGCTCTGTGAAGGCAAACTCCTTAACTTTCCCAAATGCTACCACTTACACCCTCTGGTCCAAACCCCGATCCACCCCTTCAACACCTGCTTCACTGACTAAGCACAGTAATTACTCAGCTTCTGAGGACAGCCCTGGTAGTCATCCCACCCCAGCAGCAGAGAATCTGAGCCCGGGCCATCTTCACAGGGCAGGGGACAGTGCCAGGGCATCAGCGGGTTGGGAGAAAATGCCAATGACAAGCGGGCAGGCACCCCAGGCCCCGGAAGGGCACCAGACCCTGTTCAACTCAGGTTGGCTCAACCCACTCTCCTGAGAGGAGACCAGGAGACCAGGCAGCCCGGCCAGAGGAGGGGACAGAAGCCGGCACAGTGCTGACAGCCTTGGCCTCTGGAGACCCCTAAGTGCGTTTAAGGGAAGATCTGTGCCCTGAATTCCACCCCTTCCTCTGAACCCGAGGACCAGGAGCCAGGAATGCTCGATCCCTGGTAAGGAGAAAAAAAACGTCCTTGCATTCCCAAATGATTATTCTCATGAAGAATAAATGAAGTCAGGTCAAGTTCTTAATATAATGCATTCAAAAGTTACCATTGTTATTAACAGCATCATCATTTCCTCACTTGTCCCTCTTCCCACGGCCTGCATGACTGTGCCCGTCTTGGTTTGCTAAGTACTGTACTGTCAGAGGGGAACCAAAGCCTGGATAGGAGTTGGGAGGACACCAGGAGGCGTCTCTCAAGAAGGATCCACACCTGCCCGCCTCCAGGGACACACACCTGTCCACCTCCCTTCCCCCCTGAACAGTCTGCAAACCCTCAGTGGCAACCAAAGTCAATCCCCTTCAGTCGGTCACTCAATTAAAATTCTGTTGAGTACCTGCTGTTTGTCAGACCCTGGGACCAGCACCAGACACATGGAGAGGAGCAGGCCTAGGCCCTGCCCTTAATGGGGTCACCGTTTAGCAGTGATGTCTCCTCTTTAACCTAATGCACCAACTCAGCGTTGAAACATTATCAGACATCTCTCTGGAAGGAACACGGATTCACTTCCAACCAATCAAGCCCAAACACCCAAATGCCCCACCTGGAGAGAATGAAGATGCCTTCCATTCTCAACCCTGAGCCTGGTGGCAGCCCTTTCCCCCCAAAAGACACCTGCTCTCAGCAAGCATCTTCGTGCTACTGACAGAGGGGACTGGGAGGGAGCAGGTCGGCAAGTGGCTGGGAAAAGGCCATTCTCAAGGCAGAAGGTCTCAAGGAAATCAGGGTCAGTACCATGGACTACCAGGCAAGGCTGGTCTCAACCTTCCAGATCCCATCTGGCCTTCAGCCATTGCAGAAAGGACCTAAAAGCATACCCAGCCCGCTCCAGCATCAACTCTGACACCCAAGGCCTCCTGGGAGAAGGTGCTGGTTTTGAGACCAGCTTCTCTCACTGGCCCTTAAAAACTAAGGCCAGGATTTTCTGGACAAGAGAGAAAAATCCATTGAAACAGCAGAGACGTTTGTGCACTTCAAAGACAACTATCTTCTGTGTAGCATCGCTCAGTAAACAGACTGCTACTCAAAACCATTATCTCCCTTATCCGTTCTGACAACCCTCTAAAGTGGGAATTATCAGCCCTGTTTTATAGATAAAGAAACCGAGATTCAGTGACGGGTCATTAGTTGTTTAAACTCACACAACTCCAATTTGAGACCTCCCAGCTCTGAATTCCATGCCTCTTTCCTGTGTCAGCCTGACCACGGTGCCTAAGCACCTTACACTTAGTAACGTTGGTTGAGGGGCTTCCCTGGTGGCTCAGTAGTAATCTGCCTGCAATGCAGGAGATGGAGGAGACACAGGTTCAATCCCTGGGTTGGGAAGATCCCCTGGAGGAGGGCATGGCAACCCACTCCAGTATTCTTGCCTGCAGAATCCCACAGAGGAGCCTGGTGAGCTGCAGTCCATGGGATCGCAAAGGGTCGGACTGAAGCAACTGAGCACACGCATATACCATGTTGGGCGAATCTCAGCTGAGTGCCTGAGTTCTGAACACTGTCTCCTAGGCTGCTCTGAAAAGATGCCCTCGCCTCCTTCTCAGTTCAGGATCCGAGGAAGAAAGACATTGGCTCAGTGAGGGAGGAGAGGGCCCAAGAGGAGACAGTCTGTGTCAGTCTGCGGGGGGGTCCTGACTCTGTTGGGAAGGCCTCCCAGCCAGAGCTGGAGGCAGCTGACCTCGCCATCTCTCTGGGGCTCGGAGGGCAGGGCAGCAGAGGACAGACTCACCTTCAGGGATGGCGTCCTCCTGGTACACAGGCCGCAGCAGCTGCAACGGAAAGACAGAGAACCCCTCAGCCCAGCCACGGGGCAGACAACTAGGCAGGCTGCTCAGCCCTGGCCTGGGGAGAGCAGGGAAGCTCCTCAGGGCATGAGGGCAAGACCGCCATCCTGCTAAGGAGCCAAGAGGGGGCTTGTAGGGAACACAGGCTCTAGAATCCTCCAGAATGTTTGAGTATAGTGAGGCTTTAGCTGTCATCGAGTTTAATCCCTTGGCTAGATCCCCAATTTCCTTGATGGCAACTTGTTCCAAAGCGTGTGCTGTGGAACACTGGCCCTAGGGATGCTAACAACTCTGCTACAGAGGGTGAAGCCATCGGGGGAGTTTGGGAACCACTCGGGTGAACAAGGGTGAACCACCTTCTTCACTGCAGATGCCCTCAGAGCCTCAAACAGGCGGGCACGCACTGGGAATCTGCTCCAAGAGGAAGAGAGTAGGAGGTATTTCTCAAGCTTACTTGACCTCAGGACACATTTTACCCAGAGTATCTCAGGGGAACAGCGTCTTGGGATACACACACACCATCATCCCACCGCACCATCTTGAAGTTCCTTCGACAGGCGCTCAGCGCCCACCATGTGGCCCATTCTGCTATGGAAAAGCGCCATCTGGCAGAAGGCGCTTCCTTCTTTTGAGGTGCAATCTTCCACCCTGTGACATCCCCTGGTCCTGGATCTGTGTCCTGAGACCACAAAGACCCAGCTGCTCCCTCTGCCCAGGACAGCCCGAGAGGACGGCCCTGTGGAGTTAACGCTTACCCCGCGTCCCTGCTCCCTACACCGAGCCCCTGGGAGGCTCTTCCCAACACAGCTGAGTCTTTGCCTCTTCTGGCTTCACTCGGGGATCCCAGCCCTTCGCCTTCCCGGAACCGGCCGTCCATACCTGGCTCCCGGGGTTCAGCGGGGCCAGGATGATGTAGTTGGGGTCGGCGGGGGCCGTGGCGCGGGACAGCGCGGGCAGAGTGTGCTGGCCCCCGCGCTTGGTCAGCTCGGAGTAGCGCTCCCAGCCGCCGAGCAGCAGCCCGTCGGAGCTCTCACACACCAGGTGGCAGCTGTGGCGTTGCTCCGGCCGGGCCTGGGCCCCGTGGGTGCAGTTCTTCTCCCGCTTATTGGGGGGCGACAGGAGGTCGAGGGTCGACTTGCAGGAGGCTCGTCGCAGGACCCCTCCGTCTGGCCCTGGCTTGACTTGGGGCACCATGCGCCATACAAGCAGGATGATCTCGCTGGGGCAGCTCCTGGAAGTGCGGGGAGCGGGGATCACAAAGAGACATTGAGTCTGCTGCTGCTGCTGCTGCTGCTGCTGCTAAGTCGCTTCAGTCGTGTCCGACTCTGTGCGACCCCACAGACGGCAGCCCACCAGGCTCCTCCATCCCTGGGAATCTCCAGGCAAGAACGCTGGAGTGGGTTGCCATTTCCTTCTCCAATGCATGCATGCATGCTAAGTCGCCTCAGTCGTGACAGACTCTGTGTGACCCCATGGACAGCAGCCCACCAGGCTCCTCTGCCCACAGGATTCTCCAGGCAAAAATACTGGAATGGGTTGCCATTTCCTTCTCCAGAAGTTGAGTCTGGGGGAGACCTAAGTCAGGCAGGGTAGGGGCCTGTGGGGGCAGAAAGAAAGAGAGGGGAAGGGGGCAGGGGCAGCCCCCAGTGCTAGAACAGGAAAGGATGCAGAGGCCAGCTAAAGCAGAGACAGCAAAGGGGTCCCTGAGGTCAATTCAAGTTGACTGGCAGGGGCTGGGAAGGGCATTGGTAATAAAAAAAGAAGACCAGATTCAACTAGTGATGTTCCTCCTGAACACAAAGTACAAGCAAGCAAGCCGCCTGTGTAAACCCCGCACCCAGTCATTCTAGAAGCAAACCTAAAATGGGACTGTAACTCAGAGGGTCAAAATTGAGGGGTCCCATACATTTTAAGTCTTCCCTGGTGGCTCAGATGGTAAAGACTCTGTCTGCAATGCGGGAGACCTGAGTTCGATCCCTGGGTGGGGAAGATCCCCTGGAGAAGGAAATGGCAACCCATTCTAGTATTCTTGCATGGAGAATCCCATGGACTGGCGGGCTACAGTCCATGGGGTCGCACAGAGTCAGACACAACCAACCCAGTATGTACCAGGATAGATTTTAAAGAATAACTGTTTAATTATACAACTGAAAAATCTCTGCAACATCTACCCAGCCTAGAAAACAGAAGGCTTAGCTCTGAGGTAGCAGAACTAATGAGCTCAAGGAGAAAGCGACCCCCTGGAGCCACACCATGAACCACAGGGTGTGTCTGAGAGCTTCTTCCCCCACTGTTTGCTCTGGGATTCAAATTCGCTTGGAGCCTGAACCTTCCAGTTTCAGGCCAAGTAACTGATTTCCTGAGGAGCAAAGCAAATGGCTCGCAGCTGTGAAGGAGGGACGGGCCAGGCGTGTGCCCAGGGCTGGGGAGGAGAGGGGAGGTGCGAGGCAGCCCCAAGCCCCAGGCCGCCCGCCGCCCTGGTCACCGGATCTCGTGAGCCAGCTCCACGCATTTCCAGTGCTCCACAGGCCTCTCATTCAGCCGCAGCACCGTGTCCAGCTGCTGCAGCCCTGCCCGCTCCGCCGGGCCCCCTGCAGGGACAAAGAAAACTCCTGGAGCCCACGACCCCCTCAGAGGGCCTGGGGTCCTTTGCCTCCACAGTGGCCTTGGACAAGGATCGCTCCCCTCTGTTTCTTCATCTGTGAATGAGGGCCTGACCTTGGAGGTGCTCAGGAAGGATCTTGAAGGAGGCACCCCTTTGCCTTCATTTCCTCCCTGCCCGCAGACCCAGTACTGGCTGACCTCTCTGCTGCCAACCTCCCCACCAGGCCCCCTCCCTCCCCAGGAGCTCCCACCCTTCAAGAACCCTTCCTTGCTGCCAGGCTCAAGGCAAGGGGGGCCCCCAGATCGCCACGTCCCAGCTTCTCCTCTTAGGATGCTCACTCTGTGACTGGAAGTCTTTTCTTTGTGAAAAGTAGAGAGGGAATGACTATTTTAAAGGGCTCATCAGGCTGGACTAGGATAAAATACTGATTCCAAATCAAGTTCATAAATGATTCTCATTTTCCCATGCAGCCATTGCTGAAAATATAGGTTTAGTTCCTGTTTGAAATGACTAGGAAACAAAATATAAAAGCCTATCTTCACTTTGATTAAAAACAAAACAAAACAAAAAAAGAGTAGGTGTATTTTCATAGACCTCACTTTCATCTGTGGTCATTTAAAAATATTATTCTTTTCATTTTGAAAGGCCAGGACTCTTCAATCCGGGGCTGGGGCTCCCCTTTCAGTTCCAACATCTTGTTTGCTAAGCCCGGGGCCGCCATCACCCAAGATGCTCACTCACCGGAATCCACAGCCTGGACTCGGACCGGAGAGTCACAGCAGATGGTGAAGCCAAAGCCGTCCTTCCCCCGTGGGATGGTGATCTAGGACACAGCCCTGCCCAGTTAATCCCAGAAGCCGGGAGGCTGCGCCTCTGCTCCAAGGTCGGGAAGCCCACGGGCCCCACCCCAGAGCCACCTTCCTCTCCAAGGTTTTTGGAGCCAAGAAGGAGGCTGGCCGGCCCCTCGCCGCCCCTATCTCGGCCCAGGCATCTTGAGCACTGGGTTGCGGGCCAAGTAGGAAGGCTGGGAGCTCAGGAGGTAAGCCAGGCCCGGGACCGCCAGAGCCCCGGAAGGGTGCATGTCACCATCTTCAGCCCTGGCAGACACGTGACCTAGCCCTTTACCTGAGGGCCTGCCGCACTGCCTGGCTCCACCTTGCCTGAGCCCCACTGCTTGCTCAGTCCTTTCCTCCCTCCCCCAGCGGCTCATGGAGCATTGCCCCAGTGCTGGCCCTGCGCTGAAGGCTGAGAGACGAAGCTGAGCTGCCAGTTACCCTCCCAGAACACAGGGGAGGGAAGACAGGGATGCACACACTCACTCTCAGGCCAAGGGGCGGGGGACACATCCTGGGAGGGTCTCAGGGCCATCTATGGTCAGGGCTTCCAGGTATCCAGTGAGGGATCCCAGCTGAGGGGGCAAGTGAGGGCACAGTCCCAGCTGAACCTGAACTAGCCGGTGACCTCCCTGTGCCTGCTGCGGCCTGTGTGCATGGCAGGTCCACAATCCCTCCTTTCAGGAGTTCCCTGAGAGGGCCCTGCCATCTGCATGCTCCTGTCAAAGCAACAGGCAATTCCTGGTCTTATGCAGGTCTCTCCAAAGCAAAGTGGGACATGATGAACCTTAGAGCAAAAGGTGAGGAGGGTGCTAGGAAGACTCCTCCGTGCTTTGACTTTAGAAGACAGACTTGGTGCACGGCAGGAGCCAGCCAGCGCTCTGTTCGTGCGGATGGCATGGCAGTGTCCCACCAGCAGCGGTCTGCTGGTTTACTTTAGTGTGGCCTTGCTGCGGGCCCCCTCTGCACACCCCAGTTAGGCTTTGGGGGGCGTGCAGAAGGCCTAGCCCCTGCTCATTCCAAGAGCGATTCCTGGCTGCTCAGAGCAGGGCTATGAGAGCCACAGACTAAGGCAATTGAAGTCAGAAAAGGGGTCTGGCTCCCTGGACGTGGGGTGGGCCCTGGTACAGCACAGGGAAAGGGCACCCCCACCTTCACCCCAGGCAGGCTGAGGAGGAAGCCAGCTCAGCAACCCTGGAGGAGCTCAAGGGTCACAGCCTTGTGAGAAGACTTCTATCTCCTTCCTTTAAGGGCTGCCTCTTCCAGGTTGGGCGCCTGGCATTCACCTGCCAGTTGACCTGAAGGCCAGGCATGGGAAAGGGGAGGGCCAGGGAGCCTGGGGTGGCCAAGGCACTTGGATGCTGTCAGGAGGCCCCTGAGGCTCTGCTTCCCACCAGCCCTGGGCCTGGATTCAAAGCGAGTTTGTAAAACAGGAAATCTGACAGACAAGGGGAAGGGGTGGGGGGGGCAGGAAAATACCCCGTTCCCATAAGAATTCTGGGAAAACACACAGCTAAGGCAGGAAGAGAAAAAAATGGAAAGAAAGAAAGAAAAACAAACTCTGGAGTGAGTGCGGAAAGCCCAGGCTGAAGCCAAGGGACGATGACAGGAGACCAGTCCACTCCAGGTGACCGGCGGGGACTTTAGGGGCCTTAGGGTGACCCTCAACCCAGGCCGAAGCTGGGATGCCAGCACTGTCCCCATCACCCCAGTGAGGGCCATGGCCCCTCCTGCCGGGGGCACGGCTCTGAAAAACAGGCCCCAGTGCCTAGTGCTGACAGTCTGGGTTCAGGCCTCCAGGGCTGAATCTGGAGAACAGGAGGGTGTGCCAACAAAGCAGCCTGCTCCCACATCCAGGCAGGACTATGGACAGGAGACCCCTCTGCCTTTCTCGGCACCAGCCTGAGCAGAGCCAGTCCAGATAACAGTCCAGGCCAGCTGGGAAGAGGGGAAGAAGAGAGGGTGTGTGCTTGGTGCGAGGGGTGGGATTGCGAGAAGGAAGCAGGATCATGCTCTGTCCATCGTGACCACCAACCTCGCTGACAGTCTTCAGAGAACATGATCATCACTGCAGCCCTGATGCAGGGCTGGTTTTAGTGTGGCCATTTTACAGAGAAGAAAACCAAGGTCTAAAGTAAATGAAGCTCTCAGGGTCAGGAGGCAAGGGGAGCAGCCCTGCCCTAGCTCTGGGATCTCAGCAACTCCTAGCAGAGGCCATCCTTCCAGGGTGGGTTTTGCTGTTTCCTGTCCAGAGCAGGAATTGCTACTGCTCCCAGATCTCTCCCATGCCAGCACCTCCATTCTACCCTCCTGCCTGGTTTCAGACCTTCTATCATGGAGGGTCATAGATTTCAACCCCAATCCCCAAATGCCACATTTATTGAACACCCTGCACTGAGCACTTCACACACATTCCCTTTACTCTCACAGGCATCATCACATCATCATCCTATTCCATTGACGGGAAGACTGAGGCTCAGGGAGGTAGATATCATGCACAAGAGCTGGAGCTCAAAAAGGGCGGAACTGGATGAGAGCCTGGGTCTGGCACAAAGCGAGTGCCCTCAGCCCTGCACCACATTCTGGCAGAGGATCCGTTTGGAACTTCAGTCTTGGAGCCCTGGGCACAGACTTGGGGGCACTCATGCCTGACTCTACTCCGACTACCAGCGAGCCCCGGTCCTCAGACCTGTGGTCCCACATGACCCAGGACTTCTCAACCTCCCAGCCAGTGCCCCCTCTGCCTCACCACCCTACCACCCAGGTGCCAGTGTCGCCAGGGCTGCTCCGCAGGCTCTGGAGGGTGAGAGAGCCCTGAGAGCTGGGGACTGCAGAGAGAACACACATGTCCCGCATGAGGTTCCGGAGGCCCCCTCGCAGCATCTCCCCAGACCTAAGCCTGCCTGTTTGAAAGAGTTCATGACCCAGATTCCAGTCTGTTCATTAAAACACAGAGGGACGTTGTATACTAAAGAGTCATCCCACAGTCCCATCAGTTTGGATATTCCCAAAATCTGGACATCCCTTGCCTTCACCCTGCCTACACCATGCCTTTTTTATAAGAAAAAAATGTCCCTCATGTTTCAGAAGAGTCCTGGGGGCTGAGGGATCATCCTTCCCACGCTGCCCCACATCCTAACGGTGGAGCCTCAGAGGCAAAACCTCAGTGAAGCTGAGCTCTGGACCCACCTCAAGGCATCACAGCTCCCGGGGAGGAGAAATATGTGTGCATACAGACACATAGACACAGCCTATCTCACACACAAGCGCACACCAACACATGCTAAAACACAATCGAACATACATGACACAAGACAGGCGCTGCCGTCCCATCAGAAGTAGGAAAAGTTAGCAAAAAAAAAAAAAAACCAAAAAACACAAATCCAGTTTCTCAGCCACCTAGCCACTTCCAGTCTTGGGCTGGAGATGCTCTTTGTAACGCACACTCCTCCCAAGTAAAAATGACAGAAAATCTACTAGATGATCTTGGCTCAGACACCACCCCACCAGTGGTTAGGATGGCACAGGGCTGGCCTCGGCTGCCCCTAGGGAGGGGCGGCAGGTACAGGCTACCTGGGGTCCAGTTCCTGCCTCTGTCCTCTCCCCACATCACAATGAACCTGTGAGGGGCAGGAGTAGGGAAGGAAGGCCCTGAGGGAAGAGAAGCCCTTCTTGGTGAGCCCCCACCCCTGACCCCTAAAGACACCCCGTGGACCACTCCCCCCGCCCAGGGGTCAAGTACCCACCTGGCGGTAGCGGCGCTCCGAGCACACCTTGCAGAGCCCATTGAAGCGGTTCATGACTGCGGGTCCTGCCTCGGCCGCCGCCCCATGAAAACCCGGCTCTCCCCACGGCAGTGGGAGCCCGCACTGCGCCCTGTCAGCCTGGCATGACCGCCCTGGGAAGCCCGCCCCACAGAAGAATGGCAGGAAATCACCTCTCACCTCCCCAAGCCCTGTCTGTGCTGTGTGCCTCTGCACGATAAGCCCGAAGGCTTCCTGAAACCTCCGAATGACAAGGAAGAGGGAGAGTTTTATATTAAAATTCCTGTCAACTAGTTAGTATTCCCCCAGCCCTGGCGGGGAGAGGGCGTCTTTGTTCTGGCTGCATTCTCCGCCATGGGCCACTTTGTGATTACAGAGTTCTCACAAACACTCCTGGCTGGAGGGGAACCCAGGCAGAAAACACGGCCCACTCTGCAACAACGCCGCCTCCCCCTGCAAATCCCAGGGTCCTCCGTAGCAAACACAGGTAATGAACTCAGCCTAAGGACTTAAGGATGCTTGGGACGGGGTGGGGTGGGGTGGGGGCTGCACCCACAGACTTTCCAGGTCAAGACAGGGAATACGAAACATTTTGAGTCTGCCTGCCACCCGGAAGGCACTTAAAAGTCAGTTTTCTCATCCATGTACATGGGCTGCTTTAAGGAGCTCGTGTGAAAGCATTAGCCGCCCAGTCGTGTCCAACTCTTCAGTGACCCCATAGACTGTAGCCTGCCAGGTTCCTCTGTCCATAGGATTTCCCAGGCAAGAATACTGGACTGGGTTGCCATTTGATGACAGACCATAAAGTCAAGTCAGGAAGGGATTTCCAGTCACTAGATAATCCAGCCTCCTCCCTTTACTGGTGAAGAAGTGGGGGCCTGGAGCCATTGAGATGACAAGCAGGGCAGGATGGGGCTGGGATCAGAGCCCCAGTCTTGATCTCTGACTTGTAGAGCAGAGCCTGGGGAGCCAAGAGCCCCTTCCACCCACCTGAGGAAAACGACCCCGCCACTCACATCCTTGATGCCAGAGAGGGTCCCTCGGTCCAGCCCAGCTTTGCTTGCTGTGACAGTGGGCAGGTCACCCCAGTCTCTCAGCCTCCATCACCCCATGCACACCTTTCAGGATTCTCCCTGTGCCCTCGCCAAGCCTCTGACAATCACCCCCAGCTTGCTGAGTCCTACGGACATCTCCGAGTATACAAACCCAGGAAAATCAAACACACCTCGCAAGGATGCATCTATGTGCAAAGTCCGGCCTGAAGCAGGACTCTCCCAGGTCACCTAGAAACCTGCAGTGTTGATGCTCACGCAATTCCCATGAATCCCCAGGGACATTCCCAGGTCACCATCCCCTCTGTGCTCAGCATGTACGGAAAGGGGCCTTTCAGCTGCCACACTGAAGCTGGAGGAAAGCTTTGAAACTCGGCACGAAGCCACAGAAAACAGACCTGGCGAGTTACTCTAATACTGAACTATCCTATATGGGAGCGATTAGACACAAGTTGCAGTTGAAATTAAAATTAATTCAAATTAAGTAAAATTTAAAATTCAGGTCTTTGGTCATACTAGCCACATTTCAAGTGCTCAGTAGCCATAGGTGGCTAGTGGCTGCCGTACTGAACATCACAGCTCTAGACTGTACACTCCATGAGGACAGGGACCTCTGAACTGTAGACAGCTATAGGTCAGCACCTGGCACAAAGCCTGGCCCATGTAGATGTTCAATAAATATCTAATGAATGAGGCACTTCCCTGGTGGTCCAGTGGCTAAGACTCTGCGCCCCCAAAGTCGGTGGAGGGGGGGCAGGTTCAATCCCCTGTCAGGGAACTAGATTCCACACACCACAACTGAAGATCCCACATACTGCAACTAAGACCCAGCACAGCCAAATAAATAAATATATTTTTTAAAAACCCTAATGAATGAATGAGTGAATGATTTGAGTAAATGAAACGGAGAATGTCTTAGAGATAATAATACACCTAAATGTCACATGTTCTCACGGAAAACATCACTGTCCTGTTTTCCCAACTAGGCCACTTGCAGGAGGCAGGCATACCTGAAGCCGTAATTCAGATGCCACCTCTGCTACTTGGTGGCTTGTGGCCATGGAGAGTGACCTAACATCTCTGAACCTTACACATCCCATTCATCTGGGGGATTGGTAGTTAACAACCACCTCAGAGGTGGCACTGAGGGTATGTTAGGGAACAACAGCTGGCCTGCTCAAGCGCTGGGAGCTTGTTTCTCCATGTCTGAGTTAGGGAAAACCAGAGATCACTTCCCATGGCCGGCAAAGAGATGGATTTGGATAAATATCCCAGAATCCCCGTGGGAAGGTTCCTCTCCAGATTCGAAGCCCTAAAGAAGTGAGAACCCATCTCATGGTCTCAGGCTCCGTGACAGCCACTCCATGACACCAGAGGAGGGGTAGCGGGGTGCCGAATCTGAAGGGGAGATGGGTCACAGCACTTGGGGGAAGCAAGGGTCTGAGGGAACCTCAGGAAGGAGGATTTGACTTCAAGAGACCGGAAGTCAGTATGACCCAGACGCTTCCATCTCCAGGGACTGGGGCCTGGCTCTCTCCCTACTCCTGCAACAAGTGTGAGTAACCCAAGGAAAGCACAGAAATAACCTCTTAAAAATGCACCAACTTCCTGGGTCTCCAAGCATCAAGTGACTCGGAGTCTCAGGCACCAAACCCTGCCTTGTTCAGGGGTCTCCTGGGCCAAGGGACTGACCAGAAGCAGGTTAGGGCCCAGAGCAGTGCTCAGGGCCCGTCAGTCCTGCCCAGGCTTGGGCCCACCTACCTTGAGTTTCTCCCCGTTCTCAGCATCCTCACCTCCCGGCATGCTCAACAGCGGTTCTGGAAGGTGACACAGCAGAGTCAGAAAGTCTCTACTGGCATCTAAGCACCCGTCCCACAGACCACCCAGAGGCCCAGGCCAGGGTGCCAGGCCCACGTGGTGGCTCAGGTCACTGCTGGCCTCCAGGGTGTGGCAGTGCCCCAGCTCGGGCCAGGCAGAGGTCAGGAGCCAGGTCTGTGTGCAGGAAGGGCAGAGCACAAGGCGAAAATCCTCAGGCCCCACAGCAGGGCCCACACAGCCTGTCTGCAGAGGTGGGTGCCCCAAGGTCAGCCAGGCAGCCTGTAGGGGGTCCTGAGACCACTGACCCTGAGGAGGGGGCCACGCAGGAAGGTCCAGAAGCCCAGCCCTCCGTGATCTAGAGGCCAGGGGAGCTGAGCCACTTGGGGTCAGGCCACAACCCTCTCCAAGGAAAGCCCAACCAGAAAAGTAAAGGTATCATGGATGTGAGACTGCGTTCTGGCAGGTGCCGGTGAGAAGTTCCTGGACCCAGGGTCTGGTGGCGGCCTGGGGCGAGGTGACTCATGCCACAGAACACAGTGACCCACGCTACCATGCAGGAAGGGAGGAGGCGAGCCCCGGGCCAGCAGAGTGTCTGGGCAGAATTAAAGGTGGTGTGCACGCACCTCTCAGGGGCCGCAGTCTCCGCCTGGCCACCTTCAGGTGCTTGGTCCAGCCCAGGGCCTCCCCCAGCAGGTAGTACCAGCCATTGACCTCCTGTGACGAGAGAAGGCGTGACATTCTCAGAGAAGGCAGAGGGCACGGGGCAGGCAGCCACCGATCTGCTGAGTGCCTCCCTCAGGAGCAGAATCTCTGCAGGGACAGACACGCAAGCCTCCCTTCCACAAAGGGAGCTGCCATGCCTGCACCTCCGGGAAGCCCTTCCTGAAGGCACAGCGGGTCCTCCCCTTTGATGAATTCCCACCGTCTCTTGTCCCTGAAGAGCAAGTCAACCCACAGGCCCACCTCCCCAGCTAGGCTGTGCAAGGTTCTGTGATGTGCCTAGCACTGTTCCTAGTACACAGAAAGTGAAAGTGTTAGTCACTCATTCATGTCTAACTCTATGCGACCCCATGGACTGTAGCCTGCCAGGCTCCTCTGTTCATGGAATTCTCCAGGCAAGAATACTGGAATAGGTTGCCATTTCCTTCTCCAGGGGATCTTCTCAATCCAGGGATCAAACCCAGGTCTTCCACACTGCAGGCAAATTCTTTACCATCTGAGTCACCAGGAAAGCCTGGTACACAGAAGGAGCAAAATAAAGGTTGACAAAACAGAAGGGAGGGAAGGGAGGAAAACAGGCAACCTGAGGCTCCTGAGCAGGCTCCAGGTGGGGGTGGAGGGACATCTCCATCCAAGAAGGAAAGCCAAGGCTGCAGTTAAGATATCTGAGACCCACATGCAGAATAGAGTCCTCAGCCACCTACCCCAGACTTCACTTCCAAGACGCAGAGCTGGGTGGCAGGATGGAGCAGGTCACCAGGACATCTCCAGGGATGTGCGAGAGGAGCACTCCCTTCCCTGCTCAAAAGCCTCCAGTGCGGGGAGTGCAGTCCAAGTAGAGGTGGGTAAGGGTCTGGCCATCCAGAGACAAGGCCCTCCAGATCCCAGAGTCCTCACCTGCCTGAAGGAAAGCTCCACCAGGACACTCACTCCATCCCCGAGCACTAGCTAGGCCCAGAAACACAAGCCTGGGCCCACAACATCAAGGGGCTTCTGGAACAGACTACGAGAAGCACCCAGCCTTCATCCTCCAGGGCAGGGACTGCTCTGAGCTCTGAAGGACCTACCAGTGTCCTTAGAGAAGACACTGGACTCAGAGCCTCCTGGGAAGACTTGGAGCCGCCACACAACTGGTCTGTGATATCAAAGAGCTAAGATGAGGGAGCGATGATCACGCGGGTGACAGTGTGGTCTCAGTGGGGTACCATCTCAGAGATAGAAACCCCGCCCCAGGGCTTCCAGACAAAGGCCTCTGCCTATACCAGCCCCGGCCGAGGTGGCCTGACTCTACCAGAAGCTTCCCTTGGACCCACCTTGTCCGGAGTCAGGAGGGACTTCACCCCGAAGCTCATGCAGCCGATAAGTCCACTTTGTCTGGGAGAACAAGAAACGCTCGCATCAGTACCTTCTCATCGCACTGTATCAAGAGGCCAACTGTCAAGTGTAACATAGGTTTGCCTGGTGCACTGCGGTTTACAAAGCACTTTCACCTGCATCATTTCATTTGATCTTTCCAACTCTGTGAGTTAGGCTGGAGTGGAGCTATTCTCTCCATTTCACAAAGGAAAAAACGGAGGCTGAGTTGATCCCCTTCCTAAGGTAACAGGACTTACAGTAGTTGAGCCCCAAGGGAAACCCATCAGAGAAGCTCAGAACTACGTTGGAGGTTTGAGTTGTTCTGGTACTGTGGGTCTGAAGAGCTGGTCCCCACAGGGAATTTCAGCTCACACATCAGCTGGTGATGCTGAATTCAGGAGAAAAGTGATGGGACCTAAAGCTCAAGAAGCTTTGTCTTGGGTCCAGGCAGGAGCTGGTTAGTGCTCGGACAGTTTCAAATCAAGGTTCAAACCAGCCTGACACACAAAAGTTCCCAATACCAATCTGACTTGACTGCCAGCTGGGCAAGTAGACATGAGCCAAGGTCAGAACTCATAGGAAAGTCATGCTGTGTCGACAGGCTTGAGTTCAGTTGGATCCTACTTGACCAAGAGTAATTCAAATTTCCTGAAGAATGTTCATCACTGAGTTCCAATGTCCAGCAATCAGGGACGGGTTGATACTCGGCAGGTTTCAATAATGACAGTATGTGCTGTGCTTAGTTGCTAAGTCATGTCCGACTCTTTCTGACCCCATGGACTGCAGCACGCCATGCTCCTCTGTCCTTAGGGATTCTCCAGGCAAAAATACCGGAATGGGTTGCCCTGCCCTCCTCCAGGGAATCTTCCCAACCCAGGGATCGAACCCAGGTCTCCCACATCTCAGGCAGATTCATTACCGACTGAACCACAAAGAAAGCCCAAAAATGACAGTATAGATGAACATTACTGAAATGCAAAATATAATCCTGCTATTATGAGAAAAAAGCAAGTTTACAAATCTATAGATTAATGAGAAAGATGCCCACCAAAATATTTGTACCTGGTAGGTAGGATAAGAAAGAGTTTCGTTTTCTCCTTCAAGTTTTTTAGCATTTTTAAATTTTCATAGGGAACAAGCGCTTCTTTCAGAATCAGAAAAAAAAAAAACAACAGTATAAATGTATTCGAAAGTATTCTATCCTACCACATCTTTCTCTAGCCTACCACTAGAGTCGCTTTTTTTCCCCACCTCTCTTTTCTTCTCTCTTAGCACATCTCCAAGTCAGTTCCCTTCAGAGACTGGTTTAATATTAACAGCTATTAATCGAGAAACAACATAGGTATTAAGACTGGAGTGGAAGGGACTTCTCTGATGGTCCAGCAGTTAAGGATCTGCCTTGCAGTGCAAGAGAGGTGGATTCAATCCTGGTCCAGGAACTAAGATCCCGCTGCCACAGAGCCACCCAGCCAGCGTGTTGCAACTAGAGAGACCCCTGCTGCAATTACTAAAGCCTGAGCTCTCCAGAGCCCATTCCACGCAGACTAGAGAATCTGTGCTCTGAAACGAAAGATCCCACACGATGCAATGAAGATCCCACAAGCTGCCATTAGAAGTCGACGCAGCCAAATAAACAAACAAATATTAAAAAATAAAAAGACTGGAGCAGAACCTTGACGGTTAACTTCAATATCTGAGGGATCCACATGGATGAAGGAGTCAGCATGTTCTGGGGAAGGTGCAATTTCAAAGCCGAGGATGGAATGAACTGCCTGGAACGAACCAACTCCCTGGAGATGAGCCTCCCTGAAGACTGGGCTGCGGGCGGCCTAAGCCAGTCCACTGAACCCCCTGAAGAGCCTGAGTCTTGTGCCCCAGAGCCTGCTCCCGGGCTCCAGACCCAGAAGGTTCAAGGTGGGTTCTGGACACAGGCGTCTGGAGAAAGCCGTCCAGGGGATCCTACAGGCCACCCACCCATGCCTGCCCCAGTGAGCACCAGAGGTCTACAACGTCTTTACAAATACACTTTGTTTGGATTCTCCAGAAAGGGTGGCGGCGGCCTACCACCCGAAAGTAAGCAAAATGGGTTCTCACAGATAGCCAAGCCGAGTGAGGGGCAGGGAGGCAGGACGAGGGCCACTGATCCTGAGACCCGGTGCCCCTCCCTGCAGAGGCACGGTCTGCACCGGGCCCTGTCTCACCAGCTGCTCTCATTCTGCTACTCCTCACTCCCCGCGCTCTCTTCCTGCCCCCCTTTCCTGCAGCCTGGGCTGCAAGTGCTCCCTCCCCCTTGCACTAACAAGGGGGAGGGAGCACTCCCCCTTGCCAGCCCCCTCCCATCTCACCAGGCCGGATTAATCATCTCCCCCTAGAGGACAGTGCAGTCACTCCATTAAACCCACCCGTCCACATCCACCCCCCAACCCACCACCAAAAACAAACCCTCCTCCCTCCTGGCGCATGGCCAAGTCGGCACTAATGGAGGGGCAGCCGCAGTGACCAGAATGAGTGGCAGCCGCTGACCTGAGCTGCCGCTCCAGAAAAGCCTTGTCAAGACTTTGCCAAAGTCCTCATCATGGATTTCGTTTTGTTTGTCAACACGTTCAAGAGCAACCCAGCTGGTATCCAGGTGCCCACACTGCCTTGCTGCACACTTTCCTTTCACACTGGGTACGGCCGTAACTGTCTAAATCTCCCAGGCACGATGCTTTAGCTGTAATAAAGGCTGCCTCTTCCTGCTCTTCAGTAAGTGGAATTTTCATCCCCTGGTGCTCAGAGAATGCTAAATGGTTGATAGCCTCCCATGAGCTTTGCTTCCTGCGAAGGGGCCTCCAATGATTTCATGATACTTCAGGCCCAGCAAATTGTCACAATCAATGGCCATAAACAGGAACCTCTAAGTGTTCTTCAATTAGCTACTCCTGAAGCCTGTTTTTAAAAACCTTTGGAAGAAGAAAGACTTCTTTTATGCGGAACCTGAATACATGGCAATCTACTAGTCAGGCAATAAACTTGGGAACTGGTGATTGCCTGAAATTTTGCTAGGCACAGAGTCTCAGGGGCCAAGACTTGGGTACTTCTGAAAGCTGAACCCTGAACTTGGTGAAGGTTTGACAAATGGATGAATCCATCATTCCCATGTTGGCAGGCTCTGGGCAAGGAGCCCCGGCATTAAGGAAACAAGACAAACACTCAGGAATTTAAACAGCAGTTCAAGGCAGCAATACAAGGGATGTCACTAGACAGGGTGAGATTGACAGATGAGCAGTGCAGGCAATAAATGCTGGATGCTCAGAGCGGCAAGAAGTGGTTTAGAACTGAGATGTTCAAAGAAGACCTAAGGAGTGAAGCCAGAGAGAGGGAAAGGAAGAGCATTTCAGGCAAAGGGAACAGCTTGTGCAAAGGCTCAGAGATAAGGCTTCATGGAGCATTCATGAGCAATAGTACAGACAGTCCTCCATATGCAAGGATGAGGAACCCATGGATACGGAGGACCAACTGTACTACACCACTTTATAGAAGGGACTTGAGCATCCATGGATTTTGGTATCTACGGGGGTCCTGGAACTAATCCCCAGTGGATACGGAGAGATGGTTATACTCGGCTCAGTTTATTTTTTAGCACACGGTAGGAGACCCGCTAACAAAAAGAAAATGCATTATTTTAAGGGAATGCACTTTACTTTTCTCTCCCAGGGGCCTTAAACTATTTCTGTTACCGACTTATCCCATTTAATCTCAATTTATTTTGAATTTGATGACTTAAACTGCACACACATTTTCCCATTCATCTTCTCTTTCCTTGGTCTCAGTCCCCATCTCTGGTCACAAGCTTTCTAACTTTAGGGTGCTGTACTTGGCACTGGCATGGTTTATAAAGTAGTTGAAAGAGGAGAGGGTACAAAGATAGTGTGCGACACACAGCGAACGGCCTCTCCATCTGTGTAATTACTATCAGCATAAAAGCTTACGTTCTGCAAACATATGTTGTGTGTGTTTTAGGTTGTTGTTGTTGTTGTTTTTTAACTTGGTGCATAACAGTATAATTCTAAGACTGTTCTCTTACCACAAGTTCTGAAAACACCATGATTGACATTAGAAGCTTCAGCTTGGCTCTTTCCACATCACTGAACAAAACTTTTAAGTAGTTCAGTTCCATAGTCAGTGATATTAAGGAGTTACTGTTAATTTTTAAATGTGATAATGGCATTGTGGCTGTTCTGTTTTTTAAGTCATCTTTTAGAGAGATCTATAGCTCAGATGAGCTAATGTGCTTTAAAATAATCCACTGGAGGAAGGGACAGTGGATGAGGCCGTAAATGAAGTAAAATCGGCCACATATTGATCATTGATGAAGCTGGGCTCCAAGTATGTGAGGGCTTATTATATATTTTCTAACTTTGCATATGTTTGAAAATGTCTATAATTTCTTAAAAACTCACAGAACCCCAAGTCGAAAGAAACCTTTGAGATCACTGCCTTTTACAGGTGAGGAAACTGGGGCCCAGAGCCGGGAAGTGACCTGTCCACGGTCTCACAGCGAGGAGGAGCTACGCCAGCATCTACTGCCCTGAAGCCTGGTTCTCCTCAGCTCCCACCGTGCTCACCACAGGAGCCGAAATCAGCCTGCCCCTCCCAGCACTGGACCATCCTGTTTCTCTACTAGGTGCTTACAGCAGTGCCTGGAAGGATCGCGAGAATTCATGAAACAGATGCTCCCCCCCTTCATCTCCTATCAGTCTCAAAATGTAACTGCCACATATTCAGCTGGACGACTGACATAAAACTGTATTAAAAATGCTATGAGAGGTGGCCTGAGGCATAAGCACACCGATACAGAAAAGGTTTGGCTTTGGAGCTTTATCACCTGTGTGAGCCTGTCAAGTGTACTATGTCATGTGATTTGATCCCAGGCTACCTGGATTTGTGTCTGGTTTTCACCACGTGCTGGCTGTGTTACCTTGGGCAAGTTGCTTAACCTCTCTGTGCCTGTAAAAGAGAAACATTAAGAATGCCTACCTTATATGGTATTGTGAGGACACTGTGTCCACACAATAGATAATGATTAAATATGCTTAAGGTCCACACTCTTGGTAGACATGCAGTGCTTGATAAACAGGAGCAATGATATCACCTTGGGCACGTTCCTTGGCCTTAGTAAATCTCGGTTTCCTCACCTCTGAAGAGACAGACAGTAATAATTCCTACCTCTCAGGGTTGTTGTGAGGATTAAATGAGCTAATGTATGTAAAGTGCTTGGCACAGAGAAGGGTTCATAAATGTTTGCTCCCTTCCTTCTGCAGCTGTCCTTCACGTTGTGAAGTTGAATGTCTGTCCTTCACAGACACACAGTTTGATTTGAGAGTGTTCAGCAGGGCAGGGGTTTCCGGCAAGGGCTCTGCCTGTCTCCCGCAGCTCAGAGGCCTTCTCATTCAGAGATGGATCGATAACCATGCCTCCCGCCCGCCGAGCCGGTCACTGTGGTGCTGACACCTCGGGCAGGGCCATCTGTTCAGAAAGCAGGCCTGTCTGCGCCTGCTCTGTCCCTCTCTGAGCTCTGGGTTGGGACTGTGACCACAAGCTTGACTGTGTTTTGTTTAATAAAGAATCTCACTTTCCCAAAATAGGCAACAAGTGGAGACACCGCCTCTGTCACGCTGCCTCCCCGGGTGCTGACTCACTTTCCCCGGCCTCACTCTTTTCCAAAAACCGACAAGTGCGTTGCTGCCACTTCTCCAGCCGGCTCTGCCTGGCTCGCTCCGCTCTTGCAGGGGAAATGGCGACTCCCACAGTTTGGTGTCTGCCCCCGGCACCCGCTCCACTCCTCGCCTCTGTCCACTGGGCTCAGCAGGCATCCTTCTGTTTGTCTGCCACTCCTCCTCTGTCTGCTTCCCAGATGGCACTGCTGCTGCTGCTAAGTTGCTTTAGTCGTGTCTGACTCTGTGCGACGCCTTAGACGACAGCCCACCAGGCTCCTCTGTCCCTGGGATTCTCCAGGCAAGAATACTGGAGTGGGTTGCCATTTCCTTCTCCAATGCATCCATGCATGTTAAGTCACTTCAGTCACGTCCGACTCTGTGTGACCCTACAGGCAGCAGCCCACCAGGCACTAGTGGTAAAGAACTCGCCTGCCGACGCAGGAGACATAAGAGACGTGAGTTCGATCTCTGGGTTGGAAAGATCCCGTGAAGAAGGGCATGGCAACCCACTCCGGTGTTCTTGCCTGGAGAATCCCAAGGACAGAGGAGCCTGGTGGGCTATGGTCCATGCGGTCACAGAGTCGGACACGACTGAAACGACTCGGCACACTCGGCTCCTCTGTCTCCTTCAGGGCCTTCCCTTCCTGTGTCCATCCCTTTAAGACAGGATTCTGATGGTCCTGGGTACTCACTGTCTTCCTGGGTGCTCTCAGCTGCTCGAAATGTCCCCCCTTGCCTTGGCAGCCATGGCTCCCACATCTCCACAGACCTCTCTCTCCCCTGCGCTCCAGGTCAGCAATGGCATCTCTCCTGCACAGCTCTCAGCTGCTTGCCCTCCAGGCACCTCCATCCGCCCTATGCAAAGCTGCTCTCCCTTCCCCTCCAGTGCATTTTGACTTCACTAGAGACATCGCTGGCCACCCATGAGTCATCCTTGGCTTCTCCCACTGCGCTCACAGCCAAATCACCAGTAAGCACTATTGGTTTAGGCTGCTAAATGCATTTGAGTCTGTTTCCCTCCTCTCTATCCCTAAATCATCTCTCTCACAGATCACCACAAGAATCTCCCAGCTCCTCCTCAACCTTCCCAAGACTTACCAGAGTGATAGAGCTAAATACACCCCTGTCATTCCTCTGCTCAGCACCCTTCAGTATCGCCCCATCACCAGATTCCCAAACACCAAACTGGCTGCATGAGGTTCACCCTGAGAACTTGTGTAAATGCAGATTCCTCCGCCCTGCCCTTGAAAATCTGGACTGAATCAATCTGATGTGTTACCTGGGAACCGAGGTTCCCCACAAGCATCCCCGATGATTCTGATGCATTGCCAGGACTGAGAACTACTGACCCTTTGGAGAAACTCACACTCCAAAGAAAACCTATAGACTCATCTGTTTAGTTTACACCATCCTCTTCATCTTATCTCCAGCCAATCCCTACTTTTAACCTCCAGCAACACCAACAAGTTTGCAAATCCCACCCCATGCTGGCCCAGCCCTCTGCACTCTATCTGCTGAGACTGAAGACTCCAGGGTCTAAATACCTGGGTTTGCATCTTGCCTCTACTGTTCACTGCCATGTGACCTTAGGCAAGTTACTCCCTTTCTTAGCTTCAGTTTCCTTTTCTGAAAACTTAAAAACAAACATGCACTTTCCTTCAGTTCAGTTCAGAAGCTCAGTCGTGTCCGACTCTTTGCGACCCCGTGAATCGCAGCACGCCAGGCCTCCCTGTCCATCACCAACTCCCAGAGTTCACTCAGACTCACGTCCATCGAGTCAGTGATGCCATCCAGCCATCTCATCCTCTGTCGTCCCCTTCTCCTCCTGCCCCCAATCCCTCCCAGCATCAGAGTCTTTTCCAATGAGTCAACTCTTCGCATGAGGTGGCCAAAGTACTGGAGTTTCAGCTTTAGCATCATTCCTTCCAAAGAAATCCCAGGGCTGATCTCCTTCAGAATGGACTGGATGGATCTCCTTGCAGTCCAAGGGACTCTCAAGAGTCTTCTCCAACACCACAGTTCAAAAGCATCAATTCTTCGGCGCTCAGCTTTCTTCATAGTCCAACTCTCACATCCATACATGACCACTGGAAATACCATAGCCTTGACTAGATGGACCTTTGTTGGCAAAGTAATGTCTCTGCTTTTCTATATGGTATCTAGGTTGGTCATAACTTTTCTTCCAAGGAGTAAGCATCTTTTAATTTCATAGCTGCAGTCACCATCTGCAGTGATTTTGGAGCTCAGAAAAATAAAGTCTGACACTGTTTCCACATCTATTTCCCATGAAGTGATGGGACCGGATGCCATGATCTTCGTTATCTGAATGTTGAGCTTTAAGCCAACTTTTTCACTCTCCACTGTCACTTTTATCAAGAGGCTTTTTAGTTCCTCTTCACTTTCTGCCATAAGGGTGGTGTCATCTGCATATCTGGGGTTACTGATATTTCTCCTGGCAATCTTGATTCCAGCTTGTGCTTTTTCCAGCCCAGCGTTTCTCATGATGTCCTCTGCATAAAAGTTAAATAAGCAGGGTGACAATATACAGCCTTGATGTACTCCTTTTCCTATTTGGAACCAGTCTGTTGTTCCATGTCCAGTTCTAACTGTTGCTTCCTGATCTGCATACAGGTTTCTCAAGAGGCAGGTCAGGTGGTCTGGTATTCCCATCTCTTTCAGAATTTTCCACAGTTTATTGTGATCCACACAGTCAAAGGCTTTGGCATAGTCAGTAAAGCAGAAATTGATGTTTTTCTTGTACTTTCCTCAGAGTTGTCTTAAGAACTAAATGAGATAAGGCACTGTTAACCCCTGGCTTGTGGTTAACACCCAGGAAATGGTTGCTCTTGTTATCAACTGTGTCTCCTCCTCACCCACACCCTCAAGTCTCTGTCAGAGGTCCTCTCCCAAGAAGGATAGTCTCTGACTGACCCCATGAGTCCCCAGCACCTGCAACAGAGTTGCCACATGGGTGGCCACGAAATGGCAGCTCAGTGAATGAGATCTACAGTGCCATGAGCACCAGTCCACGATAACAAGTAGATACTCTGCTGAAAGACAGATCTTTTGCTATGCAGGTTGTTGTTCAGTGCTCAGTCATGTCCAATTCTTTGTGACCCATGGACTGCAGCACACCAGGCTTCCCTGTCCTTCACTATCTCCCAGAGTTTTCTCAAACTCATGTCCATTGAGTTCGTGATGCCATCCAACCATCTCATCCTCTGTCATCCCCTTCTCCTCCTGCCCTCAATCTTTCCCAGCATCAGGGTCTTTTCCAATGAGTTGGCTCTTCGAATCAGGTGGCCAAAGTATTGAAGCTTCAGCTTTAGCATCAGTCCTTCCAATTAATATTCAGGGCTGATTTCCTTTAGGACTGACTTAGGCTGCATCTTGCTCTCCAAGGGACTCTCAAGAATTTTCTTCTCCAGCACCACAGTTCAAAAGCATCAATGCAGGTTGCTGCTACTGCTGCTAAGTCGCTTTGGTTGTGTCCGACTCTGTGAGACCCCATAGACAGAAGCCCACCAGGCTCCCCCATCCCTGGGATTCTCCAGGCAAGAACACTGGAGTGGGTTGCCATTTCCTTCTCCAATGCATGAAAGTGAAAAGTGAAAGGGAAGTCACTCAGTCGTGTCCGACTCTTAGCGACCCCATGGACTGCAGCCCACCAGGCTCCTCCATCCATGGGATTTTCCAGGCAAGAGTACTGGAGTGGGGTGCCATTGCCTTCTCCGCAATGCAGGTTGAGGAAGGCTCAACTTGAAAAGTTATACTGGCTATCAAATTTAGGGTACCCAAAAGCATTGAGTCCCCAAATATTCTCTGGGTCTAACCTGGTGAATTGAGTCAATTTTCATTCACCTGGGCTCCTTTTCAGTCACCATTTTCAGTTCTACGACTGTTGCATGGATGTTACTGGCCACAGAGTCTCCCAGATTTCTTGCAATGCACCAGCTGAACAAGCCCCAGCTGCTCACAGCAGGCCACACAGTCAGGTGCTCTCACCCTCTTCCCTTCCCTCAGCAGCCAATTCTCACCCTCACCACCCAGCAGTCCTGCTCTGCTCTGTACTGGCCGCCGTGACTCATGACCACATCCACCTCCTGTGTCCTGGGCTGCCTGAAAGATTGACCCGTGTGGATTCTCCTACATACAGCTCTGCATCTCCTGGCCTCCTTGTGGCAGCCTGAGCCCACTAAGCATGCTCCTGCCTCCCTGACTGAGCTCGTGCTGTGTCCCTGCCTGCCATGCCCTTTCCAATCTACTACTCTCCTTGTCTCATTCTTGCGCTCTGCCCCAAGTTGAAGATCCCACTTTTTGCATGAAGCCTTCCTTGGTCGCCTCAGCCCATAATGAACTCTCCTTCATCCCATATTACTATCCTAGTACTCATTGCATTCCTGTATCCATTCACTCAATAATCACCAGATATCTACGTGCTAGGCACTGGGTACAGTGGTGACTTAGAGAGAAATGGGCCTGTGTTTCATGGAGCTTCTACTCCCGTGGGGTTGAGCCTGTGTGTGCTGTGACTATCGTTTGCCTCCACGCAGAGCCTGTTATCCCCTCCTAAAAGTAGGTGGCTTGGGAGAAGAAGCCACACGTAGGCTGGTTGGCATTTCAGTGGCCAAGACAGTGTCCCATTGACCCCAAGGTCTCAGTAAATGCACCTTGCTAACATGATCCGTGGCATCACCTGGAGTGACAGGAACTCCCGGGGGTGGAGGCCTCTCAGATTTAACCACTACCATTCATTCATCCAAGCGCTACTTGAGCCCCCACTGTATGCTAGCTGTCTAGCTGCCACCCACAAGCCCAGAGCAGGTCTCCCCTCAGCTCAGCAGTTCCCCTCACCTGGAATCACCTGCCCTGTTCCACACAGTGACCAGAAGGCGCTTCTGCTCATCTTCTTCTTGGACAGGACTGCAAAACAAACCGCACAGAGTGTTAGCAGAGCTAAGCTCTGGTCCAGCCCCACACAGTCCCTCATACGGCAACTCCTGGAAATAACCTGAACGCCCAACCATAAGGAGCTGGTTAAACAAACTAGAGCCCAAATAGAGTGGGATGTGAATATTTATATTCACAAAAGAGTTTACATTACATTGTTAAGGATGAAAAGGAGGTTACAACACGATATGATAGAACAATTCCATCTTTGTAAACACACACCCACACAAATTCAAAGACCTGAAAAGAAATGCCACAAAACATTTCAGGGAGTAGCAGGACTAGAAGTACTTTCTCTCTTCTTCTTTCTGTGTACCGATCTTTTCTATTTTTCTACCATAAGCAAAATTACCTGGTGTAGTAAGGAAAATAACAAAATATGATTAATCTTCACTAATAAGAAAATACAAAATGTCCGTTGCCTTTCCATTGGCCCCAGAGTTCAGGGAGGAGGGAAAGAAATAATAATAATTACACCACCGGACACTGTGTTACACTGTCTCATCTACACCTCCGCTCTCTCTAAGCTCCGTACTATTATTAGCCCCATTTTACAAATAAGGAAGCCAAGGTTCAGAGAGGTTAGCAAGTTGAGGAGGGGCGGGTGGGGAAGCAAAACAGCCCTCAGCTTGGAAAATTCCTCCTGCTAAAGGAGAAAGTTTGGCCTGAGGCACAGCGGGAAGTTGCCTCCTTTTTTCAGGGGCTACCAGCCTCGGGCTGGGCGTTTTAGTTCTGAGAAGCAGCCACGTGATACCTTATCACTGTGGACCTCGCTGCCGGGCCAGGTGCCAGGGATGCGAGGATACAAGTGAATGAGAAAACAAAGACATCCTTTAGAAGTCACTGTTTTTCTGCTTAGATCTGGTTCTAGAGTTGGCAGACAGAGTTGTTTCAGCTAAACACTCCTTGCCTCTCCTCTCGAGGACCCAGCCACACCAGACTCTTACAAGAAGAAGTGCTCGTGGAAGATGGGATCTCTGCAGTCCGGAACGGTCTGTGTCTTCTGCCGGCACAGTCGATTATCTTCAGGGATCAAAGAAATCTTGAATTGGAGAAAAGTAAGGGTGAGATGATGTCAGAGCCACATAATCACCTAACCCGATGGCTGACTCTGTGTATCTCCAAGTTAGTCTTCTCCAGCACCCTTCAAACCAGCCTCTGCAGAGGACAGAGTGGAGTCCTCCAGATGCTGGGAAAGAAAGAGGAGCCCTGGTCTGGAGGCACTGTAGTCGGATGCTGGCACAGGGCCTCTTAGGGGTGGTCACCAAGGAGGCAGCCCCAGGCCCAGGCAGAGATGGGGTACAGCCTGACCACCACTGCTCTTCCTCCAAGCAGAGAGGTTTCCCCACAAAGCACATAGCCTCTTGTCATCTGAGTCCCCAGCAGCTGCCGGATGCCCCCTTCCCAGGAGGCTCCAGGTCAGCATCCGCCAAGAGCCCCCCATCCACGCTCCGGTCCTCATGTCGTTCGCTGCCTGCCTTGGGTTCCGACCCTGATCCTGACCCTGGTCTGGCCCGCAGGGGCCTCTTACCAGCCTGGGGGCTGCGGGAAGAAGGCAGAGTGGTGCGCCTGACACCTGACTGCCATGCTTTGGGAGGTGCCTGGCCTTCGGCTCCAGCTGGAAGTAGCTTCCACCCCCTCCCGCCCCTGTGGTGTCTCTGTTTTCACTGTAAGGTCTCCACTCAGGACCTTCCAGCCCTCAGAGATCCTCTCTCCACTCCACCACCCAAACTGCCAAACTGCCTCTGGTTTAGGGGAGGAGAGGGGTGAAGACGTTGCTTTTCATGAGAAGGTTTGGGATTGCCTCTGGATTTCCTCTATCCACACACTCAGGGTGCTAACCCACGTGGTGAGGCACAAGCTCACCCACAAGGTTCCAGTCCTTGCAGGAAGCCGGTCTCTCTCAGCTCAGGGCCCCTCGCTAGGCCTAATAAATGCCTATTGACCAAATGATGGAATGGTAGCTGCCACACTGAATGGCCCCAAGCGCAGATATGCTGGGACCTTGGAACTCAGTGAGGTGGTCCCTCACCAACCCCCACCCCACTCATACCCACCCCAACACCCTGCTCATCACATACCTTCACGTAGGAATCACAGACGCCAGGCTCCTTGCTCATCAGGCCTCTGCCTTCTATGACTAAACAGAGGAAAAAATGGGGTAGATGGGCGGGGAAAATCATCACCAGGCTCTTACTTTGCATAACGACCACTGGATATCAACCCCGCTCTGGTCCAGCCCACTCCCACCATCTCCAACGCTCAGGCAGCACCTTCACTGAGACATTACAGGATTCAATTCCCTGACTTCCCAGAAGAGAATGTAAAGTTTATTGAGTCCAAGCCCTCATTTAATGGCAAACATGAGGCTATGAGGCGGCAAGAAAATTGCCCAGTCACAGAGCAACGGGAATGAAAAAGCTGGGTTTAGATCCCTACCTCTAGACTCCCAGTCCAGTGCTATCCCACAAGACTGCCTCCTGGGATGGAGGCACCAAGCTGGAGAACTTAGCCTGTCACTTACTAGCCATGTGAGTAAGCTGCTTCACCCCGGAGACTGAATTGCCCCTTTTTTAATGGATCAGTGATAACAGTGGGCTAGTGATAATAATATCCACTTCACATGGTTGTTGTTGCTCAGTCGCTAAGTTGTGTCCAACTCTTTGCAACCCCGTGGACTGCAGCACGCCAGGCTTCCCTGTCCTTCACTATCTCCCGGGGTTTGCTCAAACTCATGTCCATTGAATCAGTGGTACTATCCAACCATCTCATTCTCTGTCACCCCCTTCTCCTCACACAGTAGTGGCCAGATTAAATGAGATCATGTGCTCATGATCTGCTAAGGTACTTAGCAGAGTGCCTGGCAAAGTAACTGCTCAAAAAGATTTGCAAAAGAAAACAAGGAGAGATAAAGGCAAGGGATAGATTCGGGGTGAGGTTCGTGTCTGGCCATGAATGCGAGTGTGGCTCGTTTGTCTGAGGCCTGTAGAAATCAGACAGTAGACGTGACAGAAGCTGAGCCTCTTTTCTCTTTTCTGTTTGGTTTTGATTGAGCCCTAGGCCTTGGCTCAGACGGAGCCCCTGTAGTCTGAGGCATGAGGCCTGGGAAGCCAAAGGAGAGAGGGCGACGGGCTGGAAGCGATGAAGGGCCTGAGACTGGGGTGAAGCCAAAGCAAACTGTGCAGGACAAACGGACTGGGGGAGGCCAAGATGCACGCGGCAAAAACTGTTTGCACAGCTGGAGTCAGGCTCTGGCAGGCAAAGCATCCCCCTCTGCTGGTCCTTGGGAACTTCACCTTGGCCTCCCAAGGCCGGGACCGGAGGACCCCAGGCGCCTGCTGGCCCATCCTGCCTGGCATCCTAGTTTCTGTTCCTGAGTGTACCCTTCCTGTGGGCGTGGTTGCTGAGGACAGTACCCAGGCCTGCTGAAGCCTTGGGTCTCCCTGGCCCCCCGTGGAGGGGAGGCAGATCTGGTCCACTCTCACTACACTCCCGTCTGCTGTAGAAGCCGGCTGTGCCCCGGACACACCAGGGTACACAGTATAATTGGGATGAGGACACAGAGCAGAAGCAACAGCCCTGTAGGTGGGTCAGGCGGTGGTTCCTGGGAGGGAAAAATGAGGCAAAATGAGCCTTCCTTCCTGAGTCTTAATGAGATTAAGACAGGCACATTTCTTACAACATCAGAGGAAGGGAGACTTACTTTTCAAAAGGCGTTCAAAGAGAAGGCAGGCTCAGAAACAAGGAACCGCGGGTGCGAAGGCAGAGGCCCGAGCAAGCCCAATATATTCAAGGGGTGAGGGGGGGCACAAAACTGGATGGAACGGGGGTGGAGGGTACCCGGAACAGCAAGAGCCAGGAAGGTGGGAGAAACAGGCAGGGTCTGCTGGGCCAAAGAGAAGGGTGGGGCCACGACGGGAGCTCAGTAACTACTTGTGTGCTGGATGGAAGGACAAACAAATGGATAACTGGTGGGTAAAGTATAGAATCCTCTGGGCGGCACATCAGACCGTCACAACCTGGTCCCAGCTCACTCCTGCACCCCTCTGTGCCACAGACATGTTAGACAGTCATCAAGTGCATCGTGCCCTCTGTGACCCCCTGCCTTGGCGCCTGTGGCTCCCCCTTCGTGGAGTGCCTGGCCTGCCTGTTCCCCTCTGCCTGGCTCAGGCCCCTTCCTCCTTCAGGACGGAGTGTGGACATTACTCCCTCTGCCAAGTTGTCCCAGCCACCGTATCAGCACCACCCAGAGGTGGGCACTTCTCCTTGGCGTCCCCAGCCCCTGACACAGGGACGTGTTCAATCACTATTCGGGGAACTTATGGTTTTCTGTATTACTTAACAAACACTCATATAGCGTTAACCACATGCTGGGTACTATCCTAAGTGCTTTACTAAAATTGACTCCTTTAATCCTTGTCACAACCCATAAGATAGGTACTATTATCATAAGATAGGTACTAATATCACCATCCAGCAGATGAGAAGCTGAGCTTGCTTAAGGTCACTGGAAAAGAATCAGAGCCAAGATTTGGTAAGTGGTCTGGTTCCAAAAGCAGTTTGATCCCTGGGTTGGGAAGATTCCCTGGAGCAGGGCATGGCACCCACTCCAGTATTCTTGCCTGGAGAATCCCCATGGACAGAGGAGCCTGGCAGGCTACAGTCTGTGGGGTCACAAAGAGTCAGACACAACTGAGCAACTAAGCACAGTCTGGTTCCAAAAGCTTCCGTGGCAGCTCAGCTGGGAAAGAATCTGCCTGTAATGCAGGGGACCCCTGTTCAATTCTTCGGTCGTGAAGATCCCCTGGAGGAAGGGATGAGCTACCCACTCCAGGATTCTTAGGCTTCCCTGGTGGCTCAGATGGTAAAGAATTCACCCACAACACGGGAGACCTGGGTTTGATCCCCAGGTTGGGAAGACCCTCTGGAGCAGGGCATGGCAATCCACTCGGGTATTCTTGCCTGGAGAATCCCCATGGATGGAGGAGCCTGACGGGCTATAGTCCATAGTGTCGCAAAGAGTCGGACACGACTAAACACAGTCTGGTTCCAAAGACGGAAAGCTACGCTGTGTTCCTGCACTGTGACGCTCGCGGTGACACCACACTGCCGTCATTGAACGAGTGGACAGATGAGAGAGCTGGAGAGAGAGAGGAAAGGACGGAAGCAAGGAGAAGGGGAGGTAAGGGAAGCTCTTCTGTGGCCCCACTCCAGTGGAGCCAAGGAGGATGGTGAGTTGCCAAAGACTGCTCCAGCCTGCCATGGACTCCACATCAGGCCGGGACCAGGGGATGGTCTCTAGGAGTCCCAAGTGAATATCCATTTTTTTCCTATGGACACATGGCAGGACACTATACGAAGAGGGGAAAGAAGCCTTGGCCACCATAACACTTCCACTCATTCCTGCTCCACGTGGAAGGTCAAGTGGCCCACCCCTTCCCCAGTGAGCCCCGAGGAACACAGCCATACTCACTGTGCAGCTGCAGAACCCGGTCCTGGGCATCAATGGACAGCTTTAGCTGACCTGAGGAAACAGCAAGAGAAACAACTTCACCTCGTTTCCTTGCCAGGTGAAACATGGGGTGACATGGACAGGTATGTGCTTTTGTTCATGTGAAGCGATTCAAGGTTTTGTATAGTCTTGGGGTTGAAAAGGAGCTCAGAAACCACCTAGTTAAGCCTCCTCATGGCCTCAATATCTCCAGTGGTGGTTTTCCATCCTAATCTTACACTCCCCTGGTGATGGGGAGCTCACTATCTTACCAGGTAGCCAAGCTCTCACTGTTAGAGTCAGAAAAATTGTTGCATCCGCATGACAGTAAGGCTAGATTTGAGAGTTAAGGACCCGGGGTGGGCCTCAGTCGGGAGTCCACACTAAGGGACTGGCCAAAGCTCTCCAGCTGTACAGACAGCTAGGCTATGTTCTGGGAAGGCAGCAACAATACAGGGACATGGGATGAATGAGTTGGGGGAAAAGCAAATGGAAAGAGATCAGCTGTGGGCAGAGAGATCTTTCAAAGTCAATGCTACCGCCCCTAATCCTTCCACAGGATCCTGACCTCCTTAAAGAAATGCTGAGGAGACTTTCTCTGATCTTGGCACAGAGATTTGCTACTCAAAGTGAGGTCCAAGAACCAGCAGCATGAGAAGCGTGGAAGCATGAGAAACATCTCATGAAGCATGGGAATTAGAAATTCAACATCTCAGGACTTGCCTGGTGGTCCAGTGGTTAAGACTGTGCTCCCGGTGCAGCGCACCCGGGTTCGATCCTTGGCTGGGGAAGTAGAGCCCACGTGCTACAAATCAGCTAAAGATTCTGCATGCCACAGCTGGGATCCTGTGTGCTGCAGCTAAGACCCAGCAAAACCAGATTTTAAAAAATCCAGCGTCTCAAGCCCTGGCCCAGGCCTACTGAATTCGAGTCTACAGTTTAACAAGATCCCCAGGGAGTTGCATGCACATTAAAGGTTGAGGAGCCCTGGACCAGAGCACACTGAAGAGTCTCTTAACATGTTTCTTAGTTAGGAGAAGGCCTTCTTAAGCAAGACACAAAAATGTAGAGGTCACAGGGAAAAGAGATGAATTTGACTCCATGAGACTTTTTAAATGTCTGTTACAATTAAATGTATCATAAACAAATTTATGAGACAATGCAACAGAAAAACAAGCAAAGGACAGCTAATTGGAAATTCAGAGATGACAAAATGGCCAAATAAACATACAAAAAGAAGCTCAAGCTCATGGAGATCTGAGACATGCAAATTCACAATAAAATATCATCTTCCCCCAATCTGACTGGCAAGAAATCTAAGAGATGATAATGTCAAATGTTGGTAAAGACAAAGGAAAACAGATACCCTCAGGCCCTGATGGAGGAAGTATAAATGGAGGGTAATTTCTGACAATATCTATTAAATATAAATGTCCTTATATTTCAACCTAGCAATTATACTTCCAGGTAACTATCATAGACGAAAACTCATGTGGCTGTATAACATTGTAAAAAATTGAAAATACTCAAAAAACCCATCAATGAAAATCATTAAATGAACCAATTATAATTGCGCTGTGGGATAGTATGGGCTGATATAAAGAATGGGAGAGTGCTATGCATCCTGGAATAGGAACATTATTGAGACAAGATTATTATTATTATTTTGGGGCCATGCCAAGAGGCATATGGGATTTTAATTCTCCAACCAGGGGTCAAACCCATGCCCTCTGCATTGGAAGCACGAAGTCTTAACCACTTGACTGCCAGGAGGTCCTGAGACAAGATTTTTAGTGGAAAAAACAAATTGTGGAACAATACGCATAGTATACATCTCTCTGTGTTTGGTGTGGTGTCTGTGTATGTGTGTGTGTGTGTTCTGGAAGGATGTCAAATTAAAACCAGTGATCCCCTCTAGGGAATAGATTGGGAATTGGAGGGAGGGAAATCAAGAGGAATTTCAATCTCCCATTCCTGGAGTTGTTGTAACAATACAAATATATCCATGACCTATAGCACTTCTATAATTAAAAATAAATTAAAGAGGAAACACACGGAGAACAGACTTGTGGTTGCCAAGGAGGAGAGCGGGGAGGGGAGGGAAGGAATGGAAGTCTAGGGCTAGCAGAGGGAAACTGTTGAATACAGGATAAACAGCAAGGTTCTACTGTACAGCACGGGGACTATTTCAACACCCTGCGATAAACCTTAGTGAAAAGGAATATATGTATACAAAACTGAGTCGCCTTGCTCTACAGGACAATTCAACACAGCATTGTAAATCAACTATACTTCAATAAAATTTTTTAAAAACTAAAGAGGAGACAAAGCAGGAAAGAAGAGAGAGAGAGAAAAGGGGGAAGCAAAGAAGGGAGGGAGAGGGGAAACATGAAGATTATCCAAGGACAAGGGCTGGAATACAGATGAAGAATTGAGGGGCGGCATGACATTTCTCCTGTGGCTTTCACAATTTTTATTTTTAAAAACACAGTATAAAAACAGAACGTCAGGTCATCCTCATAGGCATCCAGCAGCTCTCCAGAGAGAGAGAGGACCCTCTTTCTCCTCAGTGACATGTGGGAAAAATTGTCTCTCAAGTCAAATAGACTCCTCCTAGAACCTCAAGAAGCCACTGATTCCATCTTCCCAGTGGACACAGGGTCTGCAGAGAACCGGTACATCAACCAGAAAGCCTGTATCTGCTCCATCCATGACAAGTTTGTTTAGCAGTTATCTCCCTCTGCTTGATCACCTCCAGGGATGGGGAGCTCACTTCCTGAAATGAGAGCTCTTTCCTTTTTGAGATAATTCTGGTTGTTCAATGCCCCATCTCTATAGAGTTAAATGCAGTCTCTTGGTACCTTTCATTCACTGGACCTCACTCTGCAGTCTCTAGGCTCTCTTCTTTAGATCAAAGTCTAAAATCTCTCCACCACTCCTCAGGGCACAATGAGACATCCCTCATCATGCCAACTCTTCATTTCTGGACATGCCCCATGAAACTGGGCTGGTGGCTGGGGCTCATGCTTTGTTGGCGGCCGCAGGAAGGGCAGGCAGAGCACAGAAAGGAGGGAAGCTCTGCATCTATAGCTCTGCAGCAGTCCACCAACCACTATAATCTTGCCTCTCATACTCTGGACTGCTTAAGCTACAGTCCCAAGCAATTTAGACTCCAGCCAACCCTGATCCAGCTCTTCACCCATCAGAAATCTCTGCTGCTTTCCTGCCCAGGACACTGATCTCAGAAGCCCAGGAGGCCTGTTCCAGTTCCAGCCCCAACGACCCTTGTCTCTCAGAGCCACAATGTCCTCAGCTGTGGGGTGGAGTAATAATAGGGGTTATCACACTCTCTGAGCTGTGTGGGAATCAGATAATGCTGGAGGGTGAGGAGGTCCTTGGATGAAAGGCGCCAGGAGAATCCACAGTATTATTAGCTCAAGGTCTGAGCAATTACCACTTTGAGGCTCCCTAGAGCTGAGAAACCTCCTACAAAAACTGCCTGATCCAGTGTTGGGTGGGAGAGGGAGGTTGGCAACAGACAAATAGGGCCAGCAGCCACAGATGCGAACTCATCAATCCAAGATCAGATCAGATCAGTCTCTCAGTCGTGTCCGACTCTTTGCGACCCCATGAATCGCAGCACGCCAGGCCTCCCTGTCCATCACCAACTCCCAGAGTTCACTCAGACTCATGTCCATCGAGTCAGTGATGCCATCCAGCCATCTCATCCTCTGTCGTCCCCTTCTCCTCCTGCCCCCAATCCCTCCCAGCATCAGAGTCTTTTCCAATGAGTCAACTCTTCGCATGAGGTGGCCAAAGTACTGGAGTTTCAGCTTTAGCATCATTCCTTCCAAAGAAATCCCAGGGCTGATCTCCTTCAGAATGGACTGGTTGGATCTCCTTGCAGTCCAAGGCACTCTCAAGAGTCTTCTCCAACACCACAGTTCAAAAGCATCAATTCTTCGGTGCTCAGCCTTCTTCACAGTCCAACTCTCACATCCATACATGACCACAGTAAAAACCATAGCCTTGACTAGACGAACCTTTGTTGGCAAAGTAATGTCTCTGCTTTTCAATATGCTATCTAGGTTGGTCATAACTTTCCTTCCAAGGAGTAAGTGTCTTTTAATTTCATGGCTGCAGTCACCATCTATAGTGATTTTGGAGCCCAGAAAAATAAAGTCTGACACTGTTTCCACTGTTTCCCCATCTATTTCCCATGAAGTGGTGGGACCGGATGCCATGATCTTCGTTTTCTGAATGTTGAGCTTTAAGCCAACTTTTTCACTCTCCACTTTCACTCTCATCAAGAGGCTTTTCAGTTCCTCTTCACTTTCTGCCATAAGGGTGGTGTCATCTGCATATGTGAGGTTATTGATATTTCTCCCGGCAATCTGGATTCCAGCTTGTGTTTCTTCCAGTCCAGCATTTCTCATGATGTACTCTGCATATAAGTTAAATAAACAGGGTGACAATATACAGCCTTGACGAACTCCTTTTCCTATTTGGAACCAGTCTGTTGTTCTATGTTCAGTTCTAACTGTTGCTTCCTGACCTGCATACAAATTTCTCAAGAGGCAGATCAGGTGGTCTGGTATTCCCATCTCTTTCAGAATTTGCTACAGTTTATTGTGATCCGCACAGTCAAAGGCTTTGGCATAGTCAATAAAGCAGAAATAGATGTTTTTCTGGAACTCTCTTGCTTTTTCCATGATCCAGCAGATGCTGACAATTTGATCTCTGGTTCCTCTGCCTTTTCTAAAACCAGCTTGAACATCAGGAAGTTTACGGTTCACATATTGCTGAAGCCTGGCTTGGAGAATTTTTTTTTTTTTTTTTTTTTGGCTTGGAGAATTTTGAGCATTACTTTACTAGCATGTGAGATGAGTGCAATTGTGCGGTAGTTTGAGCATTCTTTGGCATTGCCTTTCTTTGGGATTGGAATGAAAACTGACCTTTTCCAGTCCTGAGGCCACTGCTGAGTTTTCCAAATTTGCTGGCATATTGAGTGCAGCACTTTCACAGCATCATCTTTCAGGATTTGGAATAGCTCAACTGGAATTCCATCACCTCCACTAGCCTTGTTTGTAGTGATGCTTTCTAAAGGCCCACTTGACTTCACATTCCAGGATGTCTGGCTCTAGGTCAGTGATCACACCATCGTGATTATCTGGGTTGTGAAGATCTTTTTTGTACAGGTCTTCTGTGTATTCTTGCCATCTCTTCTTAATATCTTCTGCTCTGTTAGGTCCATACCATTTCTGTCCTTTATCGAGCCCATCTTTGCATGAAATGTTCCCCTGGTATCTCTGATTTTCTTGAAGAGATCCCTAGTCTTTCCCATTCTGTTGTTTTCCTCTATTGCTTTGCATTGATCGCTGAAGAAGGCTTTCTTATCTCTTCTTGCTATTCTTTGGAACTCTGCATTCAGATGTTTATATCTTTCCTTTTCTCCTTTGCTTTTCACTTCTCTTCTTTTCACAGCTATTTGTAAGCCCTCCCCAGACAGCCATTTTGCTTTTTTGCATTTCTTTTCCATGGGGATGGTCTTGATCCCTGTCTCCTGTACAATGTCATGAACCTCATTCCATAGTTCATCAGGCACTCTATATATCAGACCTAGGCCCTTAAATCTATTTCTCACTTCCACTGTATAATCATAAGGGATTTGATTTAGGTCATACCTGAATGGTCTAGTGGTTTTCCCTGCTCTCTTCAATTTAAGTCTGAATTTGGCAATAAGGAGTTCATGGTCTGAGCCACAGTCAGCTCCCAGTCTTGTTTTTGCTGACTGTATAGAGCTTCTCCATCTTTGGTTGCAAAGAATATAATCAATCTGATTTCGGGCATCTGTGTTTAACACATTTTTTTTCCCCTGAAACTCAACCAATGCAAACTCTGCACAGCCTTTGACTGTGGATGACAACGGACTGTGGAAAATTCTTAAAGAGACCACCTGACCTGCCTCCTGAGAAATCTGTATGCAGGTCAAGAAACAACAGTTAGAACTGAACATGGAGCAACAGACTGGTTTCAAATAGGAAAAGGAGTACGTCAAGGCTGTATATTGTCACCCTGTTTATTTAACTTATATGCAGAGTACATCATGAGAAATGCTGGGCTGGGTGAAGCACAAGCTTGAATCAAGATTTCCGGGAGAAATATCAATAACATCAGATATGCAAATAACACCACCCTTATGGCAGAAAGTGAAGAAGAACTAAAGAGCCTCTTGATAAAAGTGAAAGAGGAGAGTGAAAAAGTTGGCTTAAAGCTCAATATTCAGAAAACTAAGATCATGGTATCTGGTCCCATCACTTCATGGCAAATAGATAGGGAAACAATGGAAACAGTGACAGACTTTATTTTGGGGCTCCAAAATCACTGCAGATGGTGACTGCAGCCATAAAATTAAAAGACGCTTGCTCCTTGGAAGAAAAGTTATGACCTACCTCGACAGCGTATTAAAAAGCAGAGACATTACTTTGCCAACAAAGGTCTGTCTAGTCAAAGCTATGGTTTTTCCAGTAGTCATGTATGGATGTGAGAGTTGGACTATAAAGAAAGCTGAGCTCCAAAGAATTGATGCTTTTGAACTGTGGTGTTTGAGAAGACTCTTGAGAGTCCATTGGACTGCAAAGAGATCCAACTAGTCCATCCTAAATGAAATCAGTCCTGAATATTCATTGGAAGGAATGATGCTGAAGTTGAAACTCTAATCCTTTGGCCACCTGATGCAAAGAACTGACTCACTTGAAAAGACCCTGATGCTGGATAATATTGAAGGTGGGAGGAGAAGGGAATGACAGAGGATGAGATGGTTGGATGGCATCACCGACTCAATGAACATGAGTTTGAGTAAGCTCCGGGAGTTGGTGATGGACAGGGAAGCCTGGCATGCTACAGTCCATGGGGTGACAAAGAGTCAGACACAACTGAGTGACTGAACTAAACTGAACTGAACCAGTGCAAAGCCAACTTGTACCCAAACACATCAGGCTTCCCATGGCCACTGGAACCACTGTGCTGCCCAACACCTATCACCTTCCAACAGCCCTTTCCTGGAAATCAGAACCAAGAAATCTCCCAACACAAAGGGTCACTTATTCCATTCGATAAACTTCTGCTGGGCCTCTGCACTAAGGCCTGAGGGAGGAAGGGCAGATCTGAACAGCGCCTGCCCTCAGGGAACTGAGAGCCCAGGGGCTAAGGACAGGGGCCTGAGCAAGTTCAAGGGTGGAGCCAGAGCAGAGGACAGGCCTGGGGTGCAGACTGACTCAGAAACCAGATGAGTCTGCATAGCTCCACACAGCTCCCCTTCCAGGCCCTGCAAGCAGGGCTCCTCAGGGAAGGCCAAGTTGCCTACAGCCTGTTACAGCAGAGAAACCAAATCCAGCAGCCCAGGCTCCAGGCCCCCAGGGGCAGTACAACCCTACTCCAGCCCATCCTCAGGCTCACAGATGAGGGAGGGTACGATGAAGTGTGGGAGCCTTCCCTCAGCCATGCCCGTCCTCTCTGTCCTCCCCCTTAGCACAATCCATCAAATGTCTGTTGCTGTGGTTCAGTTGCTAAGTCGTGTCCAACTCTTTGAGACACCATGAACTGCAGCACGCCAAGCTCCCCTGTCCTTTACTACTTCCCAGAGTTTGCTCAAACTGATGCCCACTGAGTCGGTGATGCCATCCGACCATCTCATCCTCTGTTGCCCCCTTCTCCTCCTGCCTTCAATCTTTCCCAACATCAGGGTCTTTTCCAATGAGTCGGCTCTTTGCATCAGATGGCCAAAGTATTGGAGCTTCAGCTTCAGCATCAGTCTTTCCAATGAATATTCAGGGTTGATTTCCTTTAGGATTAACTGGTTGGATCTCCTTGCTGTCCAAGGGACTCTCAAGAGTCTTCTCCAGCACCACAGTTTGAAAGCATCAAAGTCCTCAGTGCTCAGCCTTCTTTATGGTCTAACTTGAACATCTGAGGCTCCTGAAATCACCTTGTCCAAACTTTTCATTAGGTAGCCAGAACAGTCTTGCCCAGAGATGGAAGGTGACTTGCCCTGGGCCAAGGGGAGCAAAGTAGGTCAAGCCAGAGCTAGAGCCCAGAACTATGCCCAAACTCCAGCTCCTTTCCTGTGCTCAGAACTGGTTTTCCAAAACACTCTTCTGAGCACCACTGCCTCTGCCAATGAAACCCTGGGGTCCAGGAGCAGAGAGGGCCATCAGACACATGACAAGGCTTTTCCTTCACTTAGAAGCCAAGAGGAAGCCCAAAAGAGGGCAGGCTCCAAAAATGTCTCCAAGTCTAGAGAAATGAGCCACTGGGAGGAGAGGAAGTCAGGCTGAATCCTTAGGGCCTTCAGCGGGTTTAGGTACCAGCTCATCAAGCCCCTCACAAGCCCCCAAATCTCTGGTCTTGTCAATATCCCCACTTTCTCTCCTGGCTCAGGGTGTGGGCTGTGAGTGTGCAGGAAGTTCAGGCTAGAGGACCTGAAGTCATCCTCATCGGGTGTTCAGGAGCACTGGAAAAGGCCCGGGCCCAGTTCCCATAGGGCTGCAGGTGGGCACCAACTCTGTCTACAAAGGGTGGTGGTGCCGGGCACCCAGAGAGCCTGCAGGAGCACAGCAGGGAGCAGGAGCCCAGAGGTGAATGGAGGCCAGACAGGCCCTGCATGGCAGGAGAAATACTAGATGAGAGCAAGCTTCCAAAAGTGCAGGCAGGGATGGCAACAAATCCAAATTCTGCTGGGCACAGGACCTGGGGGTTTCAGGCTCATTGGACACCATGGGGATAAAAGCATGCTGCTACTGCTGATGTTGCTAAGTCACTTCAGTCGTGTGACCCCATAGACGGCAGCCCACCAGGCTCCTCCGTCCCTGGGATTCTCCAGGCAAGAACACTGGAGTGGGTTGCCATTTCCTCCTCCAATGCTTGAAAGTGAAAAGTGAAAGGGAAGTCGCTCAGTCATGTCTGACTCTTAGCGACCCCATGGACTGCAGCCCACCAGGCTCCCCCATCCATGGGATTTTCCAGGCAAGAGTACTGGAGTGGGTTGCCATTGCCTTCTCCGGGGATAAAGGTATGGAAGCTGGCTAAAGAAATTCCACCCACTGTGAATATTCTCACTGTTCTGATTTTGTAATAATCAGGGCAGGCTAAACATTCACTATATTAAGACCATGCATGTGTCCCCAGACCTAGTTCTTTGCCTAGGTCTGGTTTTATAAATGCTGGTGATAAACCAAGTCTGATTTACATGACGCATCTTGTGTGGGAAATGTCTGTGACTCTAGGTATCTGATCAACCTTGAGAAATGGTAGCACAGCTAGTGTGATAACTTTTGAAGATAACCATTGCTATTTTGATGATTACCAGTTGCCATTAAATGAGTTGTAAAAAAAAAAAAAAAAATCCACCTAGCAGACCTTACTAAGTAGAGGGCTACGGGAAGACGAGCTCTGATTCTCAGGACACCATCAGGAAGAGACCTACCCAGAAAAGGAAGGAAGAAGATGGAGGTTGCAGACCAGTGCTGGATGCAGGGTTCAGCAAGACTGTGTCCTAAAAGGAACTCATGCCGCCCAGGGGTGTGTAGAGAATACAGATCTGAGGGCCTTGCCTGGCTAGCGTGCAGCAGCAGCCACCTCCAAACTCTGCTCACCTCTAAATCAATTCCCCACTTCAGAACTGCCATGTGTTGAAAGCCACAGGAAGGAGGATGATAACAGGACAAACGCACGAAGAGGCTGGGGCTGCGTGGAGCCAGCTGCTAACACTCAGAGGGGTTATGTTATCAATTTCACTCCCTGCCCTCCAAGGGACATTCGGTAGCTGCGGTGGCGCTGAGGAACTGGAGCCACCCAGCTCTCAGGAGGTGGCCCTGGAGAATTTCAAACGTCTTGTTTTAAGGAGGGAGACTCTTGAGTTCCATTTGACGGCCCTGGTGTTTAATGGTACCATGCCTGAGGGACTGAGCATGCACGCATGCACACTGGCAGAACAACAGTGAGCAGAGGGCTGCTGTGGCGGAATAAAAATTTTGATGGGTCAATCCAACCCCATTCATCTGACTCTCTGCTTCCTGTGGAATTTGACATTAATGTGGCTTCCCAAGCTGATTTTCCTTCCAGCAGCAGACTGCGCTGCCAGCTCAAGTCTGCTAGCATCTTGACTGCAACCTCTGTGAGAGACTCACAGAAAAAACCACCTGGCTAAGCCATCCCCAAACTCCTGACACACAGAAACAGTGAGATTAAAAATGTTTTTTTAAGCCAACACTTAGTAGGACCATTTGTTATGATACAGTAGATAACTAATACATACTCATGTTGCCTCCACAGTTAAATTTGATCTCAATTCTCAAGCAATTTTTCAATTTTAAAAATTGTTAAGAAAATACACTTCTAAGATAAATCACTATAGTATGACTGAGGATAAAGAAGACTTCCAGTTTTTGAGGTCCTTGATTTTCTTAATAAAGAATTTTGATAGATTTAAACGATACTCACTATCACCAAACTGCACAATCTGGAAATGTCCCATGTTAATCCAAGGACTCTTGAGAGTCCCTGGGACAGCAAGGAGATCAAACCAGCCAATCCTAAAGGAAATCAGCCCTAAATATTCACTGGAAGGGCTGATGCAGAAGCTGAAGCTGAAGCTCCAATACTTTGGCCACCTGATGTGAAGAGTTTACTCAATGGAAAAGACCCTGATGCTAGGAAAGACTGAAGGCAGGAGGAGAATTGGGTGGCAGAGGATGAGATGGTTAGATAGCATCACTGACTCAATGAACATAAATTTGAGCAAACTGGGAGGTGGTAAAGGACAGGGAAGACTGCCGTGCTGCAGTTCATGGGATTGCAAAGAGTCGGACATGACTTGGCAACTGAACAGCAACAACAGCAACAAAACCACAGCTAAACAGTCCCACACAGGACTGCAGCCCAACTCAGTCTCAGTCCCTAACACTGAATTAAGGTTATTCCAGATTGCTAGTGACCTCAAGCACCTGTCAGAAGCAAATAAAGATCCTTTTAAAGGAAGAGATCATTCCAGGTCTGTATTACGAAGAAAAAAAAACAAGTCTGTGCCTGCCCTTTATAATAGACACTGCATCTAAAATGTAAAGAAACAGAAAGATTTAAAGAAACATGATGGAAAGAGATATGCAATTATTAACCAAAAGAAGACCAGCTATTTATGTCAATGTCAGGAAAAGTAGACTTTATCTCCACTAGAAATAAAGAGAAGACTTCAAACAATAAAAGAAGATCATAATAATAAGCATTTCAGCTCATCAGAAAGATAATAATTCTAAATTTGTATGCTTTTACTATTGCTTCAAAATACATAAAGGAGAAAATGACAGAACTAAAACGAGAAATTGATAAATTTACAGTCATAACAGGAATTTTAACCCACTTCTTTTAGTAACTGATGTGGAAAAAAATCAGCAAAGACAGAATATGTGAACAACAAAAGTAGCGAACTTGACCTAAACCTGACATATACAAAGAACCCTACACCCATCTACTACAGATCTTTTCAAGCACAAACAAAACATTTATAAAAATTGACATTATGCCGGGCCATCAAAGGACTGAAAGGATGCAAAATACATTGGACAAAAAATGACTAAAATCCCCAATACTTAGAAATTAAGAAATATACTTCCAAATAACCAATGAATTCAACAAGAAATTACTTGAAAATTAGAAAATATTTTGAACTGAATGATAAAAAAAAAAAAAAAAAAACTACACATCAAATATAAGGCTTCTGGATTCTGGCAGTCGTGTCTGCTTCATGATAAACCACTGCACTGCACGTCATTTGGAGGACACTTTCTGTCTGTGTGCTAACTTTCATAATAAAGAGTTTCATTTTGTTTTGTTAAAAAAAAAAAAAAAACATAAAGGGCTTCCCTGGTGGTCTAGAGGTTAAGGTTCTGTGCTTCCATTGCAGGGGGCAAGGGTTTGACCCCTGGTCAGGGAACTAAGATCCCACAGGCCATGCATGGCATAGCAAAAAAAGAAAGAAAAAGAACATAAAAAGCAGAATTGGGAAAGAGAACAAAGGGCTGTTGACAGGCCAGAAACTCTGAGAGTTTCTGAACGCTCCCAAGCAAATGGTCTCCAACCGACAGGAAAGCCAATAAAGGCTGAGGACCCTGACCAGCAAATGACAAGCTTCTGAGACATGGTTAACGGGTTTCCCAGCCAAGCCCAGGGACTACTGCGGGCTCAGGGCAGCAGGGTGAGCCAGGGGCAGCTGGCAGGGCCATGTTGCAGGCCTCCAGTTCAGGGCCTGACTTCTCATTGCCCAACACATCATCCTCCTGGCATCTGTTCCCAAGCTTCATTCTCACTATGGAAATGGACTTTTTATCTCTGTAGCTTCTAATGTGAGGCCGAGAAAGGAGAGGGACAAGCCCCTGCTAACATGGTACTGGCACAACAAACACAGAAAAACAAAGAAGATGCCCAGTAGGTTAATGACATTCCTAAGTCTACTCTGCCTTCAGAACCACATCTTTCTGACTTTGTCCCTCTGGTGAACCAAAGATTCTGGTCGCTTCCTCTAGAGCTGACACGCAAAGCCGCTACCCACAGCTTTTATCCTGCAGGTTCATTTGGGGATAACAGTTCTAAAGAGAGGTGGGCTGTGTCTTGTGTCACCCAATGTTCACAGTTCCCTGCAGCCCTCAAAACATGTCCAGACTGCCTATCAGCTCCTGGCTCAGACACCCTGGAGGAAAGGCAACCTGTTCTCTTCCATGACCACTCACCACATTCAGCTCCTGGACCGAATCCCAGGTAGGTTAATTATCTGTTGCCTCAGGCCAGCTAATAAGTTGGTATTCTTTCAAGAAGATACTCTTTAGATATTTATCAAACCTTTTTATGAACTTGGGTTTATATTTTCTATATAAATTGTGCCTAAAATTCATGTAGAAACTCAGGAAATCCAAGATAGTCAAATAATCTTGAAAAAGAAGAAAAAAGTTGAAAGATTCACACTTCCCAATTTCAAAACTTACTACAAAGCAACAGTAATCAAGATAGTGTGATACTGGCATAAAAATTTTGTTGTTCACTCACTAAATCTTGTTGGACTGTGCAACCCCATGGACTACAGCACACCAGGCTCCTCTGTCCTTCACTGTCTCCCGGAGTTTGCTCAAACTCATGTCCATTGAGTCAGTGATGCTATCTAACCATCTCATCCTCTGTTGCTCCTTTCTCCTTTTGCCTTCAATCTTTCCCAGCATCCTTCCAATGAACAGACAGACAGATCAATGGAAAAGAATTAAAAGTCTGAAAAGAAACTCATGTATGTATGGTCAATTAATTTTCAACATAGGTGCCAAGAGCATCCAATGACAATATAATGGCATTTTCAGCAAATGATCCCAAGACAACTGGAAACCATATACAGACGAATTAAGTTGGATCCTTTCCTCACACCATATACAAAAATTAACTCAAAATCTTCTTTAAAAAATACTTTTTAAACTCAAACTCAAAGACCAAAATCTAAGAGCCAAAACTATAAGACACTTAGAAGAAAACAGAATTAAATCTCTGTGATCTTGGATATGACAGTAGATGCTGAGATTTGACACCAAAAGTACAAGTAACAAAATGTAAAATGGATTAACTGGACTTCATCAAAATGAAAAACATTTGTGCTTCAAAGAAAACTAGCAAGAAAGTGGGTCAAAAAACCCACAGATTGAAAAAAATATTTGTAAATAATTTATGATAAGGGACTAGTATCTAGCATATACAAAGAACTCTCGGTGGTAGTAGTGTGCTCATTCAAGTCATGTCTGACTCTTTGTGACCCCACAGACTGTAATCTGCCAGGCTCCTCTGTCCATGGGATTTTCTAGGCAAGAATACTGGAGTGAGTTGCCACTTCCTTCTCCAGGGGATCTTTCTGACCCAGAGATTGAACCCACATCTCCTGCTTGGCAGGCAGACTCTTTACCACTGAGCCCTTGCAACTTAATAAAAAACAAATAGTCCTGGAATCAGGGCTTCCCTCATAGCTCAGTTGGTAAAGAATCTGCCTACAATGCAGGAGACCCCAGTTGGATTCCCGGGTCCGGAAGATCCACTGGAGAAGGGATAGGCTACCCACTCCAGTATTCATGGCTTTCCTTGTGGCTCAGCTGGTAAAGAATTTGCCTGCAATGAGGGAGACCTGGGTTCAATCCCTGTGTTGGGAAGATCCTGTGGAAAAGGGAAAGGCTACGCACTCCAGTATTCTGGCCTGGAGATTTCCAAGGACTGTATAGTCCATGGGGTCACAAAGAGTCAGACACAACTGAGTGACTTTCACTTTCAGTCCTGAAATTGGCTATTTAAGTTAATTTTAAATTAAATGGGCAAATAATCTGAATAAACTTTCACAAATATATAATTAGCCCATAAGCATATGAAAGATGCTCAATAGCACTGGTCCTCAGAGAAATGCAAGTCAAAACCTTAATGAGATACCACTTCACATGTACTAGGATGGCTAGAACCAAAAAGTCAGACAATAACAAGTGTTGGTGAGACTGTGGAGAAATAAAAACCTCAGCCTTGCCAATGGAAATGTAAAATGGTACAACCACTCTGGAAGAGAGTTTGATAGCTTCTCAAACAGTTAAACACAGAGTTGCCATTTGACCTAGCAATTCTTGCTGTTGTTGTTGTTCAGTCAACCAGTCATGTCCAACTCTTTGCAACCCCATGGACTGCAGCACACCATGCCCCCCTGTCCCTCACCATCTCCCAGAGTTTGCCCAAATTCATGTTCATTGCATTGGTGATGCTGTCCAGCCATCTCATCCTCTGACACCCTCTTCTCCTCCCCTCGATCTTTCCCAGCATCAAGGACTTTTCCAATGAGTCATCTGTTCACATTAGGTGACCAAAATACTGGAGCTTCAGCTTCAGCCCTTCCAGTGAATATTCAGAGTTGATCTCCCTTAAGATTGATTGACTTGTTTGATCTCCTTGCTGTCCAAGGGACTCTTAGGAGTCTTCTCCAGCACCACAGTTTGAAGGCATCAATTCTTTGGCATTCTGCCTTCTTTATGGTCCAGCTCTCACAACCATATGTGACCACTGGGAAGAGCATAGCCTTGACTATATGGGCCTTTGTCGGCAGAGGAATGTCTCTGATTCTCAACACACTGTCTAGGTTTGTCATCGCTTTCCTGCCAAGAAGCAATCGTCTTCTGATTTCATGGCTGCAGTCATCATCCACAGTGATTTTGGAGCCCAAGAAGAAGAAATCTGTCATTGTTTTCACCTTTTCCCCTTTTTTTTGCCATGAAGTAATGGAGCCGGATGCCATGATCCTAGTTTTTTTTTAATATTTAGCCTTAAGGCAGCTCTTTCACTCTCCTCCTTCACCCTCATCAAGAGGTTCTTTAGTTCCTCTTCGCTTTCTGCCATTAGAGTGGTATCATCCACATATCTGAGGTTGTTGATGTTTCTCCCGCCTATCTTGATTCCAGCTTGTAACTCATCCAGCCCAGCATTTCCCATGATGAGCTCAGCATATCGGTTAAATAAACAGGGTGACGGCAGACATCCCAGTCATACTCCTTTCTCAATCTTGAACCAATCAGTTGTTCCATACAAGGTTCCAGACAACTGCTGCTTCTTGACCTGCATACAGTTTTCTCGGGTAAGATGGTCTGGTATTCCCATCTCTCTAAGAGCTTTCCACAGCTTGTCATGATCTACACAGTCAAAGGCTTTAGTGTAGCCGATGAAACAGAGATAGATATTTTTCTGAAATTCCTTTGCTTTTTCCGTAATCCAGCGAATGTTGGCAATTTGATCTCTAGTTCCTCTTCCTTTTCTAAAACCAGCTTGGACATCTACAGCTCTTGGTTTGCATACAGTTGAAGCATAGCATGCAAGATTTTAAGCATGACCTTAGCATGGGAGATGAGTGCAATTGTCTGCTGGTTAGAACATTCTTTGGTACCACCCTTCTTGGGAATTGGATTGACCTTTTCCAGTACTGTGGCCACTACTGGGTCTTCTTCCAGATTTGCTGACATAATGAGTGCAAAACCTTTATTTATGCCCTTTAGGGACATAAATAGTTCTGCTGGAATTTCACCACAACCACTAGATTTATGGGAAGTTCCCCTGGAGAAGGAAATGGCAGCCCACTCAAGTATTCTTGCCTGGAGAAACCCATGGACAGAGGAACCTGGCAAGCTATAGTCCAAGGGATTGCAAGAGTCTCACACGACTTAGCACTATCTTTACTAGCTTTATTAACAGCTGCTTCTTAAGGTCCACTTGACTTCACAGTCTAGAATGTCTGGCTCTAGGTGACTAACCACACCATTGTAGTAATCTGGTTCATTAAGATCTTTTTTTATACAGTTCTTCCATGTATTCTTTCCTTCTCTTCTTGATCTCTTCAGCACCTACTAGGTGCCTTTTTTATCCTTTATCCTTTATTGTGACCATTTTGGGGCAGAAAGCTCCCTTGATGTTTCCAATTTTCCTGAAGAGATCTCTAATCTTTCCCCTTTTGGTGTTTTCTTCTATTATTAAACATCATTCACTGAAGAAGGCCTTCTTGTCCCTTCTAGCAATTCTATTCCAAGGTATATATGCAAGAGAATTGAAAATATTTGTCCACACAAAAACTTGTGTATGAATGTTTGTAGCAGAGCAGTATTCGTAATAGACGAAAGACAGAAGCCATCTAAATGTCCATTGGTGAGTGCATAAACAAAATGTGGTATATCCAGACAATGGAATATTACCAGCCATAAAAAGTCAGTGAAGTGTTGATACATGCTACAACATGGATGAACCTTGAAGACCGTATGCTAAGTGAAAGAAGCCATTCACAAAAGACCACACGTTACATGATTCCATTTACATGAAATATCCCAAATAAGCAAATCTATAGAGACAGAAAATAAATTAGTGATTGCTTAGAGTTGAGGGACAGAGGGGACTGGGAACTGGGGGGTAATAAACTAGGGCTTCCTTGGTGGCTCAGACAGTAAAGAATCCACCTACAATGCGGGAGACCTGGGTTCCACCCCTGGGTTGGGAAGATCCCCCGGAGAAGGGAACGGCTACCCACTCCAGTATTCTGGCCTGGAGAATTCCATGGACAGGAGAGCCTGGCAGACTACAGTCCATGGGATCACAAAGAGTTGGTCACAACTGAGTGACTTTCACTTTCAAACTAACAGGTATAGTGTTTCTTTCTGAAGTGATAAAAATGGTCTGAAATTGACTGTGGTGATGGTTACACAACTCTGAGAATACGCTGAAAACCACTTAATTGTATACTTTAAATGAATGAATTGTACGTGTGTAAATTATATCTCAATAAAGCTATTTTTTAAAGCCAGCAAATATACTAATAAAATTAAAATATATAATCCTGAAGGGGAAAAATCTTATGTGTACCAGTAATGGCTTCTTCAAATTATACCATTTCTCATAAGTAAAAATCCCTCTGGAGTTGTTAGGTTCAAACCCTAGTTTACTTACTCCTCTCCCCTGAAGCCAGGCCACCTCCTACAAGGCAACTTAAAGCATGGCCAATTAACATTACTTGAAGGTGCCCTTAGTGGGAGACAAAGGTTTGTACTCATGCACACAAACACATACATACAAATGCATAAACCACAACATATTCCATACAGTATTCTCCCTGAAAGGAATTCTGGAAATTTACCTCCCTTTAACTGTTTGTGCTCAGGAAAACTACCAGCTAGGCAGTAGCTTCATCTGGTTCCACCCTGGCAAAGCCCGCAGCTGAAGGCCAGGAGCTACCTGCCATGCTGGGGAAAAGCCAGGAAATTGAGGAAAGTTTAGCAAAGACCTTCATTTTAAGGGAGTCCACGGTGGCTATCAAAACTGACTCTGAATCTATAGCTTCCAAACTCGGCTGATTATCAAAATACTACTTCTGTGACTTCTTGACTCTACCCCAAACCTGTTAAACCAGGATCTTCAGGAGACGATTCTAGGAATCTGTAGGTTTTTTTGCTTTTGTTTTTTACTATTTATTTATTTGGCTGCACCAGGTATTAATTGCAGCATTCAGGATCTTTGCTGCAGCCTGTGAGATATTTTTGTTTGTTTTTTTCATTGCAGTACGTGAGATCTAGTTCCCTGACCAGCGATCGAACCTGGGGCTGGCACAACGGGAGCATGAAATCTTAGCCACTGGACCACCAGGGAAGTCCCCAGGAATCTGTCTATTTAACAGGCTCTCCAGGTGCTTCTAATTATTGGCCACATTTGATAACCTCTGATAAGACTCCTCATTCACAAGCAGACGAGCAAAGGTCATTCAGTGCACAAAGAAAACCAGCAGCCTGGAAGAGGGCTGATTTTGTCAAGGAAACAGAGTTAATGCAGGAAACCAGAGGAAACTTTTCCAGTGTCTGTCCTCAGAGAGAGTTGAGAGGAGGCTACATACACGGAGCAAGAGGCTCCCCACCCCACCAGGTTCCTGCCCGCCTGCTGCACACTCAGGGCACAGTCACTGGTTCACATAGCAACCTTCCCTGATACCCACCCACCCCAGCCTGGAGGTGTGGCTGGGCAGGGCGTCCACTCCCTGCTGGGCTGGACTCTCCCCAGTTTCCCAGATCTAGCAAGGAGATTACTTCAACAGAGGAATACAGGCTGATACAAGGAAATAGTCCCACCACACTAGTAAGGAAATGAAATGAGTTACAAAGCTGTACATACAATAGGATCTCAATTTTGTTAAAGTCAGGCAGGCACACACACAGAGAAATAAGTCTGGAAGGATATAAACCATGTTAACAATGGCTTTCTCTGGGGAGTCAGATTACAGGGGATTTTCACTTTCTTCTTCTCACTGTGTTCAACAATTAATACATCTTACCGTGATAATAAGGAGGAAAAACAATGAAACATATTTTTTACTTTTTAATCAGGATACAGCTAAGGTACCAAGGCCTCTGCCACCACACCTCTCTGCCACTCTTTCCTGACCACCCCAGCCCTACCAACTCAGATCATCCCAGAAGCCTCCCTTGTCTGGTACAGCCCCACATCCCCATGGGGTTCACGAGAATTGCCTCTAACAGTTGGGAGGCTTAAATGAGATGATACAGGGAAAGCACTTGGCATGTGGCATGGCGAAAGACAAACATGCAACAAACAGTGGCAAGTTAATTCCTCTTATTGTTAGCCTCTACCAACTGGACCCGTGAATTCCAAGATGCCAGATCACAGGTCATATCTAGGGGCCAAGCCACTGCTTTTCCATCACTCCTTCTGCCCCTAGAGAAGAGGCAGGTTGTGAACACCCAAGTGTACTGATAGAGGTAAGCCTCTGAATAGGAGAGCCAGAACCCCAGGGAGGGTATAACTCCTTCGGTGCTCTGTCTTTGAAATGTGTGCAAAGTCCACTTACGTTGCAATAACTATTTCATCCTTCATAAAGAAAATTGTATAAAAGTTGTTTTGTACATGTACATGTATGGCTGAATCCCCTCACTGTTCACCTGAAACTCCCACAACATTGTTAATCAGCTATATCCCAATACAAAATGTTTTTGATGTTAAAAAAATCTGTTTTGAAGTGTTTTTGTTGTTGTTGTTTTAATGTTCTAGACATGGCATCTCAGAAGGCTTGAGCTTAGGCACCAAATGGCTCACTGGGAGACTTTCGTCTCTATATCTCAAGTCTTCAGGGAGGAGATATAACTCCCTCCCCACAGAGTTGCAGAACCAGTGAGGAGACAAGGGCTGCGAAGGGCTGCATCCTAGGCCAGGGCTAATTATCTTCACTTCGGGGACTTGGGAGGCCGGCTTTGCCCAGACCATTGGGAAGGTTGCTGCCCCACTGTTACTGGGGGAACTCAGCTGTGCTATCTAGGGGTTTGGAAGCAGGTGCCTACTGCCCACTTCTTTCTACCTCCAGTCCCCAGGGCAGCCCTGTGAACCTTCAGAGAGCCAGGTAACTCCTGGAGGAGAGAATCCTTCCACCCCTGCTGAGGGTCAGGTGTCCACGGGAGCCACCACACTGCTGTGCCCAAGGGGAGCCCACAAGAAGCCAAGGCCCCCTGGGCTGACCTGGCACCTGTCTTGTCCCTGAGCCAAAGGAAAGAGGACCCAGATCTCAAGATGTAGTAACAAGACCTTGATTTAACCCTGAGCAGCTTGCTAATGGGAAACTCAGCAGTGGCAGACCGAATCTCTCAAGTATTAACTGGGCATGATTATTCCAGCCAAGAGAGCCAGCAGCAACTACCCTTGACACCAATGGCCAAGCAGCAGGTGGTGTCCAGAGGCTTGCTCGGGCTGAGCCTCTGCCTTGAGCCCCTCCTGGATGACCATGGGAGTCAGGTGCTCCCGGCCTCACCTACCCCCGAGGGAGCTGCCCTCTCTGGGTATGCAGGCAGAACCAAGCCACCCCGGGCGGCGCACTTACCAAAGGTGGTGAGATAGAAGGACAAGCCCGGCTGGGCGCGCCGGCTCCCGAGGGAGACGCGGTGCAGGGAGCGCTCCATGGCCACGGCTCCGCTCCGGCCGTGCCAGGGCGAGGGCGCCTGTAACTCGAGGCGTCTGTGTTGCTCCCAGTAACCGAGGCAGCAGGTTCACCCGCCCCCGCGCCAGTGTCTCCGCCGCCAGGCGGGAGGCCGGGTGCAGCGCATGTTTGAACCGGCGGCGCGCCGGGTTCTGATTGGCCCGCGCGGGTTTGAATGGGGATATTTCCACCTGACCGAGCCGCCGCGGGCAGAGGGGAAGGAGGCGACCGCGGGCCCTCTGCAACAGCAGCACGGCGGCCAGGACAGGCCAGGGACCGCAATCCACGGGCGACCCTACCGGGGGATCGGGGCTCTCGGGCCCGGGCTGGGCTGCAAGTACTAGCCCTATGCCGGGCCCGCGACTCCTGACTTGCCCACGCCTGGCACCCTCAGGCCAGCAATTAGCCCTGTTCAACATGCTTTGAAGTTCAGACCAGTAATCACCCTCCCTAAGCAAGGACAGAGGAGCACCTCCTAGCCCAATGCAGTGGGAGTTGGGAAAATGTTCTGCACTCTTGGATCCCTGACCCCCCACACCACCACCAGCAGCAGCAGCCAGGCTGCAGGCCCCTTCCCTGACCCCGGCCCCTCCATCTCTTTCTTGAGCCTTCTCTTGGGTGGGAGCAGCCTGGCACAGGTCCAGACCAGAGCAGCTTCCTCCAGCCAGCCTCATGGCCCACCATCTGCAGCCTGGTGCCAGGGGACAGGAGGACAGACCCCTAGCACCTGAGAGGAAGAAAAGCACAGTATAGTGCGTGGAGAGGTGTGGATGTGCCCAGTAGTATCCGATTCTTTGGGACCCCAAGAACTAGCCTGCCGGGCTCCTCTGTCTATGAGATTTTCCAGGCCAGAATACTGGAGTGGGTGCCATTTCCTACTCTAGGGGATCTTCTTGACTTAGGGATTGAACCCACGTCTCCTGCATTGGCAGGCGGATTCTTTACCACTGCGAAGCCCATGTAGAGGGATAGGCCCTTCCAATCTCCCAAGTGGTGGGAGGAAGCAGAGCTGGAAAGAGGGACAGCCCCTGTGCTGTTTTGTCGGCAAACATTCATGGGATGCCTCTGGGAGCAGTTTCACACCAAGACATCTGCTTTGCAACCCTCTGACTGTTGCTGCTGAGGGAGGGAAAGCTGCTGGTCTTATGTAAATCTAAAAATGGGGAGTGTTGGAAGTTGCCAAATGGATATTTGTGACTCATTGAGCCACTCAAGACAAGATGGGGGGATGCAAGAGAGAAAGTGGAGAAAAAAGCTTTATGTATTGAGGACCTAGTGCCAGTGGCTGAGCTGTGCAATTTACAGCCATCTTCTTGGTTAATCTTTACCAGTAACTCTAGGAAGTATTAGCTCCAATTCACCAGGGCTAAATCTGAATCTCACACAGAGAGAACAGGTGACTTGTCCAGGGTTGGCAGAGCTGAAAGTTGAGCCCAGCCCTGTCTGCCCCAAGGACCACCCTCCTTCTGTTCTTCCTTGGCCTCCATGCCTGCCCCATGACCAATGGCAAGTGAAGGTTGCAGACCTGCCTTCTTGAGGCAGGCAAGGAAACTAGATGCCACAGGGCCAACTGGCCACCAGCGGGGAGGAGAAACTGGAGAAGAGCCCAGAAATCTACAAACTAGTGGTCAACTGCAAATGACTCACGTAACAGCCAGCGGATCGTTTGAATCCTGGCACATTGTAAAGCCCTTTCTCCTCTTTCTCCACACCCACTTGTTGAGCACTGCCCATAGCAGGGACAAGCCTGCTTCCCTGGCCCCAGCCCAATGGTAGACAGACTTACCTGCACCCTGGACTTGAGTGGGCCTGATCCTTCTCCTGGCTGGGGAAGTCTGAGTCCAGGCATCCTTTCTGGCCAGGGAGGTATCCTGGCTCTGCCACTCCATGCAGCCAGGGAAAATAGGCAAGTTTAGGCTCAAGCCATAGAATGCAGACAAGACTCTGAGGCTGAAAGTGCTGAAGACCTGTGGAAGCAAGATGGGAGCATGACACGCCTGAGGATGCCTCCAAGAGAGGGGTTCACCCCAGTAGGAATTAGAAAGTATGGTATTCCACAGCCTGGGGAAAGGGAAGTCCATGAAGGGAAAAGTGATGAGCCCAGGTGACAGTGGCCCCTTCAAAGCTCTGCCAGGGACCACTTGCACTAGGGAAGACCACCTTGAACTCAGGAAGCTGTGAGCAACCAGCAGATGCACATTCTATTCTGGTCCATTGACCTGTTTGTCTTCTTTCTACATTATTTTAGGACTATTTAACATCTGTTAAGTCCTGCATGCGTGCGTGCGTGCTAAGTCACTTCAGTTGTGTCCAACTCTACGAGACCCTATGGACTGCAGCCCACCAGGCTCTTCTATCTGTGGGGATTATCCAGGCAAGAATACTAGAGTGGGTTGCCATGCCCTCCTCCAGGGCATCTTCCCGACCCAGGGATCAAACCCACATTTCATGTCTCCTGCATTGGCAGGTGGGTTCTTTACCACTAGCACTACCTGGAAAGCCCCAGTCAGTCCTAGCCCCCTCTATTATTATTTTTCCAAATTGTTTTGGATATCAGACCAGGTGATATCTTAGAGGTACTAAGGTACAGCCAGCAGGAGGGCTGGGCAGACTTACATTATCCGTATGTGGCCTGGGGGAGAAAAGACTGAGGCCCACACGGGGCCCTTCACCCCCACTGGGGTCAAGGTCCCGCTGCCTTGCAGGTTCCCTCATGAGTCCTTCTGCCGCATCAGCAGCTAACCTGTTCAGCTGGGAGACCCCAGTGCCACTCTGTCCTGTGGTGGCACCACCTCTACCACCCTCACCACCAAATGTTAGATCCCTTTCTTTAGTAGAGCAATGAAGCTTCCTTCTCTTAAAGGGGAAGGTTGCTCTTTTCTCAGGAGGGGGAGGACAGAAGTGAGCGGAGCCTGGGCAGCGGCACTGCAAGAGACACTGGCCCTTTAACCCACACTGCCGGTGACAGGGAACATCCAGAAAGGGTTGCCGTTTATGGCCCTGCTTTCTCCAAAAAGGCAAGGGAGCGTGAGAACCAGGCCTGGCTTTGGGACGTGCCCTGAACACTCTAGCTCCCCCTGGCCATGGGTCTCAGTAACCCTCTTATACTTACACACGCTCCGCACATACGTAGACAAACTACACACACAATGTAAACACTGCACACACACACCTGCACTTCTGCAGGTGTGAATACTGCACACACACACACTGCACACACACACCTACCACAACACTTCTGATGTACATTCACAAATACACCAGATATACAAATGTACCATATAGATACACACACCCCACACGCTAATCAACACACCACATACACATCCCGCACATATATATAATCACATCTCTGGACATACATAGGTGCATAGCCACATGCTACACACACACACACACACAGGAAAAAAAAAAACCCACTTAAATGTCCTATACACGTACACTACATCCACATACAAAGATTGATTATAGATATTTTTTTTAAGACTGACTCTGTTTCTAGAAGAATAAGGACTTCTCGTGTTTGGATGGAAGGGACTAGAGAGATTTATTTGGGTACATTTTCACATTAGCTATCAAAGAAACCTAGTGCCTTTAAGATATCATCTGACCTGATAGTCAAAGCAATTTTGAAAAATAATAATAAAGGGGACAAAGACTACCAGACGTTAAATAGTCTTAAAATAATATAGAAAGAAGACAGATCAATGGAATAGAGTAGAAAATTCAGGGAAAACATGATTTGATTTAGAAAATAAGAACAATTTTCAAAATTCTTTAAAGACATTTTAAAAAGTTAAAAGTGGAACAGCTATTGCAGATGAAATTTTAAAAGGAAATAATAAGGTTAAAGTTGAAACTTATCTTTAGAAAATAGACTTCAACAATAAAACCATGGCCTGGTTCTTTTCAAAGAACAGAATTCTGCAAAACAAAGAAAGCTATAAAGAAGCAAGTTTAGGAAAGAGAGAGATAGCCAAGATACAAACGTAATTCTTTAAATTATGAGAGAAAACCATTGCAACCTTATTTGTAAATGTGAAAATCTGGGGGGGAACTGATGCTTTTCTAGAAAGTATTAATTATTAAAATTGATACAAGAGTTTGAAATTTTTAATAGATCACTAACCATAGATAAAATACAAAAGGGAATAAAAAATCTACCTGACAAAATTATAGAAGACTTAGATGGAAATGGCAACCCACTCTAGTATTCTTGCCTGGGAAATTTCATGGACAGAGAAGCCCAGCAGGCTACAGTCACGGGATCACAAAAGAGTCGGACATGACTAAACAACAGACAGCTTTAGAGACCAATTCTATTAGACCTTCAAGAAACAGATAATGCCTCTGTAGTTTAAAACTTTTTCAGAACTATAAAAAATGCTGGAAGATTTGTCAGCCCTAGATATGAGGCTAAGCAAAGACAAAAACCAGATAAGGTTAGCAGCAGCAAACTACAGACCAAAGGCCAAAGATAAAAACAAGAGTAGAAATTAATAAAATAGAAAACATAGAAAAAGAAGATCTATTAAAAATGTGACAAAGCTAGACCCACATCCTCCCAGTTTTGCCACATTCCTTTTTTAAAAATCAGAAATCTCTAATTTTTAATATATTTCCCAATTTTTTAATATTGACAATTCAAATCTTTTCAAAATATTATGTAAGTCAAATGAAATACATCTATGTCCTATAACTAGTTTTAAATCTCTGCTAGGCCAATCTGACTTATGAATATAGACACAGAAATCCTAAATAAAATAATAGCAAATCAAATCCAGCAGTAAATTCATGATTCATTCAAATGATATTTATTCTAGGAACACAAAGATGGCTCAAATGTAATGAACATATTAGTGCTGCTGCTGCTAAGTCACTTCAGTCGTGTCTGACTCTGTGTGACCCCACAGACGGCAGCCCACCAGGCTCCGCCGTCCCTGGGATTCTCCAGGCAAGAACACTGCAGTGGGTTGCCATTTCCTTCTCCAATGCATGAAAGTGAAAAGTGAAAGTGAAGTCGCTCAGTCGGGTCCGACTCCTAGTGACCCCATGGACTGCAGCCCACCAGGCTCCTCCGTCCATGGGATTCTCCAGGCAAGAGTACTGGAGTGGGGTGCCATTGCCTTCTCCAAATATATAAATACTAGTAACCAAAAAAAGAAAAAAGATCATCCCACCATTTGCCTTCAGGAAGTTCAAGCCTTTGTATTTATAGATGAGACAACTAAGTTTCAGAGTTGTTAAATGAATCAGGTTGCTAGGGTAGTAAATAAACAGTGGAAGAATAAGAGTCCAGCCAAAGAACCATTATAGAATGTCATCATTCACCCTAATCTTCCTGCTCAGAGTGATGAGGCTGCAAACTAGTAGGTCTAAGACCTCCATGGCTTCTGACACATTAAGAATCAATTCAACAAATGTTTGCTAAGCTAATAAGCACCTGTGTTGTGTCAAGCCTTATGCTGAACACTGAGCATACAGAAGTGAACAAGATGGAGTTTAAAATCTGGTGGAAGACTGGATGAGTGTTACAACAGAGGAAACGCGGTAACCTGCAGAAACACGGATTAATATCTCACTTAGCCTGGGCAGCTGGACAAACCAGGATGAGAAAGCAAGTCAGAGAAGACTTCTCAAAGAAAGTGAGACCCAAAGGACAATTTAGCCAAGCTAAGGAGGTGAAGGAAGGGTTACAGGTAAAGAGAGCAAAACACTCAAGGACCAGAAAGTGAGAGAAGCTCACACATTTGAGGAACAAAGCAATGGGATATGTGGCAGGGAACTTGGCGTGTGATGAAGGAAGTAATACACAAGAAAATAAACATCTTACAGGGCTTCAGGTATTATTAAAAGGAGCTCAGGCTCCTAAATGTAGGACAGTCATTGAAAGATTTTAAGTAAGGTCCCAACAGGTTTTGTGCTTTAGAAAAATCATTCTGGCTAGAGTGTCAAAAGTGGATTGGGAAGATGGAGGGGTGGCATGAGGGTTGGAATCAGAAGTGTTATTAGGCAAAGTCTTTTCCAGGGACCCAGCTTTAAAAAAAAAACTAGTGCAGTAACAGTAGGGCTTATTGTTGTTGTTCAGTCGCTAAGTCACGTCCGACTCTTTGTGACCCCATGGACTGCAGCATGCCAGACTTCTGTCCTCCACTATCTCCTGGAGTTTGCTCAAATTTATGTCCATTGAGTCAGTGATGCTATCTAACCATCTTATCCTCTGCCACCCTCTTCTTTTGCTTTCAGTCTTTCCCAGCATCAGGGTCTTTTCCAATAAGTCAGCTCTTCACTTCATGTGGGCTGAAGTAGTGGAACTTCAGCACTAGTCCTTCCAATGAACATTCAGGACTGATTTTCTTTCAGTTCAGTTCAGTTCAGTTGCTCAGTTGTGTCTGACTCTTTGAGACATCATGGACTGTAACATACCAGGCTTCCCTGTCCATCACCAACTCTCAGAGTTTGCTCAAACTCATGTCCACCAAGTTGGTACTGCCATCCAACCATCTCATCCTCTATCATCCCCTTCTCCTCCTGCCTTCAGTCTTTCCCAGCATCAGGGTCTTTTTCAATGAGTCAGTTCTTCCCATCAGATGGCCAAAGTATTGGAGTTTCAGCTTCAGCATCAGTCCTTCCAATGAATATTCAGGATTGATTTCCTTTAGGATGGACTGGTTTGATCTCCTTGCAGTCCAAGGGACTCTCAAGAGTCTTCTCCAACACCACAGTTCAAAGGCATCAATTCTTTGGTGCTCAGCCTTCTTTATGGTCCAACTTTCACATCCATACATGACTACTGGAAAAACCATAGCTTTGACTATATGGACCTTTGTCAACAAAGTGATATCTCTGCTTTTTTAATATGCTGTCTAGCTTTGTCATAGCTTTCCTTCCAAGGAGCAAGTGTCTTTTAATTTCAAGGCTGCAGTCACTGCCCACAGTAATTTTGGAGCCTAAGAAAATAAAATCTGTCCCTGCTTTCACTTTTTCCTCTTCTATTTGTCATAAAGTGATGGATGGAAAAAGGCAGAATCAACAGGACTTGGTGGTTGATTGAAAGGTAAGAGAAGAGAAATTCTGACCTGAGAAATTAGCTTGGTTCAGAAGTACAATTTACAGAGATAGAGAACATGAGAGCAACTCTGAGCCTGCTAAGGTCAAGTTACTGACTTGCTGTCCAAGCGAAGATGACAAGTGAACGGTTGAATACACTGGATATAAATTCAGAAGAAAATAACTTAGGCTGAAAATATAGATTTAGGAATTCCCAATGAAGCCATGGTATGGATAAAAGAGCCCAAGGAGAATGTTTATTGTGAGAAGAGGGTTCAGAAAAGAACTGAGAAGAATATCAACTGAAAAGACAGGCAGAGGAAGAAAGGCTAGACAGGGAAAAGGTAAGCCAGGCAGTGTATTAAGAAAAGATAATAGTCAACAATCTCAAACACTGTTGAGAGGTCAAGGAGGTTAGTAACTGAGAAGTGTCCATTGGATTCGGCAACAAGACAATTGCTCTTGACCTTCCATCCCAGAATAAAATGCTGGGAGGCAACAGCTCCACATGGATGAAACTGTACCAAATTCACTCCAAAAGGAAAAATACCCTGGGCTCACAGCCAGAGAATATTCTTGGGTCAGGTTTTTTCTTGTTCTAAATTTAACCAGCTGGAATGTTTTGTTAAGTGGTATTTTTTCACCCTTGAAATGCAGGATTTATTTTTTAAAAGCATGTCTGTAATTCATCTTCAAGGTAAAACACAATGGTTTTCTATGGGAGCAGGTGCTGGTTGCTGTAAATACCACTGAGAAATTTTAATTTGCCTCAGGTATAGAAGCCTTTGGTGGCCCAAATACACAAGCAGGGTCTAAGTAGGAACCAAGTTTAAAAAAAAAAAAGCTTCAGGATTTCAACTAAGTTGAGAGATATTGTTTCAAAATAGAAGAGAACAAAACCTTCACTGCCAAAGGAATGTAAAATAGTGAGTTTAGCGCAATGAAAAGAGCCAAGGACTTGACAGAAAAGCAGAGTCCCCTGTCTCTCCTAGAATGGCTCAGTTTCCTTGTGGTTCTGTTGGAATCCCTTTCAGCCTCTTCAAGAAGCACCCCTTTTCCTGACCTGAGGATAAGCAGCTTGGCTTAGCACAGCCAAGGGCTCCAGAGGCCCTCAAAAAGTCTTTCAAACTTAATAAAAACTTCCGCCTCCCACCAAGACAGAGTAACATCTTGGGACTGGATCCAGTTTGGGGTGTGGATTTTCCCTCTCACCTGAAACAACTAAAAGATGAGACAAAATACATGAAACAACAGTTTTCAAGACCTTGGACATCAAGCAACCAAGGATGGCGATCCCCGAGAAACAAAACCAACACGGTGAGCCCCTTGATTGCCCCAGCTGCCTGGAGAGATCAACTTCAAACCCTGTGTTGAGGAGGTCAGGAGATCAAGGCAGCTAGAGTTCACAGGACAGAGCATCAGAGAGGAAACAGCTGCACAGAGAGCTTCAGAGATCTCTGAAGGTCTCCTTTCAAATCTTCAGCTAAGTGCTGATGAGCTCATAGACATTAGGAAAGTACCCTGAGGCTGGGGAAAGAACCACCCAAAAGGATTAGAGTTAATAATCTTTCCCAGGCTCTCACAGGACCAGGGCCAGTTCTTAGTCTCACCAGCCAGACTGGAAAAACCTTCTAATTCATGGGGGCCTTGGGTAGGTACTCAGAAGGGTTTTACCTCAGTTGTGGGGAATTATTAGCCCTAAACTAAATGATGCTCTGTTCTCATCCAAGAGAACTCAAAAGCAAGAGCCAAAGAGATCAAAAACTTCCTAAGTAATGTAACTGCATCCCAAAACAAACTCAAGAAGACTTATAAGAATACAAAAATATCCAACACCCAACAAGGCAAAATTCAGTGTCTAGTATCCAATAAAAGTTACTAGGAATGCAAAGAAAAAGGAAAATGCGACCCATAATGAGAAAAATCAATAGAAACCAGTCCAGAAATGACACAGATTATAGAATTAGTAGACAGCACATTAAAATAGTTATAACAACTGTATATTTTTATGTTCAAGAAACACTTTTAGAGCATGTTAAGTAGAGATATGGAAGATGCAAAAAAAAAAGACCAAACCAAACATCTAAAGGTAAAAAATATATCTGGGGTTAATATATATATATGATGAGATTAACAGTGGATTAATGTAGAAAAAAGAAAAAGATTAGTGAGCTTGAAGGCTTAGCCATAGAAGCCACCCAAAATGAAACACAAAGAGAAAAAAACAAACAAAAAGAACATCAGTGAACTGCAGGACAACTTCCAGCAATAGGAGATAAAAATTACATTTGAAGCAATAATGGCTGGAAATTTCCCAAATTTGTTGAAAACTGCAAATGCACATGGGTTTCCCAGGTGGTGCAGTGGTGAAGAGTCCAGCTGGCAATGCAGGAGATGTGGGGTCAATCCCTGGGTCAGGAAGATCCCCTGGAGAAGGAAACGGCAACCCACTCCAGTATCCTTGCCTAGAAAATCCCATGGACGAGGAGCCTGGTGGGGTCGCTAAAAGTAGGACATGACTGAGTGACTGAGCACACACACATACTCACATAAAGCCACAAACCCAAGAAGCTCAGTGAACCGCAAGCAGAAGAAACAGGAAGAAACCTATGTCGAAGCACGTCATAAGCAAGTGGTGTTAAAACCATTGACAAAGAGAAAAATCTTGAAAGCAGCCAGAAAAAACACATACACACACATTATATACAGAGGAACACAGACAAGCACGATACTGGACTTAGAAATAGGTACCAGAAGACAGTAAAGCAACAACTTTAAAGAAAAACAACTGTCAACCCAGAATTCTTTACCCAGCAAAAATTTCTTTTTAAAATGAAGGTGAAAAAAAAATTTTCTCAGACTTACAAAAGCTGATTGAATTTAACCACAAACCTGTACTACAAGAGATGCTAAAGTCTTAAGGAAGGAGGACAACAATACCATATGGAAGTCTTGATCTACAAAAGGAATGAAGAGAACACCAGAAATGGCAACTACATGGGTACATAAAAAAAAAGAGGTTTTTTTCTTATTATTTAAATCTCTTGAAAAGAACAATCTAAGTAGGACAAGGAACCATTAACTAAAAAAAAACACCCAGAGCTGTCTGGAATTTATCCTGGAATAAATCGTTATATGGTGCCTTGTCTAAATTCTGATGAGGTAATTGCAAGAAGTAAACTCCAGGGAAGCTATTAGCAAGTTCACATTTGCAGTCATGTGGGAATGTGCATTCTACTTATGGAAGAAAATAATATGGATATGTTTAGTGCAAAATGCAGCAACCACAGCCGAGATCTGTGGCTCAGCTGGATTACACTCAAGCTTGAATATAAAGTTTATGTAGACCAAAGCCTTTTTCGGGATCTGTGTATTGTGATGGGATGTGTCTTCAGTGGACAGTAACAGATCATACCGGGACAGAGGTCATGGCATGCAGGGATCCCAAACATTCTCCAGAGGAATTTCCTAGGGAACTAGGGGATATATCTAGGTTGGTTTCACTGGAGCTGTAATTGATAGCAGCGGCATGTATTCCTTTTGCTTCCAGATTCTTACCATTCACTCTTGGACCCCTTTTTCTGCTTCTACCACTTACTGAAACTGTTCACTCAGAGGTCACCATTGACTTCCTTACTGTGAATATCATTTGCCTCATCTCAGTCCTCATCCCCTTGCCTTAGCTCTCCTCTCACTTCTCTGAAAATTCCTCTATTTTATGACTTTTCCTGACTCCAAGGGAGACTATGCTACCCAGCTGTGCCCTTCAGTCTCCCTCCTTCCTCAATAGTCTCCTGCTCTGAGCTCTCATCCACGCCTATTTCACTCTCAGCTACCTGTTCTGATGATGACTCCCTGATCTCTCTCCAACACCAGGGCCCCGGGCCACCTCTGCTCTCTCTAACCAGCAATTTCCCTTCCTCTTTGCACCCACCCCCTTCTATCAATGGCTCACCTGGACTGTAGCCCTAATTGTCTGCTTTTGCATCTTTCTACCCAACTATTCTGTAATGCAGTGACTGAGATAGGTCTTCTTAGTAGCTGCTACTGCTCAGCCTAGTGTCTGGCACACATTTTAAAGAGCCAAATCTTGCCAGAGAATTCAAATCTAATCAGCATATAAAGTATAGACTATGAACAGTCAAAATTACCCTCGAATAAGCCCTTAGTCATCCATAAAATGCACACGGTATTGTAAATCAAAAGGGGAACGGCAAATTCACTTTCCCCATCTCACACTCCCTCTGGGAAGCATTTTTCTGAGTGCAGAGCCACAACAACCCCCACCAGCTGCATATATTCTGTCACTCCCTCCCACTTGTGTTTTATTTTTTGGCCCTGCACAAAATTTCTGTAAGTGAAAAGCATGGATAGCAAGAATTCCATTGTAAAGGTCTGATGGACAAATTCCTTTCTTTCTCCTTAAACTGGTTCTTGCTTTTAACGTCACACTTTCTAATAATGACAGCCCCTCACTGAATCAGGCTGAAAATCCTTTGACTCTTCCCTCTCCCTCATTCTTTTCTTTCCACTTTCCAGCGTCTTCTTAGTCCTTCTTCTGCACAGCATCCTTTGTCTCCCTTCTTATTGCCACCTACATGATCCAGGCCCCGGTCACCTTGCATCTTGAGTTCTATAATAGCCTCCTAATAGGTCTCACTGGTCTCTCTACAATTCATGTTTCACTGCCATTGTATTAACCATTTCTAAACCTTAGCATTTTAAAATGTTAGAATCTAAAGCCCTAATTTAGTCCTATCGCTCCTCTGTTCAAAACCCAGCAGTGCCATCAGCCAGAGTCCACTCTCTCCAGGCTGAACTGTCTGGGCACAGGCTATCTCCAGCCCTACTTCCCACTCTTGCCAGATGGGAACACTACTCCCCTTGCCTACCCTCCAAACTTTTCTCACTTCCCTCCACTCAAAGGCCACCTCCACAAACATCTCCATTTACTAAGACTCAGCCTCAGATGGCAGCACCCACGGTACCCCTTCCTTCTTACCACTATGGCTCCTTCTTTGCACCTCTCAGCTCACACTGCTGCATTATATGTTCCCCCAAAGGAAGGACATATGTCACCGTGTTCTTTTCACTCATTCATTCATTCGGCATATATTACTGGGCACTTACAGTGTGCCAGGCACTCAATCAGGTACTAAAGACACATGGTGAAGACAGATGCCAGTCACAGAACTGATGATCTGGCTGTGGAGGGTGACAATGGACAGGCTGTGAACCTCACAGAGGCTATGAGAGGAAAAGAGAAAGCGTGGGACCTCACCGTGACAGTGATCAGAAAAAGCTCCCCCAAAGAACAACACAAGCTGAGATCTGAAGAATGAGTAGAAAGTTGCCAGGCAGAAGGAGGACGGAAAGAATTTTATAGGTTGAAAAAGTATGGGGGGAGAAAAAGTCTGAAGGTAAGAGAGAACAGGGCTTATTAAAAGAACCAAAAGGAAAAACCATGGCTAGAGCACATAGAACAAGGTGACAGTCAGGGGGAGGGAATTCCCTGGTGGTCCAGTGTTCAGGAATCTGCCTTCCAATCCAGGGGATGCTGGTTCTATCCCTGGTCAGGGAACTAAGATCCCACATGCCACAGGGCAAATAAGTCCATGCGCACGGCTAGAGAAGCCTTCATGCCTCCGCGACAGAGCCCACGTGCTACGACTTCCAAACCGTCATGCTACAGCTAGAGGGAAGCCTGCATGCCGCAAGCCAGACCCATCACAGCCAAAAATAAATAAATAAAATAAAATGTTAAAGTTAGGGGGAATTGGGAAGGAGGGAGACAAGTAGGGTGTAGCCGGGTCACAGCCTATTTTATAAGGCAAAAGAGGTTGGGTTTGACCCTGAGGGCAAGGGAGAGTTTTCAGCAAAGGAGTAACACAGCCATATCTGCACACTGGACAGATGGGAAAAATAGATGGGAGTGGTAAAGATTAGGGATCGAGGCAGTGACCGAGATGGAAGAAGATGGAGGCCAGGGCTAGGGTGAGAGCAGAAGAAACAGAGAGGAGCACGGATGTGGATGCTACGGGTGGTAGGATTGTGATTAACTGAACTCAAAGGAGCCACGATAGGAGAAGGTCAGAGATGGTCACACAATCTAGACGAGCGCTCTGTACGTCAGAGTTGTTCAGTGACTATTTGTGGACTGAATGAATGAACAATAAATAAATTACAGAATAAGCCATTTACCACTGAATGACAGGCAGAGAAGAGGACATTATTTTTGGAGATCCTTTCCAAGACAGAGCCATCATTTGAAGCCATATAGAAGCAAGCAAAAAATTCAAATTTGTTGGTTTACAACCCCCTAGATTATAAAGGGAGAAATTCTTTTTCTCATCAAGAGAAATTTGGGAAACACAAAGCAATTAGAAGAGCCTCAGATCACTTTTGATGTTTCTACCTTCCCAATGCTGCCTCCCTGAGTCTCTGCTCAACTGATAATCCATCAGGATCACCAATAGCCCCCAACTTCTCCAAATCCTAGGCCTCTGTGCATGTTCCAGGATTTTCCACACTCTTGAAATGGTTCTTCCAATGATGCTCTAAATGGTTCAAAAGCTTTATTTGAGTGCCCGATACATGAACTATAAGCTAGGGCTATAAGCATGACAACAACAGACACAGTCCCATCCCTCCTGGAGTTTCCCGTCCCCTTGAACGTTTCAATCAGATCGCTATGTAAACGATAAAATATGGCTTTCCCTCCATATATTCACAAAGAAGTCTCTTTGACTGTACACACACGGTCTCAGAAATAACCGGAGGCCTCCAGTCTGCAGAAGAGTATCATTTTCATAAGGTGATATCGCCACCTAGTGGTCAAAAACAACTTTACCATTTGATCCAGTAAAATTTCTAGCTTTAATCCTGAGGACTCTCCAAGTCTCTAAAACATTCCCTTTCTCTGTCAAGATAATATAGGGGTTGATTCTCTAACATATAATAAGTACTTAATATTTTTAATTAAATGTATAAACAGGAGAGCAAATGAATTTCATACCTTGGTACCTTATGGCAGTTGAAAATTTACATTTTTTCCCCCTAATTCTTCTGGATTCCAAAGAACCTCTGAACATTTCTGTCTAAAAGCCAGATGCATTTCTGTCCTTAATTCAGCAAACAACTCCTTTAGGTGTGTTTTAATAAACTGATATTTTAAAGGTATTGCCACCATGAATGAAATCCTGACTCCAAAGGAAGCACTCTGTAATCCAAAATCAATGAAGAACAGAGTCTGTTACCCCAGATGTCAGGACCAATGGCAAAACAAAAGATCGTTCTACAAGGAGGAGAGCATGGACAGAGAATGTCGGAAGATGCTTTCACTGACTCTCTTTCTACACACAGGTCAAACTGAGCCGAGTATCACTGGAAGGTATGCTCAGAAAACCAAGGTGACTCAAAGTGGCCGATCCCTAGCAGAGATCACAAAGAAAGTAGAAAAGAACCAAAAGAAATCAGAATCTAGTTTCTTAGGAACTCAAAGCTCCAGGACAACAGTTAGAGGCTCAGGTCCTCTTGTCTGAAGTGAAAGTTGCTCGGTCCGACTCTGCGACCCCTTGGACTATACAGTCCATGGAATTCTCCAGGCCAGAATACTGTAGTGGGTAGCCTTTCCCTTCTCCAGGGGATCTTCTCAACCCAGGGATCGAACCCAGGTCTCCCACATAGCAGGCAGATTCTTTACCATCTGAACCACCAGGAAGCCTACTTAAGTACATAAAGTGATCTCCAACTGATCCTGGAGCCTCCTGGCTGTTAGGCCTTGATTCTCCTGATCCCTGCGGCCCAGATGGTAGGAAAACGGCAGTTAGCAACAGTTACCTGGCTCCTCCTCTCTCAGAACATGGAGAGGCTGAAGCAAAGGCTTCGGGAGGGCTCCTTGCCATCAGTCAGTTCTCTTCTACATGGCCTCATCCTTCCTGTCTGATTAAGATTGTCATCTGTGCATAAAGAGAGGGAACCAGAGAGGCGTCAGAACACAGTGGACTGAAGAGCAAGGACTCGGGTTCTAAGCCCAACCCCCTTCACTTGCCGGCCTTGGATGTCTGGCAAATTACTTAACCTCGCCAGCAAGGCCAGCAGGTACTATTGCGCAGGTGGTGGGCCAACTCTAGGGGTGTTGCTCAAATGGTAATCACCACAGATTTGTTTATCCACTGAAATAATTTAGCAAATAGTTTGTAAAGTGTCTTGAAGGGTCCCTTTCTCTAACTCACCCAAAGGTCCTCAAATAGCCTAGCATCAGCCCTGTATTCTGAGCTTCAGTTTCCTAAACCATAAAACGGAGACAATCCCCATCTATCTATAGAGTTGGCCAGAGAACCAATCAAAATAGTGGATATGAAGCACCTTGAAAACTGTAATGTGCTCCGTAGGCTATACTTCTCTATATTCATTTTGTGATTATCCAAATTTGAGGGATTGGCATAACAAAGATGAAACAAGTTTCAGCCTACAATAATTTTTTTCTCTCTTTGAAAAGAGAAGCAAAGGCCAGTATTCAGATAACAATTATTTTCTCAAAATATGTCACAATTCAAAAGGTAACTTTGTACTAACCATCAGGACTTTAATGTGGGAGTTGCTTTACTAAGTAAGCAAAGTAGTTGAATTTGTTTTGAAAGAGTTAGACCTTCTCTGAGTCTTCAGATAAAATGAGTGATTTAAAGCTAAGCCTTGTGCAACCTCAAGCCCCCTACTGACCACTGGAAATGGGGTTTTCTCGGGAAGACAGTTCTGAAGGTAGGCTAAGGAGAAGTGGCAAGATTTATAAATTTTTAAGTTAGCCCACAGGAGTCACTCTGCAAAGCAACATATATTTGAGGAAAAAAATTTCAGAAAAACAGTCCACATAATGCCTCTTGGCTTCTTCTTACTGTGAAGATTCAGCTAAGAATAGTTCAGTCTAGTAACACAAATGAGGTCATATAATTTTGAGTTGTCTCGAAAAAGATGAAGAATTGATAGACAGCAGTTTCAGCTTTCTAATTTGGTCTGTTTTGAGACAATGTTAAAAAAGGAGTTGAATATTTAATCTGCCTTTCTTGGCTGAACTGTATTTAGGGTAACCAAATAATTGATGAGGGGTAAGTTTCTCTTTATAAAAAAAAATTTCTCAGGCCCAGTTTAGAGTTCCACTTCTGGCCTCACAGTACAACGAGCTCCACAAACAGCTCTCCAGTGAAACTAATGAAAATTATTTTGATTTGTTTAAGTCTCTGGAAATGGCTCTAAGAGCATACAACAAATGAAGAAACAGTTGTTCAAGAAAACCTACTGAAGGACAGTCACACAGCTCAAAATAGCCTGGAGTTAAAACTCCCCTCCAGGTCCTCCCTACCATTCCATGCAAAACAAAGAACACTCTCACCAGAAGAAAAATGGATATTAAGGTTGATTACGCCCAGCTCCCAGCTGGTCCAGCCTCTGGCCGATCTCCAAAAGTCCTTGCCCCAGCCATTTAAGAGATAACTACTCCGAACAACCTTGGAGAAGAATAGACCCCCTTAAGACAGTAACTTTCCATATACGTGCCTATATATACTTATTCTTTTCTTAGGTTAGTGCAGCAGCTCGCTAATCTGACTGCTGCCCCTTCTCGCCTCATTAAAGGTGATCTGTAAAGTGCCAGTCTAGTTCTTTTTCTGAACCTTGCATTCTCTAACTCCCTTATCTTACATCTACAAAACTTCGGTGAGAACTGCAAGAGTCTATGGTATGTGAAGGGAAGAGCCTTTCCCCACCTACTCCTTTCCCCCTACTTCAGTGAGATGAGTCTCCTCTAGACTGCTGCAGCCCAAGGACACAGGGCTCCATCCCTCCCTAGTTCTACATCCGAGGGCTACTTTCCAGGAAGAACAGAATGTCATCCTTTCTCATCCTGCCCCTGCCTGTTGCAGAGACTAAGCTCTGGTGAGTACAGCTTAAAGATGGAATCTCTCTTCTTCCATCCAGCCCCTAATTATGGGGAGGAAGCTCGAGCTCGGGAGCAGAACTGCTGAGAATACTGGGGCCCCACCTGCTCTTACCGAAACTCATGGGCGTGGGGCCCAGGCTTTTATAACTCAAACCTAAGACTCTGGGTCCCTGAGAGTTTCAATAATTTTACCTAATTCTTTTACTTAATTTGGAAATTTTCTGTATTAAAAAAGTTTAAGGACAAAAACACTGTAAAAAAATCCTTGCAAAAACCAAGCACAGGGGACCCCGAGACTCTGAAATTTTGAGTCTTTACAAGCATTACTGAAATTTTCCTGCAGACTCAGTAACTCGGGAACTGGATCCTTGGACTCTTTTATGTCAGTCCAAGTCCCCTACCATATGAATAGGAATATGACACGTAACAATGAATGTTATTTGACAGATGCAGATGTTATCCTCAAGACAAACAATTTCCAGAGAATAAAAGGAAAAGCAGCACGTTAGGGGTTTCCACAGCCCAAATTCATCTTCCTATAACTAGAAACCTTTCAGCGTTTCAGCGAGGAGATAAAAGTGACCCAGAAACAGAGAAACGTGTCTATTGATAAGCAGCGGCTGTGTTTAATCATTAAAATTACCCTGGGCCCTAAAGGGACAGAAACAATCTAAGTTAGAAAGGGCTTTTTCTCTCTCTCATTTATTTCAGAAGCAAGTAGAAGCAAATGAAGAAAACAGAATCCCTAAGGTCAGACCCTGGCAAGGGCTCCAGGGAGTCGAAGTCCTCGCTCCTTCCTGCCCTCATGTCCAAGGCCGCTGTGCTTGGGAGCCCGAGCATCCTTCCGCCTACACCTCGGACACTTCACTCTGTGCCCGAGGGGTGGGTCTCCTCGTCCTCTTCATCTGTGGCCTGAAGAATCCTCAGCAGTTTGAGCTCCGGGTTCCAGCTAATGCTAGAAGCACTCTTTGGGGACCTCATTTGGTCTTCCAGCAAAATCTCCATCTGAGTCTTGATGTCCTTCTTAGTGTATTCTATTTGGGATAATTCGGGACCTAAAAAAAGACCCAGCCATCAACTGCACCTGTAGCCTTCTCCCAATTAACTATGAAAAATGGAAGACAGAAAAGGAAGGGCTGGGGAGCCTGGAGGACTCTTCTGAGGTGTGAGGGTTGTGCCCTCCAGGGAAGTGAACCATCCTGATCAACAGGGTTCTGCTCCCCCTGTCCTCAAGACACTTTCTAAGGTTCCTCCACCCTAGGCTCTTACTCTTCTTACTGCGGGAGGAGTCCAGGGATTTCTTAGCAACGTTTGTCTGTGGTCTCTCTGTGGAATCCTGAAATTCAAAAGTGTAAAGAAACTTGAGTCAGAATTTAGGAAACAAAGGGTTTTTCTAAATGATGCTTTCCTTGGAGAAATTAACGTCTAAGACAGGACAAAATGCCACCATCTGACACTGAAGAGAGAAGCTGTGTCATGGGTTCTTTTGCCCTGCAGGCTGACCACATGAAGCCAGAATGCAGTTTTCCCCAGTCCCAGCAGTTAACTAAGGGTAAACTGCCTCCAAAGGCGTGTGTATGTATTAGTCACCCAGTCATGTCCCACTGTTTGCAATCCCATGGACTGTAGCCCACCAGGCTTCTCTGTCCATAGGATTCTCCAGGCAGGAATACTAGAGTGGGATCCTCCAAGGGATATTTCCAACCCAGGTATCAAACCTGGGCAGCTGCCAGCAGTTCTTCCCATTCCTATAAGCGCATGCTGTTCTTACCATTATGCTGCTGCTGCTGCTGCTGCTGCTAAGTCGCTTCAGTCGTGTCCGACTCTGTGCGACCCCATAGATGGCAGCCCACCAGGCTCCGCCGTCCCAGGGATTCTCCAGGCAAGAACACTGGAGTGGGTTGCCATTTCCTTCTCCAATGCTTGAAAGTGAAAAGTGATCATCATGAGACAGAGTCAATTTCCTCTCCTCTCGAATCTGAACTGGACTTGCGATTTTTTTTTTTTAACAAATAAAATGTGGCAGAAGTGACATGGTTCCAGTTCCAGGCCCATCCCTAGGAAAGTGCCTTCCTGAGATTACTTCTTGGCTGTCAAGAAGCCCAGACTAGACACGTGGAGAGGCCTCATAAAAGAGAACTAAAGACAATTTGGCCAAAGCCCCAGCCCAGCCTCCAGCTGAATGCAGCTGCATGAGTGACCTTAGGCAAGACCAGAAAATTATCCAATCAACCCACAGAATCATGAGAAATAACAAACCACTGTGGTCCCACTTTGGGTGGTTTGTTATACAATAGTAGACAACTAAGGGCTTCCCGGGTGGCACTAGCGGCAAAGAACCTTCCTGCCACTGCAGGAGGCCTAAGAGACGTGGATTCAATCCCTGTCTGCGTCGGGAAGATCCCCTGGAGCAAGGCATGGCAACCCACTCTAGTATTGTTGCCTGGAGAATCCCCATGGACAGAGGAGCCTGGCAGGCTACAATCCACAGCGTCACGGAGTCGGACACGACCAAAGTGTCAGCATGCACACCATAGCCAACTGAAATAGGGCCCTAGCAGGATGTACCTCATACACTCTCACCTGTTTCAAGGTGGGGCCTTCTGTCTTCATCTGCTGCTGCTGCTTTTTGTTGCTTTCCTGACCTCGTAGAGTTTTGTGACCTAGCGACCACAAGATCAATTCAAGTCTCTTATTGGTATTCCACATCCCATTGCTGGGCTTCTAGTTGACCCCTAGTCTACAGGTGACTCCCCAGCCAGGACCTTAGAGGCAGGTCAAAGGGAATGAGGCCTTCTTAAGTTCTATTCGTGATTCATGTTCGCCTGGGACTGTGACCACATCTATCATAGAATTAGTGAGTAAGGTAAACTGTGTGTTAAAAGATCCAGGATTCCTCAGAGAAACCTAAGGGGCAAGCACCTGTATGTCAGTGTAGCAGAAGGACTCCTAGGTCTATCTGTTCAGTTTATGAATCCTGTTCTTACTTTCTTGTGCCATCCCTAAGTTACCTCTATTGACTTATGAAAATGAACATCCTCCCACCCCCCAATTTCTAGATCTATGACTCTTTTGTGTCAGATCTTTCCCCCAACTAGTCACAAAATGCACTAGTTCTTTCCCTTCTGTTTCTCTTCCTTTAAATGAGCAATTCTTCCAAGCTACCACCAGCGGTATGAGGCTAAAAGGGACAGGCAAACAAGGAAGTCCCTTGCTCCACAGTTGTGCTGGCTCCCTATCAGCACTGATTCACACCTTAGTTACACGCTGGGGCATTCTGAAAACCACCCAGGCCTGGACCCAACACCATAGAGTGTGATTTTAATAGGTCTAGGGTGCAACACGGGTGTTACGGTTTTGAAAGCTCCTCAGTTGATCTCCGGGTGCCGTCAAGGCAGATCACCACTGCCCACCACTGAGGATAAAGATCAAACATCTCAGCAGGCCATGTCATCAGCCTGATCCACCTCTCTCCCTTAAATACCCAACCCCACAGCCACAGCAGACTGCTCAGTGCTCCCTGCAGCCACGCTCCTCCAAGACACGTTCACCCAACCCATCCCTGGTCCAGGAATTCTCTTCCGTATCCGGGAAACTCTCACAAATATCCAGGATCCAGTGCAAAAATCACCTCTTCCACGAGGCCTTTCTCAACTCAGAGAGGACAAGCCACTGGTCTAACAACATAATTCAAAAGCCCCACCCAAGCAAAGCTGCTCCTACTGGAGGCACCAGGAAGAGGAACAAGGCACCAGAATGAAACTCAGGGGAGCTGTCAACAGCCTGGATGCCGGGCTAACCTTGAGCAGGTGCCTCCGCGCTGGGCCACAGCCCCAGTGCTGTCTACCTCCCATGTGAAGGTCAGGAGGCTTCTTCGATCTCCAGGTTAGAAGACACTTTTAGTATCAGAGAGCAGGATGAGTTGGGAGATAAACCAAGAAAAGCATCCTTCTCAGGAAACACCTCACCCTCACTTTCCCAGTGCCCCACGGTTGGAGGGTGAATTCTGACGATTAAACAGTTAGTTCCTCATCACAGACAACGATGTCCAGTCTATTTAGGGCAGAAGAATCTGCCGCGGTTTAGGGGGATTCTTTCTCCTTGCTTCTCATTCTGCACTCAAACTGAGAAACGTCAGAGGGACCGAGGTAAGTATATCCTTCAGCTCAGACATGATAAGAACTCCAAAAGGGGGAGTCTCTTATCCCTGGCATGAACACTAGAGGAAAGGGACCGCCGGTCAAGAACTAGCCCCCTGCCTCCTGGACAGGGCTGGACCGTGAAAGACCCCTGAGACTTCAACCTGTGGCTGAGAAGTGGCTGACTCTGCTTCCTTAGAACTCTCCTGGGGCTCTCGTGAGGGGCCCTGGCTCTTTCCTGTCTCACGGGCCAGTGGGCCCTTGAGGCTCTTCTCTTCAATAACCCGGGCTAACTCTTCATCCCCAAACCGCTTCCTTTTCTAAAGTAGGACCTGAGGAGTAAGTGATTCTGACTCATGCTCATGGCCATCTCTCAAATCCCCATGTGAAGCAGACATCTGGCCCAGCTCACTTGCTGAGCAAATATTTGAAGGAAGGCTGGTACATGGTAGACCAGCCAAACCAAAGCATTCCAAGGAGCATTCAAGTGCCTGACAAACATGGATCCTCAAATGCCAAATGTGTTCAGCTTCTCCTGTCCTCAGCTAGGTCCTGGGATTCTGTCATTCCCAAACCCATATATTCTCCTTACCACAGCGTGGGTCACAAACCATGGCACCTGAATGTTTGTGCGAGGTGTTGTGGCTCCCTGGTTCACTCTTGCATCTCCTTTTAGCCTCCTGAAACCCACATGAGGAGGAGGTGAATTAGGACTTTTGAAAGTGAAGAAATCTTTTCCAAAAGGGTTGAAAAGAAGGCTGTTAGTATAACCACACAGGAACTTTGTATCTACAACCAGCAACCAGGGAGAATCCCATCCCTTGTATAACCCCTTCCTGTTCCAGGCTGCACCCACTTGCTCCAACCCCAAGTGGAAGCGTCCAAGCATCCCAAGCGTCCCTTCGCTGTCACTCTACCTGTTTCCTAGTGGCTGTCTTCGCCTTCCTCTGTTGCTGCCGCTGCTGCTTCCTATGACCTGGTGACCAGACAGCCAGCTCAGCCCTCTTCTCCCGGACAGCTCCCGCCCTCCCCCTGGGCCGCCTGCTGTGTAGTGAGGCTCTCTCCCCGCTGGTCAGGACCAAGCTGGGAGGGGGTGCTTTTTGAAACTGCAGTCTCCTCAGGTCTACAAGTGACCCTGTATGATTGTGGCTGCAAACGTCACTGAGTTGGGACCAAGATCAAATGTAAGAAATGTGGGCAGGGGGGGATGGTACCTGGAGACCTAGCAGCATCAGAAAACCTACCATCCGTTTTCAGGTTAGAATAGTGTTTCTTCAAATGTTCAGGATATCGCAATGCTGGTTTCTAGAGCAAAAAAAAAGGAAGAAGAAGAGAAAAGAAAAAAAGCTCTACTGTAGGTCTTTCTCTTTCCCAAAATGTATCCCCAAATGCCTTTATCCGTCGAGTCAGTGAGCACTTTTTTGAGAAGCCCAGTGTGTGCAACATTATACCAGGAGCTCGGGAGAGGGGAAAGGTGTGGGAAGCCAAGTGCAGAAGAAATAGAGAATGCTGCTCTCCTCCAACCTCTCCCTGTACATCCACTTTCACCCACACACAGCCCAGTCCTTCTGTGGCACCTGGATCCAGAGTGGAAGAATAGAAGAGAAAGAAATTTGAAAGCTAAGTCCTCCAGACTTGAGGGCAGGTGAGTTTGGACTTGCACCCAGACATCTTCCTCTGAGGGTCTCTAGCTCTTACTTGTAGGGTGAGACGGTGTACAGATAGATACATCTTAGCAGAAATGGCACTGTTGGGTCGGCTCTTTTCCAAGGGAGGTTTCTTTTTCATCATGGCCAACTGTGTCCGCATCTCTGGATAAAGTATGGTTTTCCCTTTATCCAGCAAGAGGCTGAAGGGGACAGACACAGAGACAGTCAGCAATAGCTTTCCTTGGCTGGGGAGAAAGAGAAGAAAAGGGCCCTATATTTGCAGACATGTCCACCCTGGGCCTTAAAAGGCATGTACCAACAGATGCTCATTCAGTAACGGCTTCCAGATGCAACTATGGCCATAATGGCTGAGTGGATTAAGTTTACTATATGTCGGGCTCATGTGCTTTACACCACTGAATCCTTACCACACCCCAAGGGCAGGTTTATGATCTTCATTTTGCAAATGAGGAAAATGAAGATTAATAAGGCTAAATAAATTGCGGAAATTCACGAAGGCAAACAATTTCAATACAAAATTCAAAGGTGGTCTTGCTCCAAACCACATATCCATTCTGTCTTCCACTTAACCCATAACTCACCTATAAAAAGAACAGTGTGTCTACCCCCCAGTGAAGGTTTAAATGACAGAATATAGGTAGTGTGCTAATTATTAAGCACAGGGCCTGGCAGGTGGTAAGTACTTAAATGGTGGTGATTATCGTCATCATTGCATATGCGTAAGTCCACAAATTCAGGGACCAAGTAGGGGGATGGTTTTCTTCCCTCCCCAGAAAGAGCACACTGCTTAGACCTTTCTTAGCTTCTAGAGAAAAGAGGATGCTCTGGTTCTCCCACAGCTTACAGGACACTCACTCCTTCAGTAGATCCTGAGGCAACATGTCAAATTGGTTCCATAAAGGTAAGGATTCTGAACTTAGTTGCTCATACAAGTGTGCTGGGGTGGGAGGCGGTATAATTATCCCTGGAAGTTCCAACTTGTGTTTCTGGAAGAGGAACAATAGAAAGAACTCCCTGCAGCACTCTCTTCGATGCCACATTGTCCCACCACCACTCCAGCCTCCCAACACCACGCTGGCATGGGAGACTCCTTGTTTCCAGACCTACTCCAGCGTCCTTGCCCCCTCTACACTACAACCTGCCACATCTTTACCAATCTGGCTCTTCAACCATATTGTTGAAATCAGATCACACAGGGATTGATGGACTTGTTTCATTATTTCCTCCAAAAGGCTCCGAACAAATATTTATTGGCCAACTATGTGCCAGGCAGAGGGCTAGGGCTAGGAATTCAGCAACGAACAAAATGGGCCAAGATACTCTTCTCCTGGATGTAGCAAACTTCCAGCTTTGTGACTTATCCAAGGCTACATTTACCCAATAATTGGTAGAAGTAGCATTAGAAGCACAGGTCCCTGGAGAAGGAAATGGCAACCCACTCTAGTATTCTTGCCTGGGAAATTCCATGGGCAGAGGAGCCCAGCAAGCTAACAGTCCATGAGGTCACAAAGAGTCAGACACGATTTAGTGACTAAACCAACCAACCACCAAAAAAAAAGAAGCACGGGTCCACTGTAACTTCTAGTCTGTTGAAATTCTATTCCCATCACACCAGGGCTTCCCTGATGGTGCAGAGGTTAAAGCATCTGCCTGCAATGCAGGAGACCTGGGTTTGATCCCTGGGTTGGGAAGATCTCTTGGAGAAGGAAATGACAACCCACTCCAGTATTCTTCCTGGAAAATCCCATGGACAGAGGAGCCTGGTGGGCTACAGTCCATGGAATAGCAAAGAGTTGGACACGACTGAGTGACTTCACTTTTCACTTTCATCACACTGAAAATTAGTTTCTAATCAACCTAAAATTCCCTCTGAATGCCCAGCAGTTGCTCCTAACTTCTCTTCAAGGTGTTCTTTTACCTTCCTACAGGGAGGAGGTAGGGAAAAGACCTAGTTCTTCATTTCTCTGCACAGAAAATGGTTTGGTTATTACACGCCTTCCTTAAGATGGGTTTTATTTTGCAGATGTTTTCATTTAAAGAGAGAATGCGAGAAGGGGGCAAACAAAAATAAACTCTTACAGACGAAGATCAGGAAGGTTTGGCCACTTTAAACTTACCCCTGGAGATTTCTTTCTGTTCATATTCCCATCCTGGCTGCAAATAATATGCTTCTCCTCAGCTGGGCTTGAAATAAGAATAACCACAACTTATTCCCAGACATCTTAAGCAGAAGCATAAAGCATATTTATGAATGATGACCATGAAGATTTCTATCCTCCATTCAGTACTCACAGATGGCTGGTTAGGAACTCAAAGGTACCTGCAGTTCAGAGGCTGCTAAAAACAAGAAACCCCCCTCATCTTGCCCTCACATCTAAATTAGGCTCCCCTCCATTCTCTCAAACAATTCAGTTATTTACTTTTATAGTATTAATCCAAATTAGTAATTATATACTTAGGTGCAGGGATGTTTATAATGTCTGAATCCTACCACCACCATAAGACTCCATGAGGATTGGGACAAAGTATTTAGTTCTTGACTGAATTCCACTGCTTAGCCCAGAGGTGCTCAAATATTTTTTGCTCTGTCATCTTCCTTCTCCTTCTTACCTGGAATACAGATATGATGACTTAAACTCTATCAGTCAACTTAGACTTTGAAACCCCCATGAAGCACCTCAGAAGGTGGGAGCCATGGCCCAAAAAGCTATTAACAGAAGGTGTTCTGGTGTCTGATTACCTCATGGAGCTGAGATACAAGCCATGGACCACCTAACTCTGGGCTTCTTTTATATGAAAGGAAAGAAACCCTTAGAGGTTTTTTGTTTACGCCATATATATTCACACACACACACATACACACAATACACACATACATACCTATAAAAGCATTCACAGGATGTTTTTAAAAGAAAATAAAGTCTCATCATCTCTAAACTGAAGATGGCAACCCACTCCAGTGTTCTTGCCTGGAAAATTCCATGGAGGCCTACAGTCCATGGGGTTGCAAAGAGTCAGACATGAGTTAGCGACTTGAACAACATGTCTAAACAGTCACTCTAAAAGAATCTGAGAGCCTCAGCAGTCATGAAAGAAAAATCCGGTTCTTCCAACGATTGTCAACATTAGCAAATCTTTGGACCTTCACCAAGTGATCTTTATCATAGCTGCTTTGTACACAAATTCTATATGCTATTCATTTTGTATCAATGCTCTAGTCCTTAGGCTTGAGACCAAAGATTTGGGTGCTTCACTGAAAACTTTTACTAGTTGCTGATGACTAACAATAAAAACTGATAGAAGGCATCTGTTTCTTAATAAACCTCACAAATACATTGGGCCCTATCTTGTATGCTATTTACAGACAAGTAGCCTGGAAAATCCCATGGATGGAGGAGCCTGGAAGGCTGCAGCCCATGGGGTCGCTGAGGGTTGGACACGACTGAGTGACTTCCCTTTCACTTTTCACTTTCATGCACTGGAGAAGGAAATGGCAACCCACTCTAGTGTTCTTGCCTGGAGAATCCCAGGGACAGGGGAGCCTGGTGGGCTGCCATCTATGGGGTCGCACAGAGTTGGACATGACTGAAGTGACTTAGCAGCAGCAGCAGCAGAATTTGATGTAGAAAAGTCCAAAGCATGAATCTCAGAGTGCACTAACAAGAATTCCAGGGCAGCATTTAGGGCTTCCCTGGTAGCTCAGTTGGTAAAGAATCCACCTGCAATGCAACCCTAACCCTAACCCTAATGCAGGAGACCCTGGTTCAATTCCTGGGTCAGGAAGAGCCGCTGGAGAAGGGATAGGCCACCCACTCCAGTATTCCTGGGCTTCCCTTATAGTTCAGCTGGTAAAGAATCTGCCTGCAATGTGGGAGACCTGGGTTCTATCCCCGGGTTGGGAAGATCCCCTCGAGAAGGGAAAGGCTACCCACTCCAGTATTCTGGCCTGGAGAGTTCCATGGACTCTACAGTCCATGGGGTCACAAAGAGTCGGACATGAATGAGCAACTTTCACATCACTTCAAGAGGTAAATGCAAGAGGCCATGGCCTTCTGCTCTGCTTGACCTCCTCCTTCATGCAAATAGGTAGCTAAAAAGGAGTTCACAGAGAGAAGGCTGGCAGAAGACAGTAGGCATTTGTAGAACACAAGAGTTGAAGACTCCCAAGTTCTCAACATGATACTCACCTCACATGCTTCTCTGGGATCCAGATGACATCCATATTTCCTACATCTTGAGGACAAGGAAGCTTTGTCTCATTCAAATTCAGCACTGATAGCTAAGAGAAAAATATAAAACCTATGTATGGCTTAAAGGTACCACTCCTGATGGTATTCAGTACCAGGCTAAGGAATGAATCATCATGCTAACCAAAAAGGTATGGTGGTTCAGAAGATGATTAAAAAAAAATAGAATAAAATGAACATTTCTTATCCCAAAAATAGCTTCATAATATTCCTTCGAGAAACCAAGCTATCAGGAAAGGTACTCTGCAAGAGTGAGCACTGATGAGTGAATGGTCTCACCAGCCTCCCTGTGACATTAGGGCGGCATTTAGCAACTCCCAACCCCACCTCATAGAAGGACACCTTGGGGCTTACCCAAGGGAACACTACTTATTCTGCCCACTGCACTCCAAAAACGAAGATCCCCTGCAGATAAAACAACACAATCTGGGAGCAGGGAGAGAACCGAAAGAAGCAGAAGCAAGTTTTTCTCTTTTATAGCCTGTCTACAATTACAAGCATCTACATAAAAGTTAAAGTCATAATTTTTTTTTCATATTTTGCTATTTAGGACACTAGATTAATAAGGAAAGTTTATAAATCATCTAGTCTGTACCCCTAGCAGGATTCATGCAGGAAAAAAAACTATTAAAAATAGGTTGTCCCCATGAAAAGAAACTGACCGACTTGGGGGAACAGAGGAGATATTTGGGGCACATGCATTTTGAATTTAGAACCATATGCATGTATTATCCTAGACTAACAATTAATTTAAAAACTAATTTAATCTAACACTCTCATTCTGAAGAGGCCAAAGAGGTAAGTGATTTGTTCACTCATCTATTCAAACCCATCTACCCTCCCTCGGTTCTTACACTCTCCACCACGTGACACTGAAAAGTGAAGGATCTCATAGGAAAAAATAAACGGCGTCCAGGAGGACTGCATAGAATAGCAAATCTCTACTGTAGACAAGCAGAAGGGTTTTTTCTTCTTAAAATATAGCTCTTTTCTTAACTAGCTGTGCTTTTGAAAAAATCACTTCCTATCTGGGCCTGTTTCCTCAACTGTGAGATAAATGAGACAGACCACAGAAACAGTTTTCAAACTGCAGTTGTAACTTATTCATAGGTCACAAAATCAAATTTTGTGAATCACAGCCTATACTGTTTTAAAATGAAAGAGAAAAGGATAGAAACTTTCACAGTATAGTGTAACTTACAGTTAGGGTGAAGACTGTCCCATGGTATTTTATTGTAAAATGTATTTCTTACCATAAGTGATAGCTAAAAAAGTTTTAAAATCATGAGTATAGCCGATCTTGAGGCTCATTTTAGGTCTGACATTCCAGCATTCTAATTTCCCTGTATTATGAGATGGCAGTAGCTGAACACGCTGTATACAGGAGAGATAGAAAATTCTTAACTATGGAAAACTGCCACAAATAAATATCACTAGGTCTGGGATTTCTAGAAACAGTATAACATGTAAAAACATGAGCACAGAGTCTAGTAGTAAGGGCTACTAGACTAATAGTAAGGGCTAATAGTAAGGGCTCAGTAGTAGGTAGTTATCATCGTCATTATTCGGATTACAGTCATCCTCAATGTTAAATAAAGGCAACATTTTATTCCCAGTAGTAAAGAGAAAATGCTGAGGAAATACCTTTTTTAATCTGTGACTTACTTTGGGAGATCTATCAGCACGGTTCATTAAGTCTCTGTCAGGTAAATCCTTCCTAAAAAATGAGTTTCCAAACATGAAACAGAGTCACAAAAGACTTACTGGGATGATAAAATTCGTGCTATGAGGAAAAGCTCCTACTTATCTACAGAAAACCTTGGACTTAATACC